>NC_051414.1:579977-580260 GCF_015228065.2 Penaeus monodon
GGAGGCTGGAGGGGGTGGGGTAGTAGAAGGGGAGAGACGTAAATAGCTCGTGGTTTTGGTCCATTTAGAAAAATGTAGAAAAATGTGATGATTGGTAATTGAAGATAATAAGAAAAAAAATCTACCCTGTGCTGTGAAAGAAATTAGGCGAGAGTAGAGGAACTGAAATGAGTCTATAATGATAAAACATTAAAAATGAAGACGAAAAACGAATTGGGTTGATATGTAATGTATGTAATAGTAGGCTTATGATAATAGGAACGAAGCATGACCGGAGACATCT
>NC_051414.1:580282-580460 GCF_015228065.2 Penaeus monodon
GGGTTAAACCGTCAACCGAGAAAGTGCATGAGTCGGGGTAAAGAACTTTCAGTTGTTTCATCTTCCCCCCCCCCTCCCCTGCTTCCGTTCTCTCCCTTTTCTCCTCTCCTCATTTACCTTTTTCTGTTCCTCCTTGTTATCTGCGTCTCCGTCCCACCCCTGCACGTTCTCCCCCTCC
>NC_051414.1:580880-581030 GCF_015228065.2 Penaeus monodon
CCCCCCTCCTCTCCCCGCTCCTAACCCCCTCCTCTTCCCCCTCCTCCCCCTTCTCTCACCCCGCCTCTCCCCCCTCCTCTCCCCCTCCTCTCCCCTCCTCTTCCCTCCGCAGAAACCTCGTCGCGTAAGGGCAGAAATAATACCCAATAT
>NC_051414.1:581059-581168 GCF_015228065.2 Penaeus monodon
GGTATTGATACGATCTTGCTTGAAAAATCACACCGAGAGACGCCTTGAAAAATGGAAGCACAAGCGGGTTTACTGTGGCGGAGGAGGATTGCTTTTTGCAAGCAAGCAG
>NC_051414.1:581613-581776 GCF_015228065.2 Penaeus monodon
CGACATCGCGATGACGGCCGGTCGTTTCCATCGCGAGAGAAAAATATATGTCTGTGTTTAAAGTTGGGCCAAAGAAAAACAAGTTTATTAGCATGCTTAAGGCGAATTGCAGCGGTAAAGACACGAGACGAGCGGCGTTGCAGGGTTGTTGCAAGAAAGTTTG
>NC_051414.1:581924-582481 GCF_015228065.2 Penaeus monodon
ATCCTTTTTACGAGTCCTACGCCAGACGGAAGATCAAATGGCGGGAAAGGATCAAAGCAAGGGGAAAGAAAGGGAAAAGGAAAGAATCTTGGCTAAATATTTTTTTTTTTCCATTTTCGTTTTTGGTGGCACATCCACGCGGGTCGTTCTCTCTCCCGCATGCCCCCTCCCCTTCCTTCCCCACCTCCCCTCCTTCCCCATCTCCCCTCCTCCCCTCCTTCCCCACCTACCCTCCTCCCCTCCTTCCCTACCTTCCCCCCTCTCCTCATTCCTCACCTACCCTCCCTCCCCTCCTTCCCCCTCTACCACCCTCCCCTCTTTCCCTGTCAACCACCCTCCCCTCTTTCCCAGTATATCGTGCATGTTAAATGTTTGGCGAAAGTGAGGCGTGCAAGGCATACGGATTAGACCACCTGAAATGGCTTTTAAACGCTGGCGAACGCTCGCATGCACGCGCGCGCCTGGGTATATGAATATGGACAGGAAGGCGGGTATGTGAGTTAATATGCAGATACAGAGTCACATGCGTTCGGTTTCTCACTTGAGCTGTCTCCACG
>NC_051414.1:582598-582667 GCF_015228065.2 Penaeus monodon
GCAACATCAAAACAGCACACTGAAATATCTTCCATTTTTCGTGAGGTGGACAGAGTTCGTGAATAAGTG
>NC_051414.1:582696-583112 GCF_015228065.2 Penaeus monodon
AGGTATGTTTTAATTCAACTTCTTTTATTCAGTTCTTATTTCCCCCCTATTTTCTCTCTCTGTGGAAGAGTGTGCCGAACGAGGCATATACCATGGTGCATTGCCCGCCATTTTCCCGTTTTCTGTCATGTCACCTTTTGTGTCCCATTTTCCGCTGGGTCGTCGTGGTTCATCTACATATATTCCACTTTATATAGAGCAATGAGCTATAACCTTCCGACAAGGGCGTATTTTACCGCAACTTTTATAGTTTTGCGGGATTTTACAAGTATGCAAATGCACATGAAATCGCGGTAGTTTAGGGGTGACTGTCATATTTTCTGTAGTTATCCTTATACAGACGTCGGGCGGATGTGGCGGAGTGCAAGACGGAACGGCATGTGTGTCTATCTTGTTCTCTTTTCTCCCTCTTGTTA
>NC_051414.1:583517-584447 GCF_015228065.2 Penaeus monodon
TCTGTACACCATTGGGGCTTAAGTTTCCGGAAATTTAATTAAGAAACTCTTCACGTGTTGCCTCGTGTTGTGATTTGAGGTGTCGTAGTATCCGCCAGGAACGCGTATTAATGACTCGCTGTGCCTGCGCCCGCCTCTTGAGAGAGGGAGGGAGCGAGGGAGGGAAGGAGGGAAGTGTAGGATAGGAGAGGAATGGGGAGGGAGGGTTAGGATAGGGATGGGGAGGGATAGGAGAGGATGGGAGAGAAAGGGGGAGGATGGGAGGAGGGAAGGAGGAAGAGGAGGAAGGGGAGAGGGTAGAAGGAATGGGAGAAGAGAAGGAGGATTGTGTAAGGAGACTCGAGGGAGGGGAGGGAGTAGCATGAAAAGAAGGGAGGAGATAGGAGGGAAAGAGACAGAGGGAAGGAAAGTAGTAGGAAGAAGACATTAGGAGAGAGAAGTGAGAAGGAGGAGGGAAGGAGAAAGGTATCGATGGAGATAAAATGAGAAGGGAGAACGAAGGCACCGAAAAGGGAAGGAGACAAAACGAGAAGGGAGACGAAGAGATTAAAGGAAGAGAGAGAGAGGAAGGCCACACGCGAGAGGGCAGAAATCCCCTCGTTTTCTCGTCTCCTCGTGATGGCGAAAGTTGGAGACAGCGCGAGGGCGAAGGAGACGATGATGATGCATGTCCTCGGCGTCCTCGAGGGAAGGCTCTCTGGCGTTCGCTTTACGAGGTCGACCTCATGGCGCGGGGCCCTCCATGCATCTTCAGCGCCCTCGCCACATCGGAAGGTAGTCGGGGTAGGGGGGGTAAGGGGCCAAGGGGGAGGACGCAGATGAGATTGGAATTTGGGAACATGTTATCTTGAGGAACTCTTTTCTGCGTATCTCTTTACTGGTTCTTCATCTCGTTTGTCTTATGTCAGCCTTGTGCTATTGCTGCTGTGA
>NC_051414.1:584644-584823 GCF_015228065.2 Penaeus monodon
ACCTCTCCCTTCCCCTTCTTTACCTTCTTCTTTCTCCTCGCCTTTCCTCTTATCTTCCTCCTTCAATAATTCATAAGTTTAGGCTCCTTTGTTTTTTTTACTTCGTCTCCTGTATAGCACATGGCTATTAGCGCAGCCTTTCCCCGCGTGATTGCAAGTGCCTGCGCGAACCAGATTTA
>NC_051414.1:584875-585192 GCF_015228065.2 Penaeus monodon
TAACCCTGTGTCTCTGGACGAGCCGAGGACAGCGGGAGAGCATGCCAGAAGCACATAAATGATAAATAGTGTTTTGAATTTCCTTGTTGGGGGACTTCCATCCGTCTTCCTCTGCTCCCTTTCGCAAACGTCGCTTTGTCCTCCCCCCCCCTTCCTCTGCTTTCTCCTTACTCCAGTCTTTCTGCGTCTTCTTGCGTATCTTGCTCCTCGCCATTTTTTTTTCTTATTTTCACTTACTCCTATTCTTAGCCTTTTTCGTTTCCATTTTGTGAATCACTTCCCTCAAACTTTTTCCCTATCTTCCCTTGTCCCTATTT
>NC_051414.1:585241-585474 GCF_015228065.2 Penaeus monodon
TCTTCTTCGCCTAACCATTTTCATCCTTTTGAAAATCTCATTCTCTCTCCTCCTCCTCCTGTCTCATCCCTCTACTCTCGTCCTTTGCCTTCTCCTTCTCCTTCTTCCTTTCCCCCCCCCTTTTCTTACCCTTCATTCCACTCCCCTTCTCTCCCTTCCCTTTACCTATCCTTCTCCTATCCTTATCCTCCCTCCCTCTCCCTTCCCTTCCCTTTTCCTACTCTTCTCCTTCA
>NC_051414.1:585509-585813 GCF_015228065.2 Penaeus monodon
CGCCGTCGTTCAGGTAGCCAATAGCCATCCCGTGCAACCATTAGCAAAATTGGGAGAATTTCCTTCGCCGTAAACGGAGCCCGACAGAGTTACCTTTATTTGTCAAGTGCACATTATTTGTAACGCTTTCTTGAAGGCTGCCCCTCCCCCCACCCTCCCCTCCTTCTCCTACTTCCAGTCCTATCGCCTCTTTCCTTCCACCTCATTCGCTTTCCTCTCCCCGTCCCCACGGCTTTAAAATCTCTTCTTGTCATCCCCTCTCCCTGTTCCCCCTTTCTCGCCCTTTCCGTTTTCCTCCCCCACT
>NC_051414.1:586027-586120 GCF_015228065.2 Penaeus monodon
GTCTTTCATATCTTGGTCCATTTCTTTTGCCGCTGTCTTTACCTTCGTCCTCTTTTTCAATTCATTTCATCGTTTCTCCCTCTCTTTTCTTCT
>NC_051414.1:586163-586258 GCF_015228065.2 Penaeus monodon
ATTTAGAGAGAGAAGAAAAAAATCTCCGGACCCAAGTAAAAGGAGAAAAAACAGGATAATTGGCTGTAGTTGGATGGGAAAGTCCATTTAAAGTC
>NC_051414.1:586318-586384 GCF_015228065.2 Penaeus monodon
GTCATTTGGAGGAAAGGGATTTCTGTGATGTTATGAATTATCCTTTTGTGGCGTTTGGGATGTTGG
>NC_051414.1:586624-586906 GCF_015228065.2 Penaeus monodon
CTTACCCCCTCTCTCCGTTGCATTCGCCCGCGTGGCATCTGCGAGCGGCGGGATGGGCGCGTGTCGTTGCGTGTCATGTGTCAAGGCGACACCGGTTATCGCTGTACATCTGATGTCCGGCGATCGGTGGCGATGGTGCCGGACTGCAGCGTGGCGGAAGTCGATGATTGGGCTTTCGTGCTCGTGTTTGTCTTGTGTGTGTTTATTACTGGTGTGTGTGTGTTTGTTTCTGGTTCTTTTTTTTGTTTTTGTTTATTCGTGTGTGCGTGTTTTATTTATTTT
>NC_051414.1:586996-587229 GCF_015228065.2 Penaeus monodon
AGGGAGTGAGAGCAAGAACGAGATAAAAAGAGGGAAAAGGGGTTGGTAGGCTGAATGACGGAAAAAAAAGTATAGAAAGAGGGAAGAAGGATAATGAAGGACAGAATAAGAAAATAAAAAGAGAGAAATGGCGATGTAATTATGTGATATCGATACACGTAGACCTCGTCTCGCTGCCGTCGGGTTCGCCCACGTAGGGACCTTTAAAGGGGGGGGCGGTGCTTCCGAGAGGC
>NC_051414.1:587647-587762 GCF_015228065.2 Penaeus monodon
AGGGGTGGGGGCAGGACAGGGGAGTTTGCGGAACGTGCTGTTGGGGAAAAGGAGAAAGAAAAAGCTTTCCCGTTTGATCCTATTTCGCGTGTGTTTCTTCCCGTTTCGTTGAAGG
>NC_051414.1:588768-589074 GCF_015228065.2 Penaeus monodon
TGTACGTTCCATGTGCGTATTTTTAAACGCACAGACGAACGCGTGCACACAGAAGCAATTTGCCAGTATTACCACTAGCTTCCTAACAGAGTAAGGGGAGAGGAGGGGGGGGGGTAGTTTGATAAGAACAGTGGGGTGAGAGGGATAAGAACGGGGGGGGGGTAAAAGGACGAGAGGGGGAGGGGGAGTGCCTTAGGGGGTGGGTTAGAGGGGCTAGAGGAGCGGCGGGGGGGGGGGGGTGATGGGGTTTTGACATGCTCTGTTATTATGTAACTATTTGACGAGGCTGATCCTTCTAAGCAGGCA
>NC_051414.1:589107-589211 GCF_015228065.2 Penaeus monodon
CTGTTATTCGGATAATTGGCACTTTCTTCAAAAGAGTTTGGCGGGAAGGGGAGTGATGTATGCTTCTAGGCAGTCCGAGGGGAGGAGGGGTGTTGGGGGGTGCC
>NC_051414.1:589395-589652 GCF_015228065.2 Penaeus monodon
TCCTTATTTCACGTTACGTTTATGTTGGTTGTATCCAGTTTAGCACACATATTACTAATACGGCACCCCGCACGATTGCAACAGACCACCTGCATCAACTTAAATAAATAAAAGCGGACTCGTAAAAAACAGAAACAAAAATAATAGAAATACAAGCGACATGGAAGCTACCTTTATCATCGCACTTTTTATATAGGAAAAGCTCTAGTAATTTATTACCTTTCATTTTTCTCCCTCGAGTTCTTTTCTCAGAACTA
>NC_051414.1:590012-590808 GCF_015228065.2 Penaeus monodon
GATGTCATAGCTACTGAACTCTGGATTAATAAAAGGATGATATAAATGTGATAGGTGATGGGTGTGTGTGTGTTGGAGGAGGGGGCTTCTAGGGAGGAGGCAGGGAGGTGATGGGTGTGTGTGTGTTGGAGGAGGGGGCTTCTAGGGAGGAGGCAGGGAGGTGATGGGTGTGTGTGTGTTGGAGGAGGGGGCTTCCGGGGAGGAGGGAGAGTGGGTAAGGGACCGTACCAGTTGGTAATTATTAAACTGTTTTTAGACGCTGCCGCAGTAATGGCAGCAAAGTAATAGTAGCGGAAATGTCACTCGGTATTTTGCGTTTTAGTAAGAGTATGTGGAGGTACTAGTTCGTTGTATTATTAGTAGCGTAGGGATAGACGTAGTGGAGAAAGTAAAGGGAGAAGAAGAAGGAACTGTGTGGCAAAGAGAGAAAGAAAAATAAGTTAGTAGATAGGCCTATCGTTAAGCCAACCTTGTACTCTTACAACTCGCTCTAGTCGCTTATTCCGCCAGCTTGACAGAAGTTTGAGATTTGACCGCCCTGCTGTCAAGCGCCTGGACACTGGCCAAGGTGGACAGGACGTCGCGACTAGTTTGGAGAGAGGTCAAAGGTCAGAGTAAGTCAATGGAGGTTCGGTTTCTTGCCATTTGAGACTGATAAGGACGGAAGGCTTGGGGGGATCTCGGGGTGTTGCTGTTCGTGTTTGATTCGTGTTTTGGGGTCGGGCGGCTTGGTCGGCTTGAAATGGGTTGGCCACGAGAATGCGCCGGGGTTGGGCGGACGGACGCTTGACTTAGC
>NC_051414.1:590978-591412 GCF_015228065.2 Penaeus monodon
CGTAATCCACTTGTTTACACCTTGAACTTCTCGTCTGTGATAGTTTCGTGGACAAAGCCGGCCCGAGGCATAACAACCACCTAACAGGGAATGGATTTCTCGTAAATGTCTGTGTATGTATGTTTTTCAGTCATCTTTACGATAATTTGATGGTCACCCAGTCTGTTGTCTATTCATCTGTCTGCCTATCTGTGTATCTTCCTATTTTCCTTGTTATGTCTTTGTTTGCATTTCTTTACCTCTCTTTGTCTGTTTTTGTTTATGTTTTCTCCGTACTTTTACATGTCCTTATGTAATTACCTGTGTGATTGTGTGTCCACGTATTTGTCTGTTCATTAAATCGTTTTACCAGTTTTCGTGTGTTGTCTCTCTGTCCAACGCGTACAGTTATCTCTATCTTCGTCTTTTTTATGATCCTTGTGTTGTGTATCTAC
>NC_051414.1:591590-591780 GCF_015228065.2 Penaeus monodon
GGGTCATCCTGCGAGCAGTAACTCCCCGTCCTCCTCAGGGCCTCATAGTCATTCCTAAGGAGGAAAGTTTGCGAGACAAGATCACCTGAATTCACTCGAAAGCGCATCTCGCTCGCCGTTCCCGGGTCCCTGGGCGGCCGCGGGTCCCCCGAACGCTCGACCATGCCCGCCCGGGAAGGCGCCCTCGCTC
>NC_051414.1:592174-592755 GCF_015228065.2 Penaeus monodon
GCGAGGGCAAGTAAAAAAGTATTGCTACTAGTGTTCTGTTTATCCAAAATAAAACAGGTTTGTCATATCTCTGGAACAAGAAGATGCCTGTAGAGAAAAAGCATTAGCAAACCAGCCTCTGTCACGTGGGAGTGTCTTCAAAAAAGATGATCTTTGTGCCGTAGAAACAAGTCGATTTTGTTGTCTGGGCTAACATCATTTATTTAGCAAAACTCGAGTGGATGTCTTCACAGATTATTGAAGCTTTGCAGAAAGTTTGTGGGGACACTGCATACAAAACAACAGTTTTTAGGTTGATCATTCTTAGAGCTAAGTCATGGCTGTATTTCGAGAATTTTAGGGATAAACTTTACCATATCCACCCTATACCCAAATCTTACCCCCTCAACTTAATTTTGCTTCCAAAATTCAAAGAAAACTTGAAAGGAATATGATTCATCGCTGATGCCAAAGTTGCCGTTTTAACATGGTGCGATCTGAAGAGTACAGAATCCCACCGAGATGAGTTAGAAGGACGGAAAGCCTGTCTTCAGAATTGTTAAGTTGAATAATTAAAGCTTTACACCTTGATGCTTTTATTT
>NC_051414.1:593030-593508 GCF_015228065.2 Penaeus monodon
CCAGCACAGGCACAGTAGATGAGACAGCCAAGCAGCGAGAGCGAGGAGCGAGGGCCCGAGGGAGCGAAGAGCGAGCGGGCCCGAAGGAGCGAGGGCCCGAGGGAGCGAGGAGCGAGGAGCGCGAGGGCCCGAGGGAGCGAAGAGCGCGAGGGCCCGAGGGAGCGAGGAGCGCGAGGGCCCGAGGGAGCGAAGAGCGAGCTGGCCCGAAGGAGCGAGGGCCCGAGGGAGCGAGGGCCCGAGGGAGCGAGGCCCCGGCCGGCCGGGAGGAGTTGAGACATAAACACGTGGGTGATCATTGAAACTCGGCAAAGTCCCGAAGTGGGCAACAATAAACCCCGTCATTTAGGGGCCATTATCTCCCATTTTATAATCCGAGAGGTCGTAATGAAAACACGCTCTCAGTCGGTGAGGGCTCTGCAGTTGGGCCGCGATGGCTCTGTCCAGGAGCTCTGCCTCGTCTGCCTCTGGCGGGATTACG
>NC_051414.1:594094-594488 GCF_015228065.2 Penaeus monodon
TTTTTTCCTTCGTCATTGCTAGCGCTCTTCTCATCATATTTCTATTTAAGTTCCCCATTCTCGTGTCTCTCTGTCCATCCCTCTCTCCTCTTGCTATTATTGTCCATTACCATGTTTTTCTCTGTGTCAGCCTATCTGCATCTCTCCCTTCCTTCTTCCCTGTTGGATGCCGCACCCTGTTGTGGGATTGGTCGTCTGACACGTGAGTCGTTAGTGGGGGGGGGGTATTTTCCTTGCTGATCATGAGTGTCATTGCCGTAGGGGGGTTGAGGATTTTTTTCTTAATTCGTTTGTTTCTTCCACGCTTGTCCATATACACCAGCCGACCCCACGCACACACACACCAGAGCACACATTCCTACATCCAACCCATCACAACCCTCACCTTTACCAT
>NC_051414.1:594653-595157 GCF_015228065.2 Penaeus monodon
GGATATTTAGCCGATATTGTTTAGCTCTTGACATGTTTTTGGGTCTATTTATATTCAGCGAAATTGTGTCTCATGCTCTATTTTTTGGCGACTAGGCTGACGAGGGCCAACGCCAGCGCTGACGCATAAATTGGGCTTAATGTGTGTGGCAGAAATGGGTCGACGGCGCCACATGACGCGGAGATTGATTCGACGCTGACATGATACGGCGCTGACGCCTCGTGCGGCGTAATCACTCGATGGGATGCGCCGATGAAACGACACGAAACGACGCGGGTTACGGAAGCGTCGTGGCGTATGGATAGAGCGACGCGCGGATGCGGCACGGAACACGGGGCGACTCTGCAAAAAAGCACGTGACTGTGATGGAACACGGCAGCGCCACGGACAGAGCCCGGCACTGACGTGTTGCAGGACGGAGAGATACAGGACGGTATATTGTATACACAGAGTAGCATGAAGATATAATATAGGTAACAGGACACAGGAATCGAGCCACCTTAA
>NC_051414.1:595324-595784 GCF_015228065.2 Penaeus monodon
TAGAGCCGCCCGGGGCCTAATGTACCCATGTCACCCGTAATGGGATTATCGCCAGCGTTGACCCACAGTAGGCACGGCAGCTGCCTCCTGGGGGTGCCTCTGGGGCCGGCGGCTAGGGAGAGGGGTTGGTACAGGGGAGGATAGGTGCAAGGGGAAGGAGGAGCCAGGGGAAGGGGGCAAGGGTTTGGACAGGGGGTCAGTGCTGCAGAGGAGAAGAGGGTGGGAAAGAGAGGGTCGGTGGATAACGCTGGGTGAGTTTGGGGGAGACGGAAGAGAGGGACGAAGGGCGCTGCCGAGGGCGCTGCCGAGGGCGCAGTGGGGTCATGCTTGCTTCGCAGTGCAGATGGCGAGCGTTCGCGTCCCCGAGCTGGGTCACGGTCGATGCTAGGAAGGGCATCCAGACCACAGACACTAAACGAGATGGAATACAGGAAGGGAGGGATAAATGGAGGGAGATTAC
>NC_051414.1:595861-596844 GCF_015228065.2 Penaeus monodon
CGGAGGCGGACAAAACATAAGAATAGATATAAAGACACAAACAGATCGTTCTCCTGAGCGGCCGTGGGAGAGAAAGGACAAAAACCCCTCCGGAATGAATGATTAATGGTGAAGTTACAACGAAGTCGAGTGCGTGACCACCCTGGGAGAATGGACGCAGACCATTTTTTCTCTTTTTCTTTTTTCTAGAGGGGGGAGGGAAGGAGGGGGCTTCGCGTAGAGCCACGGGGGTGGCGGTACGTGGAAGAGGGGAGGGGCCAAGTGAGGGGGTTGAGGGGTTGGAGAAGGGGTTACGTGGCAGACTGAGTGAGGGGGAAAGAGAAGGGGAAGGTGGAGGGGAAGGGGTAACGTGGCAGATTAAGGGGAAGGGTGAGGGGAGATGGTTGAGTGAGGAGGAGAGGGGAGGGGTCAAGTGAGGGGGAGGGGAAGGGGGGAAGAGGTTACGTGTCGGACTAGCAACTTGGTCTGTGTTCGTGAGAGAGCTGCTGAGGGGCCGCCTCTGCGTTGTCCTGCTTGTAGGAAACGGCCTCAGGAAAGGTCGAACTTGATATTTGGTTTACCATGGCATGTTCCCATGTATAATCTTTTCCTTACACATCAATTCGTTGTCTGTTCTTTGGTGTCCTTATCGATTATAATTTTTTTTTCCTTTTAGTATTTAGTATTAATTTCTTGAAGCGACGCGTACTTGGAAAGCTGGAAAAGTGAATTATTGAAGGAAACATGAAGAATGAAAGTAACGATAGAAATAAGAGAATAGAGACAAGACAAGGAGGATGATAGGCAAAAGTAAAGAGGAGAAGTAAAGTGAAGGAAAGTGTTTCCGCTACTCACGTTTACTTTGGGGACTTTCTATTGCTTTAATTAACTTTCCCGGAGTAGGTGCCTTTGTATACGTGATGCGCACAGGGAATAAAGCTATATGGAAATAATAGAGATGAAAGAGGTGATTAGAGGAAAGGAGGGATAAGTAGGAAAGGGGT
>NC_051414.1:597267-597364 GCF_015228065.2 Penaeus monodon
GTCTCACTCGGGGCCGCGAGGAGGGCAGCGAGCACCCACGAGGGAAGCGGCCGAGGGAAGCAATTACGCACGCCAACCCGGAGGGGAAGCCCACACT
>NC_051414.1:597392-597459 GCF_015228065.2 Penaeus monodon
TAGGGGAGAATTTGCCAAGGGGCGAAAGGGTTGATAAAGGGAGGGTGGAATAAAGTTTGGCAAGGGG
>NC_051414.1:597491-597761 GCF_015228065.2 Penaeus monodon
TTGCATGAATAGAAAATATTTTAAAAAGTCTAGATTCAACAATATTGTGGTTAGGAGACCTGCGCGTGTTGATGAGCGTGCTTTGTTAATTCCTCGATTTATTTTTTAACTTTTCTTTTTGTGTTATTTTTTCCCTCTATTTCCCTGGGAGGGTGACGAGGAAGGGTTCTTTAACAAGGTCACTGTACCAGCTAAGGTCATTAATCATCCTCCGTGTGCTGGGTGGACAGAGCGGCGCTTGACCTCTCCTGAGAAAGGGAATGCGGGAGA
>NC_051414.1:598037-598543 GCF_015228065.2 Penaeus monodon
CTTTACGCAAAATTAAAAGTTCGCTGGCTACTGTACACAATCCTTTGTTGCTGTGGTCATTAAAAAAAGTTATTAATAGTCTCTTTTGTAGTGATGTTATTAATGATTTTATTTTCTGCTGTCTTTATTCTCCTTTCGTCTCTCCCGCTGCGTTCGTTATGCTATCCTGCCTTGTTCTCTTTTCGTCTTTCCTGCTCCCTTCATTCGTTATGCGATCTTCTCTTTTTCGCCTTTCCTACTCCCTTCGTTCGTTATGCCTTCCAGCCTTTCTCTTTTCTTGTCCCTCCCACGTCCTTCGTTTATTGCGTTGCTCTGTCCTGCCCCTTGGCATCATATATTCTTTACGTTTTTTAACGGGAGAAGATGGAATATCCTCGTGATCTAATGCAGCTGAGATTAGAAACATTCGAATGAATTAACTTTTTAATGGATGAACAATAACCTTTACGACAGTGAGGAGGACAAGGTTCTGCAATAGTCATAGTCTGGACTTTTTGCTGGGACCT
>NC_051414.1:598985-599092 GCF_015228065.2 Penaeus monodon
TCTGGTCTCATCTTTATGAATATTTGAAGTGATGCAAAATAAAACATGACATGCTCTGCTCCTTGCTGTGTTGCAGCTGAAAGAGTGATAAGGGAAAATTGGTTATT
>NC_051414.1:599179-599758 GCF_015228065.2 Penaeus monodon
TATTTACTGAGAGTGAGGAGGAGAAACAGAGTGCATGGAAAAGGAAGACAAAGGTGGAGAATCAGAGGATGAAATAAAACAGATAAAAATGTATATGGACAGATGGAGATTATGAAAGATAGAGGCGGGGAGGGGAAGAGAATAAGTAAGACTTAACGTAAGAGGTATAACGGAAGGGAATATAGAATATTAGTGAAGAAGAAGATTTTTAGGAGAGGGAGATGAAGACGCAGACAGGGACCAAACCGATGAGCAGAAAGGGAGATCGAAGAAAAGAGGGAGACGGAAAGACGGCGATAGCAAAGATGGACAAAACAAAAGAGACAAAAGAGGGAGACAGAGAAGCAGACAAATAACAAGGACAGTTTGACAAAGATACAGGCACAGAAATCAAAATCAGAGATAAACAGACAGACAGAAAGAAGAGGCAAGGTATGCCAACAGACCAACAGAGACATAGAAAAAGTGTTAAACAAACAGACAATCATACATACATAAACGAGAAAAAGATTGACTGACAGACACAAACAGAAATAGAAAAAAGGAGACCGAGGTAGTGATGAAAAAATAAGGGGGGGG
>NC_051414.1:599811-599976 GCF_015228065.2 Penaeus monodon
GATCAGACTCAAATACACAAAGAAAGGTGTTATTCTTGGTGTTTTTACTTCCCTTCTTGTAGCGAGGGGAAGGGTGCTGTCCAGGTAAGTTCATATAAACTGCAATTAATCCGCGTTGTGTAATTAACACTTTTTGCGTCTCTTTCCAGGTCAGTGTTTGGTCGA
>NC_051414.1:600076-600556 GCF_015228065.2 Penaeus monodon
GAAAGAAGAAAGTAGGGGAAAGAAGAAAGGAGAAAAAGGGAAGTAGGGGGAAAAAGAAAAAGGAAAAAGGGAAAAAGAGAGGAAAGAGTAGGAAAGAAGGAAGTCAGAAGAGGAAAAGAATAAAAAAAGAAAAGGAGAAAAAGAAAAGGGGAAGAAAAACAGAAAAAAGAAAGGAGTAGGGGGGAGCAAGAAGGGGAAAAGAAAAAGAATAGGTAAAGAAGAAGAAGGAAAAGAACGAAGAGGTAGGAGAGAAAGAAGAAGAAGGAAAAGAACGGAGAAGTAGGACAGAGACAGAAGAAGGAGAAGAAAGAGAAAGAAGACAGCAGATATTTGTTCGGGTTTGGGAGCAGAATGACAGGATTTGTGGATTGCTCCGAAATGACAAGGATGTATTTTGCCGATTCTGTTTTCAGCGGGAGAGGCGGGCGGGCGGTGTGTTGTCTGCGTGCGCGCTCTCGTCGCCTCGCTTTCGTCTGCGCT
>NC_051414.1:601204-601361 GCF_015228065.2 Penaeus monodon
AGGCTATGTCCTGTGTAAAACCTGCCATGCGTTTCCCCGCTTAAACCTCCACAAACACCTCCAAGGCAGCTGTTTAGTGCCTGTGTGTTTAAGGCGTTTTGTTCCGCGCGTGGGACGTCTCGTGACAGGAAGAGAAACGTTCTTGCGGGGAGAAACG
>NC_051414.1:601426-601783 GCF_015228065.2 Penaeus monodon
TCTACTTGTTTATTATTTGGGTTGGTTTGATTTTTTATATTCCATGTGGACGAATGGAGTTTTATTTTAAGAGTTGAAAAACAGGAGAAGGAAGTCCATAGAAAGAAACTGCAAAATAGACTAATTTTTCTTTCTTTCTAAACATACTTTCCTACGTGTGTTCATGCCGCCGGATATATCTACATAAATATGCACCCTTGTATGGCATATTTACCCTTTGTCATGCAGCTGTATTTATCGGCCAAACAAATTTTTAGTGAAAAACCGCTCTCATGCGCGCTCTGTATGACTTCCATTATGCAACACAAACACATGCAATTTACTGCTGGCCTCCTCTCGGCCTGCAACCAAACGTGT
>NC_051414.1:601971-602211 GCF_015228065.2 Penaeus monodon
CATTTCTCTTATCTTTCTTCCTTGTTTTCCTCTTCTCGTCTCCTTGTTCACTGTTAAGGTCACAGCTGGTTGAAGTGATGCGCAGTGCCACAGCTGTCTGGCAAGTTAAGTTTGCTGGTCTGTGCTATTTAAAGGCCAGATAAGGCTTGGTGGACAATGCAATCTTATTTACTTCTTCGTCTGTATCGTTATCATTCGCCGTCATTTCTTATGTTTTTAGATTTTTTGAGGTATCCGTGG
>NC_051414.1:602694-602851 GCF_015228065.2 Penaeus monodon
TTGCCGGGTAGATATATATGCGAGCGGAGCCCAAACTTTTGTGTAATCCTTAATGAACCTTGGATACACGTAACGAATGGTCTTCGTTAAAGTCCCTAATGAAAGTTGAGTGTGGAAAAGCCCGGGGAGTTGTTTATTTTACAGCGAGTTATGCTGT
>NC_051414.1:602930-603092 GCF_015228065.2 Penaeus monodon
ATCCACGCCACGCCGAGGCTTCTTCTGTCGATAGTCGTAGTTTTGTCATTTCTTCGTGCCGTTATTCTTCGTGTTGTTGTTATAATTGTTGCTTTTTTTCTATCTATCTTTTTCTATTCATTGTTCTTTGGGTTTTAGTCCATCTCTTTTCCTTTTCCCTGT
>NC_051414.1:603372-603669 GCF_015228065.2 Penaeus monodon
CCTAAACTCTTTCCCTTTTACTCTCCCTATCTGTCTGTCCGTAAGTCCGTCCTTATATTTACTCTCTTAACTTGTCCATTTTTTTCTTCCTCTTCTCAATTCATCCTTAAAATTTAGTGTCACTTTTCCTGTCTGATTTTTAAAATGTTTTTTTTTTGTGGTCTTGCTGCTGTGCCTAATCCGACCTTTTATAGTCAAGAAAAAAATTCTGTAGTCTTAAACAGAGGAATGGAGATAAAAAGACATGTATTGCGGATGCTGGGTATAACTTGCCCAAGTTTTGAAACAAAATTTATC
>NC_051414.1:603861-604093 GCF_015228065.2 Penaeus monodon
TTTGTCTCCCTCTCTTTCCTTCCTTCCATCTCCCCCGTGACAAATATTTAAATGAAAACATGAATTATGTAACTAGACAAAGTGTCGCCATGAAGTTTGTTTTCCTCCTGGCTGTATCATATATCAGTCAGAGGAATTTGGACTTTGTTGCTTGTTTTTCATGTAATTTTATGTTTTTTTGTGTGTTTTATATTTCACAAAACCTTGAAAGTACTCTTTAGGTGAGAGTAGC
>NC_051414.1:604431-604621 GCF_015228065.2 Penaeus monodon
ATATGCGCGTGATATAAAGGAGGATTTAATTTCCTTAACGTACGTTCGTTCTCTCCCGAGTTGGTTAAGAACAAAATGAAAAAAAGGAAAAAAGCATTTCTCGTACAGCATTACCAAGACAAATGTTCAGAGTCGAGTTTGTACAAGTGCGAGTTGTTTATCCTTCCGTTCGTGGGGGGGGGGGAGGTGT
>NC_051414.1:604687-605100 GCF_015228065.2 Penaeus monodon
TTGCGTCTTTCTGCCTTGATTTGTCTTCTCTGTTCGCTCTTTTGCCTTTTTTGAAAGTTTGTTTTGTATCTTTTTTATCTCTCGTTCTTCTTTCTTTCTCGCTCTCTCCGCTTCTTGTCTCTTCTCTTCTCTTCTTTTGTCTTCACTCATCACCCGTTTTCTTTCCCATCCCTTCCTCATTCCCCTCCCCCTTCCCCCCCTCCCTCCCACTCACCATTCCTCCCTCAATTCCTCCTTTTCACCCTCCTTTCCTCTCTTCCCTTCCCTCCTTTCCTCCTTCCCCCACCTCTCTCCAGCCCATTTCCTTCTCACTATCTTTCTCTCTCTCTCTCTTTCCTTCCATATATCCGCCACTCTGCGCAGCACTATTTATCAACAGTCAGAACAGTATTTGCGAGAGGCTGAAATTCACT
>NC_051414.1:605279-605418 GCF_015228065.2 Penaeus monodon
CTTCCTGAGTTTTTGCTCCCATCGTAATCATATATTTTGGGCATCCGCTTTTCTATTTATTTTCTCCATATTATGCTTTCCTATTTTCTTTAGCATTCTCTCAACCCTTCCTCTACTTCATTTAGGCTACATACTGGTA
>NC_051414.1:605927-606159 GCF_015228065.2 Penaeus monodon
TGAAAGTGTTGTTAATCATGAACATCTGGAAGTTTAGTGGCATTCTGTTGAGGTTAATGGACTGAGCTTTTAGTCCCTTTTGTATGTTGTGATGGAAAGTGACGCACTTGGCGTCTCTTTTCTCCTGCTTTCTCTCTCATCCCGTATTTATTCGTTTTCCTTTGGCTAATCCGCGTGTATATCCATATTTCAGTGCTGGACTTGCAGCTTGCTTTGCCCTGCAGTTTCCATT
>NC_051414.1:607113-607990 GCF_015228065.2 Penaeus monodon
ACTCGTCTATGACTGGGTCTGCCGTCTAAGAGTATATTATAAAATTTGCGGTCGCTCTGTGATGTGCATGATGTAAGGCGCGTGTATTTCCCCTCTGTGTTTACTTGTCCTCTGTTAGTGATATCGTATTTTGCGTTCCTGATATTCACTTCAGAGGAATACGGAAGGTCGTATTTTTCATATATTCTTTTCCCTGAAATAAAAGAAAATGGTCCTTTGATCCTGCCTTCCCTCACGCTGTTTCTCATTTCCAAACCAGGAAGAAATGTTCAAGGGTGAGGGCTCCATACCCTCGCGTCACTTTCCCCTTCCCCCGTCGTATACCTCACCCTCAGCTAGTGAAAAGGTATAAGAGGGAGAAAGGGTGGGAACCGCACACTTCGTGGGAGCTTCACGTTAATGCGTCACCTTCCTCTTCCCTCTTAGTAAACCACCCCCTTCTCCCTTCTCCCTTCCCCTTAGTAAACTTCCCCCTTCTCCTTTCCCCCTTAGTAAACCTCCCCCTTCTCCCTTAGTAAACTTCCCCCTTCTCCCTTCTCCCTTTGTAAACCTCCCCCTTCTCTCTTCTTCCTTAGTAAACCCCCCTCTTCTCCCTCCCCCCTTCGTAAACCCCCCTTGGCCAGTGAAAAAGCAAAAGCCATAAAAGGGTGAGAGCTCCGCACCCTCGCGTCCCTCTGAATACCCTTCCGACACCCTTAGGCGGTCATCCTCTCCTCGAAAGGGTGTTACTGATCGCCAACTGACATCGCCTGGGGGACACTGAGCCTTTTCCCCTCCCCCCCTTCCCCCTTCCGCCCGGCTGGAGGGGAAAGGTGGAACGGGGGGGGGGGGGTCTGGTCCCCCCGTCTGCGTTTGGCGGCTCAGGGGTGTCTGAGCT
>NC_051414.1:608477-608559 GCF_015228065.2 Penaeus monodon
CATCACCTCCGGAGTTTCACAGTCAGGACGGCCTCCTCCTCCGCACTAACTCCGAAAGTTAGAGGCTGAGCAAGGGGTCATT
>NC_051414.1:608808-608876 GCF_015228065.2 Penaeus monodon
GTGGTCACGTGGGCGGGCGTTTGGGATTAGTGACTCCCTTCGGCGTGAAATTAACGGGTGGTTTGTGT
>NC_051414.1:609046-609132 GCF_015228065.2 Penaeus monodon
AGTTCATGTCCATTGCGACAAAAATATAATTGTATGAATGACAATGATCTCTTGCGGTGTGAAGATATTAATTCTCATTTTAAAGG
>NC_051414.1:609174-609309 GCF_015228065.2 Penaeus monodon
TTGAATGATTTTTCTTGCGGTCTTCATCTCGTATTTTGCTCATAATGTTCAATCGAAACATGCAGCCCCATAACCGGTCAGATTTCCCAACCTGCATATACTTATGACTTAACAGGGTCCACGTGAAAGTTTTCT
>NC_051414.1:609379-609649 GCF_015228065.2 Penaeus monodon
AAGGTTTTTCATCCGTAAAATTTCCCAATTGAGATCCATTTTCAGTTCAGTTTTAGTCATTTCTTTATTCGTTCTGTGATTTTTTTTCTTCGTTTCATTTCTCTCTTTCGCTTTTGCATTTTCGTCTCTTTTTTTTTCCCTCGAGATCCGAAGCAGGTCGCGTCTTCCTGGAGTTTTGTTTGCTGTGCAGTCAAGGTCAAGTTCCTTCTCGAGACAATATTTGTCTTGGAACCTGTCTGTCAAAAGTGCCAGACTTCGTAGCGGGTGTTT
>NC_051414.1:609731-609968 GCF_015228065.2 Penaeus monodon
GGTGGGGTTCTTTTCTTTGTGTGTGTAGTTAAATATGTATTCATGTTTGTGCCGCTGTAACTATGTTTGTGTGCGTTGTGTTTGCCTTGGCGTGTTTTTTCCTTGTTCTTTTTCCTAATTCTACGGTGGCCGAACGCATGTTAGTTTGACACCGTCAGCGCGAGGAAGGATGACCTTGTTTCTGATTATGATTTAGGAGGTCAAGGTTTTTTTTTCGTTTGCTCTCCCGTTCTCTCC
>NC_051414.1:610045-610206 GCF_015228065.2 Penaeus monodon
CAAGTTACAGCGTTTGTGCACATCTGATGGACCAAGAGTCTCAAGAGTCCTAAACGAAGGGCGTCTTAAGAGTCCCTCCTCCGGCCTTTTTCTTCTGTCACGCCTGTCTTGCCGAGTGCTTTTTTATGCTTATCTTATCTTATTTTTATCGGCCTGGTCAA
>NC_051414.1:610257-610586 GCF_015228065.2 Penaeus monodon
CTTTCCTCTAGCTCCCTCCCCTCTTTCCTCTAGCCCCTCCCCCCCTCCTCTAGCCCCTCCCCCCCTTCCTCTTGCCCCTTCCTCCCCTTCCTCTAGCTCCCTCCCCCTCTTCCTCTAACCCCCATCCCCCCCCTTTAGCCCCTCCCCCTTCCTCTAGCCCCTCCATCTTTCCTCTAGCCCCCTCCCCCTCCACCTCCCCCTCCCCCCTTTTCTCCCCCCCCTCCTCTTGGTGTTCTCCGCCGGTTTTCCTCGCAGTGAGAGCGGAAGCGGGCGAGGTTCTAATTAACTTCCCCTTCCTCGCGATTCGTCTCCATCGCGCGGGGAAGTTC
>NC_051414.1:610611-610848 GCF_015228065.2 Penaeus monodon
GGGTGATGGGCTTTTGTTGTTGCTGTTGAATCTGTTCGAAGGCTTGGGGTCAGGTGATGGCTTCTTTGTTTTTCTTGTGTTCGTCTGTCCGTTGCTGGTACTGTTTTTTTGTTGATTTGTGTATTGGCGATGGCGTTATTGAACTTTTGTGATGTCTTTTGATTGCCTGACTGTTTTGATTTGAGTTTTTTGTTTGGTTAAGTGTTTGTTATCGTGTTTTTTTCCATTTCTCTTCTC
>NC_051414.1:610952-611322 GCF_015228065.2 Penaeus monodon
CCCTTTTTATGCCAAGCTACTGAAATAATAGGAAACCGTAAATAGCAATGATAAAGTTTGATTCATTAAGAACACGAAGAAGAACTTGTAGTTCATCATGATCATTTTGAGACGCGATGATGCCTCAAAATAGCCGTCATTTCATTCCACTAATTATTGTTCATCGATGCTCTTGACTGTTTCTCTCTTAGCAGTTTTCTCTTGAATCATTCTCTTTGGAGTATTTTTTCCTTCGCTATTTCCTCGTAAGTATTTTCTGTTACGGATATACTTTTCTGAAATGGTTTTTCTTTCGAATATTTTCTTTGTTGACAATTTTCTCTTGAATAATTTTTCTTTCGTATAGTTTATCTTTCGAATACTTCCGCTA
>NC_051414.1:611344-611554 GCF_015228065.2 Penaeus monodon
AATGTTTCCTATTGTGAATATATATATGTATTTTTTTTTACATATTTCCTCTTTCGAATCTTTTTTTCTTGAATCTTTTCCCTATCGAATATCTTCTCTTTCGAATATATATATATTTCCTCTTGGATATTTTCTTTTCAAACATATGCAAAGTATCACTCGACTTGCCACGCTTGCCCTCTGCCATGTGGGAGGTTCGCGCAGCCATTC
>NC_051414.1:611946-612022 GCF_015228065.2 Penaeus monodon
TGCCTGGGGTGGAAAGCGTCCGCCAAGGGTGCGCGTGAAAGGCCCTTCGTCCGGGACAGAGGAGAACACTTTCTGT
>NC_051414.1:612332-612536 GCF_015228065.2 Penaeus monodon
ATTTGTTGCATCATCATCATAACAATATATTTTTTAGGAAAGGATTTCCAAGAAACGAATTCGTTCGTTGGAGGTTTTATTCCTCCGTGTTGGTGCGTTGGCATCTGTTGATATACTTGATGCGGGAGCTTTGCAAGAATACCCTATTGCTGAGCACTGAAAGGCGTCGTTGCAAGAAATGTTGCGGTCAGTCTGGCCGTCCAA
>NC_051414.1:612577-612786 GCF_015228065.2 Penaeus monodon
CCTTTGCTTCTTTCCACGGTTTATTATTTCTCGCTCTTTTGTGTGTGCGTCACTTCCCTCATCCTGGTATTTGGCGCAGGTGTAACGGCTGCCTTCTGAACACCTGGGTATTTGCAGCTGTGCGTGTTATGGGCTAGTAACTGTGAGTGGAGAATGTTGTTCAAGTGTTGGTGAATTACACATGATATGTATTATCATTGTATATAGTC
>NC_051414.1:613236-613301 GCF_015228065.2 Penaeus monodon
GTCTCTTATTTCTTGTACTATTATTCTTTTAAATTACACCCCATTCTACACTCTCACTCACTTGC
>NC_051414.1:613939-614068 GCF_015228065.2 Penaeus monodon
CGCGCGCATCATAAAAGGGATATCGCTGCAATATAAAACGTCGATATTCCGTGTTAGAACCTGAAATACTGACTAATGATGGCCGTTGAATTATATTATCAGGGAATTAATCTGGAAAACACAACGCGA
>NC_051414.1:614092-614785 GCF_015228065.2 Penaeus monodon
GAGGGGGGGGGGTAGGGGGAAATGGATCTATCAGGGCGCGGCGTCGTGACGTCGTTTGTCACTTTGATATATTATTCGCGCCCGATTCTGCGACGGACGAATTTTCGCGCCGTGACGTCTGACCGGGGCGACGGCGGAGCTAACGAGGCGGGCGAGGCGGGGCGGACTTGTGCCGGAGGAGGGGGGCAGGGAGAGAGGAGGAGGAGGAAGGGAGAGAGGGGAGGGGAAAGAGGGAGAGGGGAGGGAAAGGGAGAGAGGGGAGGAGGGAGGTGGAAAGGGGAGGAGGGAAGGGGGAAGGGGGAAAGGGGAATAGGGATGTGGGGGGAAGATGAGAGGGGAAAGGGGGAGGGAAAGGCAATAGGGGAACGGGGGAAGAAGGGAGGGCGTTCGGGGAAGGAAAGGCGGAGAGGGTGCTAGGGAGATATAGGCGAGAGGAAAGGGAAAGGGTAGTAGGGAGATGAAAGAGAGGGCGCTGAGGAAGGAGGGGAAGGGAGGAAGGGGAAGGGAAGGTATTGGGTAAGGACAGGGAGGATAGAAGGGCGATAGAGGGTAGGAAAGGGGGAGAGAGGCGAAGGAGAGGGAGACGAGAAACTAAAAGAAAGCTGATAGGGGGGGTGAGGGGAGTAAGGAGAAAGAGTGCATAGATGAGATGGAAGGGGGAAGAAGAGAGGGGGCGAAGATAAAGGAGGTGCT
>NC_051414.1:614810-615807 GCF_015228065.2 Penaeus monodon
AAGCGGATTCAGTGGGAATGAACTTCGCGAGAGACCGACATTCAGTGGGGAATGAGGCCCTGAAGTTTATCGTTGATTCAGCAGGAATTCGGAAACTCGCTGGAAACTCAGGTGGAGCCAGACGCGGGGTAACTCCATATTCAGTGGAGGCCGGACCCTCGGTGACTTGGGGATTCAGTGGAAATGGAATCCACGGAGAGTGCAGGCGTCAGCGGAGGTAACAGGAGTCGATGTTAATTAGAAACTGGGACTCTGGATAGATAGTTTTTTCCCCAGAAGTCAGCGAAAGAGGGTGACTTGACGTTCAGGCGGAAGTGGACCCCACACTCATTACGGAGTCAATAGGAATTGTATCTCATAAGAACTACATTTTCAGCGAGTATTGGGCCTCTTGACAATTGCTGTTTCATTAGGAATGAAATATCATAACAACTACGGATTCAACGGGACTCGTAGCCCTTAGCAGCAACAGATTCAGCGGGAGCCGGACCCCATAGCAATTACGTCTTCAACGGCAACTAGATCCTATAACAATTCCAGAGAGAGCGGGTAACAATGTCCTATAATTACAGATTCAGCGGGAAATAGGGTGTGCAGTGACAGCATATTCACAGGGATCGGGATTCCCGCGGATTTGGCGGGAAACAGGACTCCGCCAAGATGTTTGTAGGGCATTCAGCGCAGGAACAAGGTTACGGGCCCGGCAGGGGTAGGGGACCCGGGGGCTGGCGTGGCTTCCGACTTAACCGAATCAGGTCCTGGGAATATTCAGTGGGATTGGGGTTCGAGGCTGGCGGACCGGCCGGCAGGAAGAGAACAGCGAGAGGATTCGAGGGCAGCAACGGCTCGGGGAGAAAGGGTCGGCGAGGAATCAGTGTGGCTCGGGATCGCGAGGAGGCACGTTTTGGCGGAGGCGCGGAGGCGGTGAGTCGGGGGGCCGTTGCTGCCGCTCGTCTGCTCTCGAGGTTTATGCTGTTTGCGTTCGTCTCTCGAGCCG
>NC_051414.1:615888-615973 GCF_015228065.2 Penaeus monodon
CTGTCAGTATCCCATTCATATTCGTACCTAAATAAACAGAGGAATGTTTCCATTTCTTTTTAACCTCTCTTTAAATTGGAAGTTT
>NC_051414.1:617030-617231 GCF_015228065.2 Penaeus monodon
GCGGCTCCTTCACGCCTTCGTCAGTCGGCCCTCGAGGCCCGGCCGGAGACTCGCGAGCGCCCCGGACCCTCGGCGTCGACTCGAGGGTGTTATTGAGCTTCTCTTTTCGAATGGCCGGGTCATTTGCATGTGGCTGGGGAGTCTCGCGTTCTGTATAGGAGGCTTTTCTTTTCCTTTTTTTTCTCTCTTTTTTCATCGTTT
>NC_051414.1:617456-617758 GCF_015228065.2 Penaeus monodon
TGTAAAGTTTAGCAAGACAAATGATCGTGAATGATAAGTACTTTCTTTCTTTCCTTTCATGTGTTTCACTGCTATTTGATTATCTCTTGTATTCTCTGTGCTATCGCATATAACGCTTTGGCAGATGCGACGCAAATAATACCACGGTTTTCGGTAATCGCGGCAAAGTGTCAAGAAAAAGTGTCGAAAGAGGTAGCGCCAGGGAGCATGGATACCAGCGGCATGGCGAAAGGGCAAAAGGAAAGGTGACATACAATAAAAAAAAAGGGAAACGGGATGGCGGCGGCAGTCATCGCGATCAC
>NC_051414.1:618453-618643 GCF_015228065.2 Penaeus monodon
CTATATTTGGCGATATGTGTTTGTTGATCCCCGCCCTCTGGTGTGTTGTCCAGACAATTAATCACTTAACAATTTTTTTTCGATGTTTCAACTAAAATTTCCCCAAAGGCGGCCTTTAGTCTAATACTCCTGCCGCCAGTAAATAATCTTCAGCACTTTTGCGGTGATAGAGGGTTTTTTTTGAAGGGGT
>NC_051414.1:618798-619021 GCF_015228065.2 Penaeus monodon
GTATAAAGCGAGCCGCGCACACAAGATAAGGATGTAGAGATCCACAACACCACTTTTATGTATGTGGTCGAATAATCCAGGTACAAACCAATATATTCCTTTATAAAGGATGAGCGATTACAGTAGCAAAGTAAGATAGTGCGAAGAAGGAGAAAGGGGGAGAGAACCAACAACACAAATAAGAAAAAGAAACAGAAGACCAACATCACAAAAACCCTAGTAC
>NC_051414.1:619200-621347 GCF_015228065.2 Penaeus monodon
AGAGGCCAGAGAACAGAACTGCCCCTCCCCTCCTCCCTGTCCTCCCACCACCCATTCATTCCGTCTCTTGTCTCCCCGCCCACATCCTCCCCCTCACCCCTCCCCCATGTCCTCCCCACCGCATGCCCCTCACCCCTCCCCTCCCACCCACCCATGTCCACATCCCCCCGCCCGCCCGCCCATCCTTTGTCCCCCCCCCCATGGTCCCTCCCACCCATCCTTCCCCCTCCCCCTCGCCCCCACCCAGGGGTCCTCCCACCCATCCTCATCCTACCCCTCTCCCCTCTCCCCTTCGCCCCCCCACCCATGTGCCATGATGTCCTTTTCTCCCCCCTTTCTCCCCCGTTCTCCCCGCCCATCCTCCCATCCTCGGCCCTCCCTCCCCCCCCCATGTCCTCCCCACCCCCCCCCCACCCCATCCTTCCCATTCCTCCAACACCCATCCTCCCCTCCCCCCCCACCCATGTTCCAACATCCGCACCACCCGCCCATTCACACCTTTTTATCCTTTTATCCCTCCCCCCCTTCTTCCTCCCCTCCTTTCCCTTTCCTTTTTTCCTGTCCTTCCCCCTTTATCCTCTTTCCCCCCCCCCATGTCCTCCCACCCATCCTACCCCTGCCTCCCCTCCCTCCCCCCTCTCCCCCTCACCCCCCCACCCAGGTCCACCCACATCCCCGCCCATTGCCTCCCCTCACCCTCCCCCACCCATGTCCTTCTCGCCGCCCATCCTCCTCCCCCTCCTCCCACCCATGTTCCCACATCCCGCCCCCCGCCCACCTTCCCCCCATCCTCCCCTCCCCCCACCCATGTTCCACATCCCGCCCATCCTCCTCCCCTATCCCTCCCCTTCCCCTCCCCCCCCCCACCCATGTCCTCTCTCCACCCATCCTCTCGTGCCTTATTCTTTCCCTCTCTCCCTCCCTGTCCCTCCCTCTACGCCCAACCACCCACATTCCTCCCCCTCCCCCCCCCACCCATGTTCCCACATCCCGCCCATCCTACCTCCCCTACCCCTCCCCTCCCCTCCCCGTCCACTATTCCTCCCCTCCCCGCACATCCTCCTCTCCACCTCTCCTCCCCCTCCCCCCCCTCCTCCCCTCCCCCCCACCACCCATGTTTCCAAGTTCCATTCCATGTGCCACACACATCCCGCCATCCACATTACAATCCCTCCACCTCCCGCATCCCCATCCCCCGCCCATCCCATCCCGCCCAATCCTTTCTCTACCTTCTCCCCTCCCCCCACCCATGGTCCTCACCACCACGCCCATCCCACCTCCCCACCGCCACCTTTCCTCTTTTTCCTCCTAGTCCCATCCTCTCCTCCCCCCTCCCTCCACCCATCCTTCCCCTCCTCCCCTCTCCCCCAACACCATGTCCTCCCCACCCACTCCTCCCCCCATCCCTCCCCTATCCTCCTCCTCTCCTCTCCGCTTTCCCCCCACCCATGTTCCCCATCCCCCCGCCCCAGCCCCGCCGCATCCTCCCCCCTCCCTCAACCCATGTCCATTCTCCTCCCTCTTCCTGTCTCCCTGCCCACCACATCCGCCCCTCCCCCCCACCCATGTCCTTCTCTCCCGCCCATCCTCCCCTCCTCCCACCCCATGTTCCACCTCCCCGCCCATTCCTCCCCTCCCTCACACCATGTCCCCTTCTCCTCCCCTCCCCGGCCAGGTCTTTCCTTCTTCCCGGCCAACCCTACCTCCCCCCTCCCCTCCCCCCTCCCCTCCCCCCTCCCCCGCCCATCCCCCCAGCCTCGGTCTTTCTGGCGGTGTCAAGTAAATCCGTGAGGCTCGTTGATTGGGCCGCGAATGGTCGATTTCTGCTGACCGAACCGATAGACGGCGAGATCGAGTCGCGCGCCGCAAGATTTCATCGGTGGGCTTGTATTGCTGCCTCCTCCAGGAGCTGCCCTTGGGCCCACCCGGTTGCCCACGCCCGCCCCCGACCGCCCCCCCCCACGAGCCTTGGCCCACCCCGCTGTGGCCGCTGCCCACCCCCCCCGCCCCGCCCCGCCCCCGCCCGCCCCCCGCCCCCCCGCCCCCCCCGCCCCCGCCGCCCGCCCCCCGGCGGCCCCGAGCTGCTGGGGTCCTTTCCTTGCCTTTGGCGGATTTCTTTGTTTGGGGATTTTAATTTAATTTAGTGT
>NC_051414.1:621465-621605 GCF_015228065.2 Penaeus monodon
GGTCGTTTTTCCCCCCCCTTTTCCTTTCACCAAAATTTGGTTTTGGTTTGCTTTCGTCGTTTTTTTTATTTTTTCCTCCCTCCTCGTTTTGGTTTGTGTTTTATCTCTTTCGGTTTCGGGTCATGCTCTCCATGCCTCCT
>NC_051414.1:621784-621850 GCF_015228065.2 Penaeus monodon
CGTGTGCTGCCCATCTCCGGCCTTTCGATTAACCACATATATACTTCACACTCACTCTTACTAACA
>NC_051414.1:622528-622595 GCF_015228065.2 Penaeus monodon
GGTTGGGTCTTGCTGGTCGCTGATGAAGCGGCGTCGCTTATTGTCTTGATTGTGAGATTTGTTCCGC
>NC_051414.1:623407-623577 GCF_015228065.2 Penaeus monodon
TGGTAAAGATACAGTGCAGGAGAGCTACAGAAAAGGGCATTTCGTGGAATGTATGTTGTCACAGAGATGAAACTCTATGGAAGAACTTAGATGGGACAGCGTCTAAATACGGCACCTTTACATTTGAAATTCTCTTTGTGCTTTGTGCTCTCCGTCCTCCAGCTAGTCTT
>NC_051414.1:623654-623760 GCF_015228065.2 Penaeus monodon
TTTCTTCTATTCTCCTATTTCTTCTCTTCTCTCCCCCCCCTTTCCATACCCCTAGTAACTCCCTACTCCCTCATTTTTTCTAGCTCTTTTATTTTTTTCTTATATT
>NC_051414.1:624002-624409 GCF_015228065.2 Penaeus monodon
GGCCGCAGTGTTGACGCCTCCCGACGGTAGTGGATGGTGTCGTCGCGAAGGTGGATCGACGCCATCTGTAAGCCCGACTTTATCTGTAATGAAGCGTGACGGAATATATGTTGTTCGGGGAAACTTTTGTTCTGCCTTGAAGTTGGAAGGGGTGGGAGGGTGGGGGTGGGAGAGAGTGGGGTGGGGGGGGGAGAGAGTGGGGTGGGGGTGGGTGAGAGGGGTGAGGGTGCGAGAGAGTGGGGGGGGAGGTGGAGGGTGGGTGGGGTGGTGAGAGTGGATGGGGGAGTGGCGGAGAGAGGGAGGGGTGGGAAGAGGAGGAGAGGAGAGTGGCCAGGGGATAGGATGGAAGGTGGGGGTGGGAAACATAGAAAAGTAGAGAGAGAGAGAGTTGTTGGGTGTTTCTGCGT
>NC_051414.1:624589-624873 GCF_015228065.2 Penaeus monodon
GTTATCGTCACTCTCTTTTTTTCCTTTCTCGTAATCAAGCTTTCGATGTGATAGAGTCATTCCGTAGAACGAGAAGCCAATGCTTTGTCTAAAACTTTTTTTTCATTTATCGAAACGGCGAGTCGATACATGTAGCTCTGTGGGATTGCACGCGCTCCTCTCTGGCTTCATTTAACACCTTTGTTGTGGATCTATTGGGTTTGGTATTTTCTTTTTTTGAGGCTGTTGTTTTATTTATATTTCGTTTAGGTGTGGGTGGGGGGGGAGGTTTGTGTTCGATTGAG
>NC_051414.1:625041-625282 GCF_015228065.2 Penaeus monodon
ATCATCGCCGTCAAGAGCGAACAAGAAGCAGGAAGGAGAGGGAAAGAGCATGAATAAACGAGAGCAAGAGGGAGAAACAGAAGGAAGGCGAATGAATAAGGAAGAACGAAAGGGAGAATGAGAGGCGAAATTAATGAACAAGGGAGGGAAAAGGAGAACAGAAACGAACGAGAAAGGGGAGAAAGAGTGAATATAGAAGCGAGACAACAGAGAGAACGAGAAGGAAGGCGACTGGACAAGG
>NC_051414.1:625376-625453 GCF_015228065.2 Penaeus monodon
TGGAAGGCAAGGGATGGGAGGAGAGGAGAAACATGGGAAACTGGAGGAAAAAGGAAATAGAGAAGAGGGTGGTTTCG
>NC_051414.1:625605-625728 GCF_015228065.2 Penaeus monodon
CCGCGTGGGGGAAAAGGTGGATTCCACCCAAAACGAAAAAAGGACGAGGGGGAAAGGGGAAAAGGGGAAAAAAGACCCCCAAAACAAAGAGCCTGGGGGAAAGAGAGGGGGGGAAGGGGGGGG
>NC_051414.1:625866-626186 GCF_015228065.2 Penaeus monodon
GTTGTTGAGACAGGATATGGGGAAATTGTGTGTACTCGGGAATTTTTTAATGAGAGTAAAAATATCATAATGATAAAACTAAGATTAAGAACGAGTAGTAATAACAGTAATGATAATAATAAAGATAATAACTATCATTTACAGTCGCTGGTGCTGAGTAATGCGCTGCAGTTCGCATGTTAAGCAATATTCGATTCCCAACCTTACGATAATCACTACCTAGTTTTACACGAAAATCTGCAACGCGTGTGTGCAATATGCAAGTGAACACGCTGTTCGGGGGAAGGTTACCTGATGCTCTCGTGTTCTTGAGATTTCTT
>NC_051414.1:626446-626814 GCF_015228065.2 Penaeus monodon
GAACGTCGTTAAAATGGCAAAACGTGAAAAAAGCCCCCTAAATGAAAGGGCCCCCAATTTTTGTTCTTTTTTTTTCACAAATAATTCCTTATTGTCATTAGTATTGGCTTCAAGCGTTTCTTGAGAAAATGAAATAAAACGTAAGAATGTTTTATGCATATGTATTTCTGTAACTTTTCCAGGAATGATTTTCGTCACTCCTTTTATTCTTCTTCTCCTTTTAGAAGAACACACGAAATGTTTGGAAAAAAGTTCATGAATGACAAGTCAGACGTGTATATGTCTGATTGAGTCACGACACGCGAAGTTATGTAAGTCGGGGAGATTTTATGAAGAGAATGGCCGGCGTGCTCGGGGGGTGACTTTAA
>NC_051414.1:626898-627513 GCF_015228065.2 Penaeus monodon
GGCGTGCGGAATGTTTTCCGCGCTGGCCCTACTATGCGAAAGGGATTCAGTTTTCGCTTTCTGTGTACTGATAAGATGGAAAATATGATGCAAAGGTTCCCACCATACCAAATTAAGCCGATTTATCCCCCCGCTCTTTAAATGCAGGTGGGTTTTTTCCCACCCCGGGGACTCTTCCACACCCAGGTGGGGTAATTCACCATCCACCGTCGGTTAGATGGAGTTACACTACATCCAAATAGGCTTCATATGATAACAGCGTCCACCTCCACATTTCTGGATTTCTATCCACTTGCCTTTCCCCGACATCCACCGAGCTCTTCCACCGCTCCACGCAGCCCCGTCGGCCCTGCAATAAAGCCCTGCATCTTGAAACAGTTCATAAAATGATTCTCTGCTGAGGACGGAGCAATAAATGTCCTCTCTCTTCCCCGTCTCCCTTGCTTTATTCGGGCGGTGCAACTGGCGGTGGTCGGGCGGGGGCTGTAATTTCAGCTTGCATAAATTGCGTTTGCTGTTTGGGGGGGGGGGGGAGTTTTTGTTGTTTTGGGGGGTGTTTTTGCTCTTTTTCGTATTTCTTATCACTTGTCTTCGTTCCTTTGACCCCCCCCCCCC
>NC_051414.1:628045-628126 GCF_015228065.2 Penaeus monodon
ATAATTTTAAAATTTTTTTCCCCCCCCCAAAAAAAAAAAAAAACCCCCCAAAACCCCCGGTAAAAAAAAACCCCCCCCCCC
>NC_051414.1:628386-628654 GCF_015228065.2 Penaeus monodon
ATGACGTGCGGTAATGGCGGCGGTCATTACATGCGCGCCGTACCCTCGCCATCAAGGACTCTGCTACGTTCACGCTCCACTTATTGAATCTGGGTCGTCAGTTGTCAATGCTGTGCTTGGCGAACGTCATTTTAATTGCATTTTTGATGGGCTGTTTTTTTTGTGAATTAGCGTCGCGTGTCACGCTTTTCGGTTCGAGGTTATTTGGACAGCTCTGCGGCGAAAGGGCTCGGTGGGGAAAGGCTTGCTCTCACTTTCGGGGTTTTAG
>NC_051414.1:628813-629643 GCF_015228065.2 Penaeus monodon
GTATGTGCATTTCATGTATCTTTCGCATTCCTTGTGTTTGCTCTTTACGTTTTTATCTGTCAATTTCATTCTCGCTCTTCTCGTTTTCCCACTGCCTCCCTTCCTTGGCCATTTACCTCCGATCTTGGTGAACCGCAGCCTGCCGATGACTGCCATTGCACAACCGGCCGTTCTGCCTTGCTTTGTCTTCCGCCTCTAACCTTTCGTCTCTCTAATTCCCTTGCGTTGACTTGTTTTCCCTTTCCTTTCTATTTTTGGTGTTCCCCTTCCCTTCCTTGCCTTGCCTCGTTTTGCTTTTTATTTACCTTGCCTCCTTAGATTTTTAATTTATTTTATATTCTTTACTCTCTTTGCCATATTTTGAGTTTTCCTTCCTTCATTTTGTTTCTCGTATTTCACTTTCCTCTCCTTATTTTGCCCTGTATTTCTTTCCTTTGCTCTTTTTCTCTGTATTCCTTTCCTTTGCTCTTTTTCTCTTTTTCCTTTCCTCTCTGCCTCTTGGTTTGCCTTTGTTCCTTCATTCTTTGCCTTGCCTTTTCCTTGTTTTTCTATTCCTTTCCCTTACCTTCCATTGCCTTTATTTTCACCTTCCCGGCAGAGCGTAGTTACCCTTCGCCCTCCTTTCGTCTCGTGGTCCTGTGTGGTCATCATGGCGTCGGCGCTTTCTTTGTTCTGTTTTTTGCCTCCTGTGTGCTTTTGGCTTTCTTTGAGCTGCCTTTCTCTCTGATTATTTATTCCCCATTTTCATTTGTTGTCATGTCTTTATTTATTTTCAAAAATCTTCCTCTCTGTCTCTTTTCGTCTTGTCTGTGTACTATTAGCAGCAGCCG
>NC_051414.1:629814-629975 GCF_015228065.2 Penaeus monodon
CCCTCGGAAAAATAGCTCCAGACTCGTATATTGCACCTGGGAGGGAACGTCAAAACGATACCTGCTTTTGGGAGTTTATTTATTTATTCTTTTGCCTTTATTTTTGTTTATTAAAGTGGTTATTGTTGTTTCAGGAATTTTACAGTGAACGGCGCACGATT
>NC_051414.1:630067-630599 GCF_015228065.2 Penaeus monodon
TATCTTTTTTTATTTCACATTTTTACTTACATCATGTTACCATCATATTTCATTGTCTTATTAGTACTATCAATCACCAACTTTCGATAACTTCCACGAATTGTCTCTTGTCGTCAAAAAAAAAAAAAAAGTAAACACGAACAGCATTTATCTGAAATTATCAGTCTCACCGAATGTTCTCTTCCAACAGGTATGGAATGCTGAAGTCAGGGTGGGTGTGCACCTCCCCCTCTCCTCACCCTCCTACCCCCCTCCTGTTACAGCTGCATCGTGGCGCAGTGGACTACAGTGACCCCCCCCCCCTTCGGAGCTTTAGGTACAGGAAGAAATAGTGTTCAGTTTGCTCTGTCTCGCTCGTGTTGGCCGCTGCTGTTGATGTGTGTGTGGTGTAGGGGAGCGATTGAGCTGCGCCGCCTTTTGCTCTTTTCCTTTTCTTTTCCGGGGAGTGGGAAACGGGGGTTTTTTTTTGGGAGTGGGACTTTTGGGTTTGGGCTGTAAATTCGTCATCTTAAACCATTTTTCCCTATCGGTG
>NC_051414.1:631651-632691 GCF_015228065.2 Penaeus monodon
ATTTAAATGTTGTTATTGTTTTTGTTTTTAAATTTTATACCCATCACTTTTTATCATTACCCTTTTCCTCCTCATCTTTCCCTTCCCGTAAAATCCTCCCAAACCAAACTCCCGGGACCTCCCGAGGCCCTCCCTTCAAAGCGCCGGCAGTAGATAACCGCAGTGATGCCAAATTACCTCTTTCCTCTCGTGGGCTTTTTTCCCAGCCCCTCGGGGAACCGAAACCTTGAGGGGGCCATTCCGCGGGCTCTCCCCCAATCACTCTCGCCCCTTTGGGTTCCTCCCCCCGCTTTTTTTTTACCCTCTGTTTTTTCATGTCGGGGGCTGCTTTTTCCCTCCCGCCGCCCTACCTCTACCTCAATTTCCCCCGGGGGACTGCAGTACCCGCAACATCTGCAGAAATTATCTGGGTTCCCCCGGGTTTTTTTTTTGCAAATTGTTGTGAAAGGGGGTTTGTGCTAATTTGCCCAGGGGGGGAGGAGTTATGTGCTTTAAAATTGGGTTTTAAATTTGAAAATAAATGCTAATGATGAAAGGGGTAATGTTAAGAATCTATTGGGGGGTATCACTACTGCCAGGGCCCACGCCGCTTCTCCCCAAATTTGGGATAATTGCGGGGCTTTTTTTTCCATCTAAAAAAAAGAAAAAGGGTTTTTAAAAAGCTGTTGACTTAAAACCCTTTTTTTCCCCGGGCGGTAAAAATTTTTTTTTTCAAAATGCCTTAAGAAAAAAATTCCATCTACCTGCTGGTCTGATTTCGTTAAGCCTCGATCCTTGACCAGAATGGCATAATTCTCCGTAAATTGCCGATTTTTATAACAACTTCTCCTTCGTATACTTTCCGGAGCAGCCTGTGCATTAGCATTTACCGGCCTGCTCGAAACTAGACTTCCTCGATAAATCCCAGTGCAATGTTGCAGCAACCTGGCCGTGCCTTGTGCATGTCCCATTTTAAAAAATTTTAATTAAAATAAAACTCTTTAAATGTTTTGTTGCCGTGTTTCGAGTTTTTAAATACCCGGGAAGGGTTATGCTTGTTT
>NC_051414.1:632721-633174 GCF_015228065.2 Penaeus monodon
GGGGGGGGATAAAAAAAAAAATTTAAAATGCAAAGGGATTCCCTTTAAAACCTTCCCCCTTTTCCTCTTAGATAATGGCAGATCCTCTTGAGAGATGAGAGGCTGAAAGATTCATAAAAGAGACTCTGAAATTAGGAGGGCAAAGCTGTTTTTTGCGATAGTGATGATGAGTAAGTGTGGTGTTTATAATGATAGTGATGGTCGTACCAGTAATAATGACGAGCATGTTGATACATGCAAGTGCAATTTGCGGTGAAAATGAGTACTAGTAATGATAATAAGGATTAAAAAAAAAAGATGATAATAAAGAAATAAACATGCAGAGATAATAGCGCATCTAATGAGGTTTCTGTTTCTCTGTGCCTTTGTTTATAGCAGTTATCCCTTTTCATTAGTGTCTCCGTGTTTGCAGAAATCCCGGTTGCGTGCAGCGCTATTCCCGCCGGGGCCGTG
>NC_051414.1:633331-633517 GCF_015228065.2 Penaeus monodon
AGCATGGGGGGGGGGGAAGCCTTGTGTTTATAACAATAAATTGTACCTTGTTTTTTTGTGCGGTGAAGTTGCATAGTTTTAAAATTCCGGAAAAGATACTGTGGCAAAAAAAGGTTATATAAAAAAAGAAAAGTAAAATCCAGCAAAAGTGAAAAACAAATTTGCCACATTGAGAACGCGGTCAGG
>NC_051414.1:633548-633636 GCF_015228065.2 Penaeus monodon
GGTTCAAAATTAACGTCAGCGGAGGAAACATAATCGGGGATAAAAGTAAAAACAAAAGGATAATACTGTTTGATAATGAAGATAATAG
>NC_051414.1:633663-633831 GCF_015228065.2 Penaeus monodon
GATTGAAACTTGATCTTTAGTCTCGTAATGGGAGTTAAAGCCATTAAGGAAACGAGAGGATTACTCTTTGAAACGGAAGGGATAACGGTCTTAAAACTCTTTTTGAATTAATCATGGGAAGCGAGTCGGCTTGTTTCCCTTATTGACTTTTTCCTTTTTCGTGCTTGA
>NC_051414.1:633882-634225 GCF_015228065.2 Penaeus monodon
GAGTCTTATGGCTATTTTCGAGTTTGTTTTTTGTCATGTTTTTTTTTTCTACTTATGTTTTGTTTTGGATTTTTGTTTCTTATTTCAGTGTTTTGCTAATCATTCTTTATCTATTAATTATTTTTCTCTTTTCATCTCTTATTTCTTTCTATTCTCTATATTTTGATTATCTTTATCTTTCTCGTTTTGCGTTTTATCCGATTCTTCATAAAAAGGATTTTTATCATGGCATTAGATACATGCAAAATCGAGGAAAGCTTTGTTAACTTCACGCGGTGTTAACTTTGAATCAGGTTAAAGCGTAAAGATTTCATTGGCATTTTGATCGCGGGCCCGGCTTATC
>NC_051414.1:634516-634604 GCF_015228065.2 Penaeus monodon
ATAACGTCCATTTCAATGATCTTTCGCCGAAAAGAGATCTTTATTTTACAAACTTTGACCATTATCAGATTGGCAAACCACTCATTCG
>NC_051414.1:634639-634748 GCF_015228065.2 Penaeus monodon
ACACACAAAAAGTTAGTTATCAAAACGAATATGAACCTTTTCCGCGCGGGACATTGATTGACACTTCTGAATGTTCTAGAGAGGACAGACGGGGGGGGGGGGAGAGAAT
>NC_051414.1:634774-635041 GCF_015228065.2 Penaeus monodon
TAATAATACGAAACGTAATAGGATATTCTGTGAAACTTTTCTAGTCACCGAAATGCGCTTCACGGTCCTCAGTTTTTTTAGGGTCGTTTCTGGCGGAGTATTTAGCATTGTCTGTTGTAGATGTAGTTGTGCGTAGTTGTAAGGAGAAGCATCGGTGTTTTGGGTGATAGCCTTGATTACGAAAGAGGAAAAGGAATGATAAGAATAAAGGAAATAAAAATAATGCGAAGGGAATAAAAAAGGGAGAAAGTTGGAATTTTCAGGTGA
>NC_051414.1:635308-635877 GCF_015228065.2 Penaeus monodon
AAAAAACACCGAAAACTGGCGTTGTTCGAGAAAAAATGCATGTTATCGAGTTGTTCAGTGGAAGCAACACGCGAGGTGAAGAGCAGACGCGGTGAAAGAGAATATTGTTGTGATGATATTAATCATGTAATAATTTTTATGTTTTGTTATAATGATGATGGCGATGACAGTTATTATGATTGTGAGTAATACTACAACACTAAAGCATAGTGGATGGTGGTTTGTAACACATGTATAACCATTGATATTTTAGCTATTATTATTATTGTTGTTTGGTGTCTAGTTTTGGCAGCTTTTTATTATTAGCGTTGTGGTTATGTAAGAAATTAATGGCGATTTACCCTCCCCCTCCCCTCGCCCCCTAAAAAGGGCGTTCCTGGCAACATTGGAAAAAAATCGACATGGGCGCCAAAAACTAGCGAATTGTGCTGTTGTTTTGTAATATGTAAAGGACGCCTTGTTCTGCCCGGGTTTCATTTGTTTTTTCCGATGCTGATTTATACAGTTTGATCAGGGTGTTGGTTTATTTGTTCTCTGTTTTACGAGATCTCCGTTAACAAAATATTGAT
>NC_051414.1:636201-636280 GCF_015228065.2 Penaeus monodon
CCTTTTGATCTATCCAATTACTAGTTTTTCATTTTCTCTCTGTCTCTTTTCCGATGATGACGATTATTGAATGGTCTGC
>NC_051414.1:636495-636915 GCF_015228065.2 Penaeus monodon
AATCATCTACTCGTTTGTCCTAAGAGCTACTTTTGCGTTTATCTAACAAGAGTTCTTTTGAAATTAAAGGATAATACTTTCTTTGAACATTCGAGGGAATTTGGGTAAGAATTTACCTTCGACTGTTTTTTTGTAGTAAAATGTGACTTTGAAAAAGTTCTCAAGGAAACTTTTTTTTTTCTATTCTAACACGCTCTCTTGTAGAAAGGAAACGCGTGGTTCTTTGTTGTTTCCTTTCTTCCTTCCCCTTCTTCCCTCCTCTCATCCCCTCCTTCCCGCTTCCCCTCTTTCTCTTTTCCCCTCCTTTCCTCCTCTCCTCTCTTCCCCTCCTACCCTCCTTCCCTCTGCATCACCTTTCCTTCCTTTCCCCTCTTCCTTCCCTTGGTCCTGCTCTCGTCTCTCCTCTCCCCACTACTCCTG
>NC_051414.1:637003-637158 GCF_015228065.2 Penaeus monodon
TCCCCCCACTTCCCTACCGCCCCCCCCATCACCATCCCCTCCGGGTTAACATTTGGTAAATGTGCATTTCCTCCCCAGGCGCCTGGTGCCTTTGTATCTGCTCCTCGTCCCTTCTCTTTCCCCTCAGCGTCTCTCCCTCTTCTCTTGCTGAGGAA
>NC_051414.1:637503-637599 GCF_015228065.2 Penaeus monodon
ACTCTATTCACACGGTCTTCCCACTCTTACACGTCGATTCAACTCTCGGACTTACACTCCATTTACACTACTTCCTCGTACCCATTGGTGGGCGGG
>NC_051414.1:637747-637911 GCF_015228065.2 Penaeus monodon
CAGCTGACCCTCGCGTTCACCTTTCGTCTTGGGAGAACAGCCTCGTTTCCCCTTTTCGTAGAGGAAGGATGGAGGAATTCGCTTCACTGGTGGTCTGCTTTTTGGACCTTCTCGTCCCTTTTTCAGTTAGGCACCTCCATCTACCTATATATACATTAAGTGTG
>NC_051414.1:639221-639370 GCF_015228065.2 Penaeus monodon
GGCGTGTGACAGAGGGAAACCAACGCTGACAACCTCTTTGCATTGCAACGTCGAATGAAGCGTTTCTGCATATTCATTTGCATAATGAGATGAGGAATTTCGGCGTCTGGGCTCACTGATTATATCTTTAGTGCGTCTTCTGTTTCTTG
>NC_051414.1:640025-640159 GCF_015228065.2 Penaeus monodon
ATACTTCCGTCTGACTTCGTCAACTTGGCTACTTTCGGTTTCTTTCGGCCATTCTTCATCCTTTCCCCCTGATGCCTGACGTGAGGGTTTTTTCGCGGAATGGAAACTGTTTGGAGTGCTTTCTGTGTGTGAGC
>NC_051414.1:640195-640377 GCF_015228065.2 Penaeus monodon
GTCTTGGCTCAACTTTTGGTTACTTTTGCTACTGCTTTCTTTACGTGATACTTTTTTTTTTTAATGTAGTGTGTGCTGGTGTTTTGCTTGCGCTGTGGTCATTATCTCTGTTTTCTCCTCTTTTCCTCTCGTCGTTCTTCCTCCTCCAGAGTGTGTTCTCCGCGTGTAAAGTTGTGGCGTAA
>NC_051414.1:640782-641000 GCF_015228065.2 Penaeus monodon
CTGTTGCTGCATTTTTGTTGTACGTTTTTGTTATCGAGTTGTTGCATTTGTTCCCTTTTCCTTTCTATACTTTTTTTTTTATCCCTCCCTCTCGATTTTATTCAATTCCATTCAGTCTCTCGTCCCCTCGCATAGTATATATAACGTACAGTATATATTCATTTAAATCGCATGTAATATATGTAACCGTATATATCTATTTACTTCAAGTGTCTTTC
>NC_051414.1:641100-641340 GCF_015228065.2 Penaeus monodon
GCGACTTTAATTTCGCAAAAAAGGGAAAAAAGATACTGTATTGATTCAGAGCCTCGGGCATGTTCACATAGAAGGGCGGGCGTGTGGGCGTGTGGGCGGGAGGGCTTCTCGGAGGGTGGGCAGGGAGGTGGGGGCTTTTCCCCTCTCTTGCCCTTTCTTTTACTCCCCTCTCTCTATTTCTTCCTCCTTTTTTTCTTAACCCTTCCCTCTATCATATCCTCATCGTTCCTCCCTCTTTCG
>NC_051414.1:641446-641775 GCF_015228065.2 Penaeus monodon
TTTTCCGTTGAACTTCCTCCTCATTATTCTAGTTGTATGCTCAGTAGAAGCTGTAGGTTATGCAAGGGTATATTTTTAAGCTTGTTCGCGTGCGCGTATGTGCGTTTGTGCGTACAGGCGTGCATATACATAGTCATTTGTTAATTCGTGTGTAGATATAAATATAGAAGTGTGTGTTTAGTTGTTGGCGTGTGCGTGTGTGCGGCGCCGCCCTTGCGTGGTACGTGACGCTACGCACCTCCTGGGACTCGAGCCACGCGGCCGCCTGGCTTGCGTACATGCATACAGATATAAGGATACCGGTGTATGAATGTAGATTCCATGGCAGG
>NC_051414.1:641884-641980 GCF_015228065.2 Penaeus monodon
ACGCTGGCGCCCCAAACGGGGGTGTCGCCCAAAATCCCCCTTGCGTGAATCAAAGGAACGATCATAAACACTGAATCCCTGAGCTTGCGCTTCTTG
>NC_051414.1:642258-642360 GCF_015228065.2 Penaeus monodon
TCTCCCCTTTGAAGAGTGCTGCGAAGATCTTCCTGCGATACACTTAGAAGAACGGTCTGCAAGACGCAAAATATCTTGAAATAGATATATGGCGGCATTACA
>NC_051414.1:642398-642568 GCF_015228065.2 Penaeus monodon
ACCTTCTCCCAGGCTTCAAGAACTCCACCGTAAATCTTCAAGATATAGTCCTTCCAGATCGAGGCTTTACCCGCTTGTCTGCGGGATTGGGTGCGCACACATTTACACGCACTTGGACATACGCGCACGTATACACACACACAGACTGCAAGAGCGCTCTTCACGCGCGT
>NC_051414.1:642855-643142 GCF_015228065.2 Penaeus monodon
GTGAATGGAAACCTGCCATGTTGGAAAAAAAACCTTTTTATCCGTGTATTCACATTTTGTCTCGCATCTGTGTTAAAAAGGAAGAGACCCATTATAGTATTGAATATCCGTGTACCGACGTGGATTTTGCAAAGACAAATAATGTAACTTAATATTTTGAAATGATCCAATCTTGGTTTTGCAAGTAACACGGGGAGATGATTTATTTCCGCAGACAACAGGCACCGACATGCGACTCGTTTTCGCTCTTGCCTTCTTCCGCAACCTTTGCTTGTCGCTCGACCGCA
>NC_051414.1:643853-643995 GCF_015228065.2 Penaeus monodon
ACATCCGCGCGGAAGAGAGGGAGGGGTTTTCCGCGAACTTGGCAACGATGATTGAATTATTTGGGACTTTGGACAGTTAAGAATAATACGAATCAATTAACGGCGTCTTCCCTTCGCCCTTTGGTTCGGTTAGATTTTAGGT
>NC_051414.1:644672-644964 GCF_015228065.2 Penaeus monodon
AGAGGGAGAGAACAGAGGGATAACGAGCGCAGAAGGAGGACAAATTGGAGGAAGGGTGCATAGGGAAAGAGCAAAAGAATCGTCGAGGAATGACAGAAGAAGGGAAAATAGAGGAAGAGGAGAAGGAGGATAGGCGCAGAGGAAGGGTAAAAGGGAAGATGATAGGAGCGAAAAAGGAAACGAAGGGAGAGAATGATGGCTGGGATAAGCAAATATAGAAAGAGATTTGAAGACAAAGAATAAATGATGAGAGATATGGTTTAGAGAGGACAAAGGAGTAAGAGAGGGAAGA
>NC_051414.1:645236-645363 GCF_015228065.2 Penaeus monodon
CAATTAACTCGGCTCCCACGGGACCTCGGGAGCTAATATGTGTCGCATATTTCCCCCCGAAACAATAATTTCCATTTCATTATTTTCTCTCGGCAAACACAATTTGCGTTTTGATAATTTGAGTTTT
>NC_051414.1:645439-645704 GCF_015228065.2 Penaeus monodon
TCTTTTGAATTCCCGGATGTAGAGTAGCTTTATTACGCTCACGGTTCATTAGTTAAACAGATTTTGCGTCTGTGGCAAAGCATATTATTTGCATGGTGGCTGAACTCCGTGGTTTGTTTTATGCGCACGAGAGGTTCTTTGTTATGACTATGCCGTCTGATTTTTCTTTATTTATTTCATTTTTATCTTTTGGCCAATATATTTACGTATATCCGCTTTACTTATTGTTGTGTCTTGTGCAGAATTATAAAAAAATTGGGGGAGA
>NC_051414.1:645751-645942 GCF_015228065.2 Penaeus monodon
CAAGTATGAGAGATTGAGAGCAGATGAAATAAAAGAAGAGAGGGCAAGCCCGAGAACAGACGAAGGGTACTGACATCCACACGACGTGACGCTGGTGAGTGACGGCTGTTTGTCATCGCGTCACCTTTGCTGTCACGCGCTGTGTCATCGCCGCGGTTACGGAGTTAAGTCAGCCGCTGATTCGATTTAGG
>NC_051414.1:646336-646680 GCF_015228065.2 Penaeus monodon
GACAATACATACGTGCGTATTTATACAGATACGCATACATGCATTCGTATTACTACATACTACTACAACATCATACGTTCTACCAACATCACACCGCCGCACCGGCACACGCACACCGTTATTACGGATCCGCGGGAGCGTGAGCATTCGTATAATGGCACTGCAGGATTTCCCAGGCACCGGAGCGCCGCCTTGTTGGATTTCCACTTTTTGGGTATAGGATTTTAAATCTATATTGATGAGGTGGGATTTAAGGAAGTTTGCGTGAAGTCTTGTGAAGTTCCAGCAGACTTCGGTCCGGGGATCATTTCTTGGTGGGGGGGGTGGGGTGAAGAGGTCCCGGG
>NC_051414.1:647441-647555 GCF_015228065.2 Penaeus monodon
GGAAGTGCGTTTGGCCGACGCGAGAAGGAGGGAAGCTGGAGGGTGATCTACTGCACGAGGGCGAGATGGCTCCCAAGTGGGTCATGGAAGATGGAGGGGCGAGAGGCAGCACCA
>NC_051414.1:647658-647867 GCF_015228065.2 Penaeus monodon
GCGCGTGGGGGGGTCCGAGCCTTCGAGTCCGCCAGGTAGCGTGTCTGGCCGGCCGTCCGGGGCGTTGAGGCGGCGTGTCTTTATGATGACGCATGGCCGCCTTTTTTGCAATGGTGGCAGCCGTGCGTCTTGATCTGTCTTATTATCTCTCTATCTTGCGGATTCTCCTGCGGGTACTCTGTTGCGTCTGGAGTCTCGCGCTTCTTGTC
>NC_051414.1:648078-648353 GCF_015228065.2 Penaeus monodon
GACTTGTCCGTTGCCAGATCTCAGTCACTTCTACCTTTGCCATTCGTGTTTGCAATGTAGCGCTTGCAACACAAGGGCGATGCATCAGGGTGTTGTGAGGAAAGGGAGAGGCTTTCAGCAGCGCAGTTCTGGTCGCTTATTCTCCGGAGTGCGATCAACATAGGTGGCCTTTGCAACATTAGTGGGAGGAATGAGCAATTGCGAGATAGGGATTTGTGTTTTGCGTGAGAATGTAAACAAAGTAGTTGTTTGGATTCGGCGGGAGATTATAGAGT
>NC_051414.1:648402-648588 GCF_015228065.2 Penaeus monodon
GCAGAAATGTCAGGGTTAAAACGTATTTGGGGAAGGAGGGTTGTATAGCGAGCGACGGTACAGCGCCAGTGGGACTGCACTATCGCTTGGGTGTAAAGTTTACAGAAAACTCACTTTTAATTTTTCTTCTACTGACTTTTTTCATGGTCGCGGGGGTGGTGCACACACTCACTCATATTCTCTTAG
>NC_051414.1:648682-648939 GCF_015228065.2 Penaeus monodon
AGTCTCTTGACGTCGGTTATCTTTTTTTTTCCTTATTGTTATTACTATACAAAAGTCTGCCATCCTCTTACGCTATAGACTCCTCGATGTACAATGTTGCATAAAAACCAGCCTTCATTTGCATTCGCGCTCCTCAAGCCTGTTCCCATACAAGACTACCTCGTAAGCAAAATCTCAAGAGTATCCGCATCGTGTTGCTGTTGCCTCGTAAAAAAATTAACAACAAAGAAACAGATTCCAGTTCTCTTTTGGATAGA
>NC_051414.1:649216-649413 GCF_015228065.2 Penaeus monodon
TGCAAGGGAGGAAGTAAACTATACCTGCTCTACTTACAAAGCAAAGGGTTTTTTTTTTCGGGCGTGCTCTCTCCCTCCCACGCCCACGCCCTTCGAAACACGGTCGTGTAGCCGATGCCCGCCTGATCCACGCCCATTAAAATTCACAACAATGCCATTTTTATGTTTCTTTTGCGGCGTCGGCACAGCTGTTTTAA
>NC_051414.1:649462-650706 GCF_015228065.2 Penaeus monodon
CTGATCTATTTCTGTTTTTTTTTTTTTCTGAGCTTTGTCTAGCGTATCCCTTCCCTCTCCTTGTCGCTCGCTTTTATGTCCTTCATTTGCCTTCTCTCTCTCTTCTCTTCTGTGTGTAAATGCATGTATATTCATACACTAGGAAGAGAGAAGAGAACCTTTGAAAATCCCGCAGGAGGAAGAGGAACCACAGGGGGGGTCCACAGTCGCAGCACAAGTCACGCGGGCTCAGAGCGATCCGCATAACAACGTCGTATCGCTCATGACAGCGCATGACAGCACATGACAGCGGGAATGACCCTCCGCAGCGCAGGATTACAGGCCCTGCTGCCGGACCTTGTTCGTGGTAATAACAGGCTCATTGCATTCGCTCGCTTATTATTGCTGAGGGAGGGGTCAGGGGGGAGGGGGGGAGGGGGGGGTTGTGGGGTGGGGGTTAGGTTGATTAAAGGGAGGGTGGGTATGGGTAAGGGGGTATGTGGGGTAAGGAGGACGGAGGGTGATGGGGGAGGAGAGGGGGAGGGAGGGGTGTATGTGGGGGTGAGGGTGGATGGGGGAACAGAAGATAGGTCTAGGGAAGGGGTTGTGGTGGAGATAAGGGTAGTCTGAGGAGGGGGGGGGAAGGTGGTGATAAGGATGTAAATAACATGGACTAAAAGGGAAAAGGATCCAGATTGGGCTTAAAAAAAGAAAAGAATAATCTACCCCTGAAAAAAAATGTCGTTCTGGGTTTCCCTCAATTGCAACGGAATGGTTTCTTTGCAACAGTCAGGTGATGGCACCACTACACGTAGAGAATCTGTCATGCTAAAGTCAGCCGTGAGCAGGATAAACGACTTTTTGTGATTCAGGACCCCCCCCCCCCCATGTGATCTCATATCAAACAGCCAAACTAGTAAACAACTGAATGCCTAAAAAAACACATAGTTACAGGAGTTGCCGGGAAGCAGCCCCGATATGAACCAAGTGGAGGTGCTCTGGGCCATGTGTAAAAGGCGTCCGTGTAGACTGGGCTGAAGGCTTACTCGGGCTCCAGTTAAGACCTGTCAGCAAGACCTAAAGACCGTTTTGCGGTTGTTCTAAATTAGTAGATTCACTGACAGGGCGTGTTCAAATGCTGCTGGAGAACAGAGGGGGCCGTGTTATGCATTAAGATGTCAAATCTTAGGCCAACAATCTGAGGAATGTAGAAATAACGTGTTTGCTTTTTTTTACGACCGGTTTCAGTTGATTGGAGCATGGGC
>NC_051414.1:651047-651113 GCF_015228065.2 Penaeus monodon
CCGGGTCGTTCCTTCCGTCGCGCCGCGTGTTTCGCATTGTTCCCTGGAATGCGCGCTTGCAGGCGG
>NC_051414.1:651417-652218 GCF_015228065.2 Penaeus monodon
GTTCTCATGGCAGCGTCTGACTGATTGGCATCGCCGATAATAATAAACCAGTTTGCCGGGAATTAGGCCTATTGCTTTTGCTGCGACGGCCTGCGTGGGTGAGCCGGGGCGTGTAATGAAACCCGAGGGCGAGGCAGCAGAAGGGAAGGACGAGCAGGGGGGGAAGGGGGCCAGGGGACGTGGAGGAGGCAGGGAGGAAATTTGCAGCGTAGGTGGGGGCTGGGGACAGGCGGTATGGGGGAAGCAGGGAGGGGAAGGTGGTGTGGAGGAAACAGGGAGAGTACTTGTGCAAGGAGGGACAGATGGTGTGGAGGTGGCAGAGCATTACGTGCACGGCGGGACAGATGGTTGGGGGGGGGGGTGTAAGGAGGGAGGGTACATGGAGAGACAGATGGTGCAGAAGAGGTAGAGAGTGTCACTACCGCAGGGATGGTGTAGGATGAAATGCAGTTGTAGTTGTAAGAGGTGCGATTTGGAAGCTGGTGTAGGATGCCCTGTGGATGCAGACGGGGATGCTGAATGCAGGTGGTAGTTGTCAGGACGCATTTTGAGGTATTATCGATGTGTATTAAAATTGATATCCCGAGACAAGGGGGGGGTGACTGGCCTCACTCCATCAGGTGGAAAAGAAATGGCCACTCCACCCACAGGGGAGGGAGGCCAAAGGGGGGTAGGGATATTGCGCTCTGTTCAGATGGCAGAGTGACACTGTGTTTGCTCCCTCCTCCCCTTTTTCCGTCCCCTCTTGTTATCCCCATCTCCTTTTGCCCCGCTTTCCCCTCCTCATTCCTTCCCTTTTAG
>NC_051414.1:652262-652500 GCF_015228065.2 Penaeus monodon
GAGAGGGCGCAGCGACGGCGTGCACGCCGGCCGTACGCGAATGAAGCAGCGCCGAGGGAGCCCTTCCGGCAGCCCATTTTTCTTGTTTCGTGCTTCGCCGCGCAATATAACCCCAGGCCGCTCGCCCCCCCGGGAATTAAATTTTAATTTTCTTTGGTACTGTGACCTGCCCCCTCTCTGTCTCTCTCGGTCCCCTCTCGGTTTCTTGGTTTTTGTGTCTTCCTTTCGTTCATCCTCC
>NC_051414.1:652933-654873 GCF_015228065.2 Penaeus monodon
AAAAAAGTTGGCAAGCGAAAAGTAGCCTCTTTGAAAGACCAAGTTTAATGCGTTACGGCCGACAACTTTCTCTGTGAAAGTGAGAAAGACAGAAGAGGAAGAATTATATACGAGGCTTGTTGTGGTGGCCGCCAGGGGGGACGGAGAGGGGGGGAAGGGTGGAAGGAGATGGGAGGGGAGAGGGATGGATAGGGTGGGAGGAGAGGAGGAGGAGAAGAGTGGGAAGAGAGAGGGGGGAGATGGGTGAGAAGTGAGTGGGTGGGGGAGAATGGGAAGAGAAAGGGAAAGGAAGGATTGGAAGAGAGAGGGTGATGAAGGGTGGGAAGAGAGAGGGAGGCAAGGGAAGAAGGAGAGAGGCAAGGAGTGAGGGGAAAGAATGAAAAGATAGGGAGAAGGGGAAGGTGCGAGTCGAGGGAGAGGAGAGATAGGGAGATTAGGAAGAAAGAAAGGCGAAGGTTGGGAAGAGGGAGAGGGAGAGGGAGAGGGGTCGAGGGGGAGGAGTGAAGTTGGGGAGTAGAAGGAAGACATGAATGAGGGGAGGGAGGGGAAGGGGGAGGGGATAGGGATATTGCGATTCTGAGGAATTAAACTCCCCTTTAATTGGTCGTAATAGCAGGGTTGTCGGTCACTGTGGCGTTGAATTGACTAGAGGCGTTTTGGGCTTACGTATTTTTGTCCTTGTTTCGTTTTTTTTTCCCCTTTTATCGCAGAATATGTCTATTACTTTGCTCCTTTTTGTGTTTCATTGATTTGGAATTTGCGGGTCATTCATCTCATCGTCGCTATTGCCAAAATTATTACACTGCTGTCACGCGACCAAAGGTGAACATTGTTATCACCTTCGCCAATGTCATCATCAGCACAAGAAGGCGCATCAGCGGCGGTCAGACGCCGGGCACATCGCAGTGGGATAAGCATGACGCCCAATCACACCAAGTTTACGATCTGCGCCCCTGCCTCTTCTCCCTCTCATATTCTCGCCCTTCACCCTTTTCTCTCCCTTAAACCCCCAGCTGTGGTACCGTAAGGCACCTCATTGTCAGTGTCTCGTTAAACTCCGAGAGCCGCCCCCCCCCCTCCACCGCCACCGCCCTTGTCACGCCATTCGCTCCGGCTGTCACAAGGGCTATCGCCTCATTTTCGGGAAGGGGGGTCTCCCCTCTTCCGCGCAATCTCCTCTCGTCTTTCCCCTTCTTATTCTTCTTCTCCCTGTCTCATTCCGTCCTTTCTTCCCCTCTCTCTGTCCCTCTGCCCTTTTCTGTTTCTTCTCTCCCTTCCTTTCGCTATCTACTTGTCCTTCATCTCTTCCCGTCATGCTTCCTATCTCTCCCGTCTATCCTCGCTCCACTTTCTCCTCTCTCTCCGCTCCCCTCTTCCCTCTGTCCCTTGTCTCCCCTGTTCCCTCTCCCTCAATCCCCCTGTCGTAAGCAGCGGGCTTGGAGTGTCTCCCACTAGATTACAAGACAGTGGGTGTACTGGACGCCGAGTTGATATTAGGACTTTGGATATTAAAGCGGAACCTACAGCCTCCCATTCCTCCTCCTCTGCTCCTTCCCTGCCCTCTCCTTTATCCCCTCTCCTCTATTACCTCTCCTCTACCACTCTGCCCTCTCCTCTCCCTTCCCCCTCTTTCCTCTCTCCCCTATTCCCTCCCTCTGTTTTCTCTCCCTCTGCCTTCTTTCTCCTTTCCCTCTTCCTTCCTTTCTTCTTCCCTCCATCTCTTCTCTTTTTCTCTCTCCCTACCTCTCCATTTCCATCCCCCATATTTTTCCTCCTCATGCCTCTCCCTCCCCCATACCTTCTCCCCTCCTGCCCCTCTCCCCCCCCCACCTCCCCCCCCCACGCATTGCAGCGTTGCCGGGGTGGGGGTCCGCCGAAGCCTTAGGGTCATTTTGGTCTGTCTTCTCTCTGGGTTAGTCGATGTACGCGCGCGCGCGCGC
>NC_051414.1:654945-655156 GCF_015228065.2 Penaeus monodon
ACGAAAGTGTAAAATGGGTGTGCGTGATTGCGTGTATTTATGCCATCACGAGTTTTTGCATGTTTGCAAATCCTATACATCAACGCACATATGCCCTTCCAGTCGTCTACATCTACACAGCACACAAACACGCATGTAAGTATACACAAACCAACCAACCACACACGCTCATACACTTAGAATCACACTCACACTCGCACTTACACGCACG
>NC_051414.1:655324-655440 GCF_015228065.2 Penaeus monodon
CATCCTCCCCACACCCGCACACGCACACAGCGTAAGGTTGAGAGGCTTAACAATAAGCTGAGAATGGCCGGGGCTCGGAATTGCGAGTGTCCCGGGGGAGCAGACTGCCATCATTG
>NC_051414.1:655642-656177 GCF_015228065.2 Penaeus monodon
AGCAATGTTGTCGGTCGGCGTCGTTACAGGATGGATGGTTTATATGGTAGGATTAGTTACGTGTTCGCCATGGTTGTAAGATGTGTGTGATTTCGTGTTTTGTGGTTGTAAATGTGGATAGTTGTTGATAATGTAAATTTCTCTTGGATTTAAGATGATTGTGGTTGTGATTTTCCTATTGTTTCGCTGTGAATATGAACGCTTATTGTTAAGATACAACCCAATAAGATGTTGTTAATGATAACAATAGGGCGGTAACGATGATGGTAGTGGTGTTAAAACGCTTCTGATTTAGCATGTGAATCTAATCGTTAGATGTCGGCTCTGTGTTAAAGGAATAATGTACAATAGACTATGTATGTGTAACATTTCTTCATCTTCCTTTTTGCATGTTGACACGGCATTGTGGTTAAGACAAACAGTCAGATGAGGAGAAGGAAATAGAAAATGGCGATCTCATTCAGACTAATGAGTGAATGATGTTTGTGTTTCGATGAAGTATGATTAAAATGAAATGCATGCGAGGGAATGGGTC
>NC_051414.1:656339-656519 GCF_015228065.2 Penaeus monodon
CAAACATTTAACAGACACTCAGACAGGCGAACGCTGAGAGCAGAAGAGCTCATAAGGTCACAGTTAGTGCCATTCAAGCCACGGGAACCACAGACAAGGAACAGACTCCAAGGAAGTGTCTGTGGCCTGCGGGAAGAGAGGCGGCAACGAACGGAATTCGTGACGAACAGAGAAAAGGGG
>NC_051414.1:656622-656732 GCF_015228065.2 Penaeus monodon
GTGCTGCCTGGTTATATGTACCTTGAAATGATAGATAAAAAATGGATAAAGGAAATGGAGAAACTATCAAACAAATAAAGCCAACAGAAACCTACAGAAAAGGAGAAGGC
>NC_051414.1:656837-656966 GCF_015228065.2 Penaeus monodon
GGAAAAGACATCACCGATAACGACACACGAACGGCAGTGAGAAAAACAATTACAGCAGACAGCCCAACGATCACTTTCCGGCCATGTAGAAGGAGGAAGGAGGAGGCTTCCGGCAACGGGCCTCTGCGG
>NC_051414.1:657001-657125 GCF_015228065.2 Penaeus monodon
GGGAGGCGATACACAAGAAGTAATGCGATGTCCCGGCTCGTCCGTTATTGGAAAGCAATGGAGCAACGGCTAATGCGCGTCATTGGGGCCGCCACGGTCTCGGGTTCTGATTCGGTTCATCGTG
>NC_051414.1:657715-657942 GCF_015228065.2 Penaeus monodon
GTTCATCCGTGCTTTTCCCTGCACATTACCCTACGTCTCGGGCACAGTGGTTCTCCCTCCGCGCAAATCCTTCCAAATGCTGTGGGCTTAATCACCGGCCAGTAACTCCACCTGCTTATCAGTTCAGCCGCGACCCATAAGTACTCTCCCTTCCCTCTGCACCCTCGGTACACTCATATGCCTTATTCACTACTTCCCCTGTTTCTTCTATTTTTTCTTCGTCTATT
>NC_051414.1:658264-658535 GCF_015228065.2 Penaeus monodon
CGTCCTTGCTTTTCCCTCTAATTAATCATCAAGTTCTCTCTCTTTTTCCGCTCTCGTCTTTATTGCTGCTATGCTTCTTCTTTCTCCGGACCCTTCCTTTCCCCACTTTTTTCTCTTCCTCTCTCTCTCTGTCTCCCTCATCTCCCCTCGGTCGAGTCGAGGGAGCGGGCGAAGGAAGGGGAGCCGAGGTGCGTGTTGTTAGCATCTGGATATGATTAACACCGCGACTTGCATGTTGAACGGGAGCTTTCAAGCGGACGTAGAGGCTGTC
>NC_051414.1:658922-659133 GCF_015228065.2 Penaeus monodon
CACTTTTCATCTTTTTAGTTACTTGTACAGAATTCAGGGATTTCCGTTTGTGTATTCATTCATATATTATGTTGGTTTATTATTTCACTGTAGGCCTATGTACATTAATTGTGCGTATAGACTGTAGGCCTATGTACATTAATTGTGCGTATGGACTGGGTTCAAAATTGACTAAACGTGTTTCGTTTGATTTTTTTTCATATTTATGGTA
>NC_051414.1:659565-659869 GCF_015228065.2 Penaeus monodon
TACTTTCTCGCTTCCCCCCCATTTCTCTTTTTTTCTCCCCTTTCTCTTTGTTCCTTACAGCCTATATAGCAAAGTTCATCTGTAATTGACTGGAACATAATCTCTTTAATCTGTTTATCTCAAATCCCCCTTTTTTGGGACAGGTGCAGAGTGGAGTGGATAGTGTGTGGAGGAGGGTGGGTGGAGGAGCGCCTACTGTAATCCTCCTCCCTTTACGAAAATGAAGTCAGAATGTTTATTTTAATGCGATTAATCCATATTGGTTTAACGCATATTCCGAACGCGGTTAAAACCAAGGGAGTGA
>NC_051414.1:660346-660435 GCF_015228065.2 Penaeus monodon
GCTACCTCCGTCGAAGTCCTACTCTTTCATTACTTGTTCCCTTATTCATTAAGTCGTACGCTCATTAAGTTTATTCTGTCAGCCACTCA
>NC_051414.1:660479-660621 GCF_015228065.2 Penaeus monodon
TCCCCTCCCTTTCTCACTTTTTGCACATCGTTTACATCAGACTCGCTCATTCAATTTTTTTTCTGACGTTATATCTTCTCCTGCCCCCCCCCCCCTTCTGCTGCACGCAGCCTGCATTCGCCTTAGTAATTCCACCTAGCAC
>NC_051414.1:661192-661401 GCF_015228065.2 Penaeus monodon
CGGATGTAACATCAAGGTGGATCATAGTTAATTGTATTTGTGCTTGTGTGTCAGTGAAGAGAGGAGTCATTTGTCATGGCGGTTGAGAGGGTGAGGAAAGGGAGGTTCGCACTGAGGCGCTTTTTTGCGTGCGTGAATCTTGTGTGTGTTGGCTGATGTTGATTCATGTTTTGTAACGATTTTTTGAAAGGCTTTTGTTAGGATACGCT
>NC_051414.1:661593-662136 GCF_015228065.2 Penaeus monodon
CACAGTGAAGCAGGGAAAGGAAAAATGAGGGACAGTGAGGCAAGAGAATAATGGGATTGAAGGATCAGTGAGGCAAAAGAAGGGAAAGAGACGAAGTGAGGCAAGAGAAAGAAACAAAGGAACAGCGAGAGAGAAAAAGGAAAGCAATAGTGAGGCACTAGAAAAGAAGAATAAAAAGTGAGGAAAGAAACGAACGGAATGAAAAGTGAGGCAAGAAACGAACGGAATGAAAAGTGAGGCAAGACAGAGGAACGAAGATGGCGGCAGTTTGCGTAGAATACATTCTGTTCAGTCTCCTCTATTGAATTAAACGGATATAGGGTGCAGCGCAAACCAGAAGCCAGGTCAATAAGACGAAGTGAGCGAGGTCAGGCCGGGATGGCATGTTGGCGGAGTGAAGTGAGGAGGAGGAGAAGGATCCTGGAGTTTCCTCGAAGATGGTGCCCGTTTCGAGTATCCTTTAGATGAGGGATTTTCTAACACCGGGCCCTCGCAGCAAGATACGCGAGTAGGCCGATGGAATTATAGATAGGGGGTCATAGA
>NC_051414.1:662178-663017 GCF_015228065.2 Penaeus monodon
GATTAACACGCCTGATTTGGTTGGTTTTATTTTCGGCAACGTTGTTTTCATAAATTTGACTTTGAAGAAGTTGAAAACTGAATTTCTTAGGACACTGGCGCTTATACGACTCCTTTCCGCAGCATTATTGATTCGGGAATTATTACTTTTGAGTGAAATTATAGTAATTCTGTGCGAAACGATTTCCTACATTCATGCCAGACAGATTAGCCATTCTGGTTCAAAACAACAACAAAATCTGAATGGGAAAAAGTAAACAAACAAAAAATTTGAAAGTTATTTTAACCGCCTCGATTCCGGGACGTTACAGGCACCGGTAATTATGCAAAATTACCCGGCGAAAATTGTGGGTATTAGCATATTAACCAATTCTGCTTGCTTACGGAGTGGAAGTAGAGTATCCGTGTGCTAAGACGCTGAAATAATTTCTCCGAAGACGCTCGAGATTCTAATTTGGATTTTATAATTACATAGAAAAAGAGGTTGGGAAGATTTTTTTTTTATCTAAGTGTTGGTGGTTAATTTGTACTTGGTATATTCTTTTATGATTCTAATTTGGATTTTATAATCGGTATAAAAAGGTTTTGGAAGATTTTTTCCCCTAAGTGTTGCTGGTTAATCTATATTTGGTGTAGTCTTTAAGAGTACTTCCTGTTTTTTTTTTTTTTCCCTTCGTGGCTGTTTTATTTGCCGGTGTGTTCGCGCGAGCCGCGGAGAGCGTCCGAAATTGGATCGTCTTCTCGCGCGGGACTCGGGCGGGGGGGGAGATGGTTATCGCGGCAGATACCAAGGTGGTTAGTAGCCGAGGTATCGACGCGGCTTGATGAGATGAACGCGGC
>NC_051414.1:664440-665110 GCF_015228065.2 Penaeus monodon
TTAACTTACGCTCACAAGCTAATTAGCGCTAAAGAGAGTCCCGATTCGAAACAGCCTGCTGTTGGGACCGAGCGCCTCCATCAACGCAAAAATCTTCACTCGAGAAGTCAAGCAGCGCATCACCACTCTGCCACTGTGTGCTCGGGCGCTGAGGGCTCGCGTTAGCCCGGTGTCTATTATGATGCGGGAATTAGTTCGTCACGCCTTTGGTTTTGGAGAAGTTTGGGGGTTAATCAAGACTTACGTAGAGGAAGAGAGAGGGAAGGGAACAGAGAGAGGGGGAAGGAAGGAGACGGAGAGGGAGAGAAAGCGGAGTGGGCAGAGAGAGGGGGAAGACAGGAAATACAGAGGGAGAGAGAGGGGAGGGGACAGAGAGAGGGGGAAGGTAAGGAGACGAAGAGGAAGAGAGAGGGGGAAGGCAGGAGACAGAGAGGGAAAGAGAGGGGAGAGGACAGAGAGATTGGGAAGGAAGGAGACGGAGATTAAGAGAGAGAGGAGGGAACAGGGAGAAGGAGACGGAGAGAGAGAGAGGGAAGGGACAGGGTAAAAGAAGAGGGGTGGGAGGAAGGAATGAGTGAAAATTAGAGAGGGAAGGAAGAGGGGAGGGGGTAGGGACGAGAGGGACAGAGAAATAGGGAATGCAGGAGAAGGAACCCCCTCCGAATCCCCG
>NC_051414.1:665186-666491 GCF_015228065.2 Penaeus monodon
GTTTCATTTCTGATTATCATAATAAAAGTTCCGCAGCCATATCGGGCCTTTCGCGAGCTCCTAGGCGGCCAAGCGCTTAGGGGGCAGATGGCCCGCCTCGTTTAGTCGGACTCAAATAAAGTCCGAGGTCGCATCGGGACTCTTGCCCGATCGAGGGGCTGATACCGCTCCCAAACCATGTCCTTCCCCTTCCACGCTGTGGAGAAAAGTCATTGGGAATCGTAACTCTGCGAAAACATCGTAAACGGAACTTGAAGTTCATCAAAAAACTCCATGGTTAAATGATATCTTCTATCTTCCTTTTTGAATAAAGTATGATATTAGCTATTCACTATACTTACAGTTGTATATAAAAGATTTGGTAATGGAAAGAGACTCAATTAGTGCGGGATATCCAATATCGCGAGTCCGTTATCGAATAAGATTTTGGCTCGATTTCGATTCTGCCGTCTGAAGACCACTCGGTCAACTTTTGGCGTTTAGTGTTTCCCTTATTGCTGTGGCTGTGTTTCATTTTACGTTTTCTTTTGTTACTTGTTTTTCTTTGTTTTACTTGTTTTTCATTTGTATTTCAAGGGCTTTACTTTCTCTCACTATGTAAATATGTCCGTTTTGTATTTGATGAACAAATCTCAAGCGTATCGCCAATATAAACTGATCATTCACTGTATTCATTCATGCTCTATCATACTCAGATAATTTTTCAGTGAAATTAACATCCAGAAAACTGCTTTAGCACTACATAACTGTCCTGATTCTATCCCGAGGCCAGACTATCACAAAAGAAATCAGTCTCTCGACAAATCGACCAGAATTTAGATTTCCGCGTCCAGCGAATTCGTCCTTCCAATTCTTGGCGTCTTTATTTACAGATACCGTTCTTTAGGGAAGGAGAACAGTCTTGCGGGTAAGGAGGGGTCTTACCCATGGTAATGAGAAGGGGGGTAAGGTGACGAGGAGGATCGATAGTGATTGGTAAGGTAGAGGATGATAAGTTGAGATGAGTAAGGAAAGGAGGGTTATCCATGGTCATCGGGATCAAGAAATGGTTAAGTTGTAAAAACGGGGTTACGTATACGAGTTGGGAGCTAGTAATGGGTAAATTGGAGTTTAGCCCAACGGTTAAAAAAAAGAGAGTTAAAGATGAGTATCCTGAGGGAGTTTTAAAACTGTATGGGGTAGACCGATGGGTAAAATTGTTAGGAAAGTTTCACCCATCGGCGAAAGAAGGGGTGGCAGGAATTGCGTAAGGCTGAGCAGGACCGAGTTGTATGAGTGTAGGGGGTGGGGGGGTAGGGGTTTCTA
>NC_051414.1:666532-666728 GCF_015228065.2 Penaeus monodon
TTGACTCAACCATCCTACCGTACACTCCAACTCACTCGATTCTCGAACACCGTAAGTTTCGCCTAAAAATATACATCGTCGAAAATGCACGTCGTCTGACCCCAGTCCTTGCGATTAGACCCATCGCTCGGCGGTGGACAGACCAGAACGGGGCCTCATATACACACTGTTCTCGGATCCTCGTCGAAACACGTCG
>NC_051414.1:666759-668348 GCF_015228065.2 Penaeus monodon
AACAGTAATTCAAGCGTCAAAGAGACTACAATGCTGGGCCATTATGCCTCGGTTCGGTTTGTGTTACACTTGTATGCTCTCTCTCTCAAAAGTCCTTTCTCTGTTCAGTATGTGTGACAAATTGTCCGCACGTAGCTTAGTCCAACAAGTATCGAATTCGGCGCACTTAAAGATTACTATCTCGATTTTTCTCCTCTCTCTTGCCATCTATTTCTTTCGTTCCCCTCATCATCTTTGTTATTCCTCTGTCCGCTACGGTTTTCTCGACCGGTCGATCGTACATTCAAAGGAATTCATTAATTTTTCTTGGCATGCCCAATATTGTACGCGTCTCTCCGAGACAGTCTATTTGCCACGCCAAAGTCAAACCTCTCTCTCCTGCCCAAACACTGCATCCCCTACATGTCTTTGCAATGTGTCCTCCCGTCCGAGACAGTGACACAAACATACATTCCTAACGGTGGGGACCTCCTCCCAATTTTCTGTGCTTGTAAGGTGTGAATTAGTTTCTTCCGTATAGTGCCTACCTCCCTCACATGCGGCGGAGCGGTTGCCCACCCTCCCTCCCGCCGAACTGCAATAACATTCTCCTATATCTTCCCGCAAACATGTCGCTGAACTTACTAAGCTAACATTCCTTACGAATCAGCTTTTATCGTCTAAATCCCCGAGAGGATCATAAGTCATCGGATCCGTCGTTGGGAAACAACAGGAGGTACGACAAAGAGGGGTTGAAATTGCTTACCATGCTTCGTTACTGCGATCCTACTCAGACTTCTCTTAATGGAATCCTGATACTAAAGAACGGGACTCCTGTTCGGGTATTAGGTCCAATTCGCTGTCAACACGTCTTCCCCAAACATGTATTACGCTCATTTTCGCAAAGAAACAATACATGGTGAATTATCAGGGGAGAAGAATAATGGGGCTTTATAATGGCCGGTGGAACAAACTCTTGAGATATAATCTTTTCTGGGTGCCTAGTGCGCGGTCTTTACCCAGAGAATGATTCTAGCAAGTGTACATAAAGACAAAACACACACAGGAGAATTTAGCTCAAAAAGTTTCTCTCCTTCCGTAATCAAGGAGTCCATTTGGTTTGTCATGTCACGGCCGTAGAGCGCATTTTTTCACGGTACAGCGTTTTGGGTCCGTCTTATCCGGAGGAACTCGCACGTCTCTCTGTGGGGACGTCTCTAGGTGGCGTGAATGTCCCCGAGGTCCCGGGTTTTGCGTCTCCTGTCTCATCTTTGCTTTGTTCTAAGCTCTCGGCGTCAAAGAGATGTCGCGCACTCAGTGCTGGAAACCGAGGGGTCCCCCCCCCCTGTGGCTCGGTCACCCTCCAGAAGGGCGAGTAAAGGAGGTTGTTATTGCAATTGTGAGTGATTATCTCCTATGCAAATTGTCCGACTGCGTATCGTCGCTATAGAGATCATCATATGTCACATCTGTTATATATGTACTATTTGCCAGAGAGTGTGCACCTTAAGTTATCTTGGCGGCGCACTTTTTTTCCCCGTCTTCGAAAGTTATGTGCAGCGTCTCTTGCTACTAATGTGTTATATTTCGCGTATTTAGGGTGTGATATA
>NC_051414.1:668458-668638 GCF_015228065.2 Penaeus monodon
TCGTAGTCGACATGATAATTTACGTACATACCCTGAAGTGGTCGCTTAATGGAGTGTTTCCTCTGTTTGAACACCTCTCCTCCTTCCACGTGACCGAAATGTTTGCGTCCGGGCTCAAAAAGATTCGAGCCGCCGTCCACTTCGTGCGCTTCTGCGGTGACGTCTCTCTCTCCTCATCGC
>NC_051414.1:671118-671242 GCF_015228065.2 Penaeus monodon
CACACCCAGCTTGGACGTCGCGTCTTCCTCATCAGCACTTAAACAGCCTTTAGAATCCTCTTAGCGAAAGGAAATAAAAATAGTAACACGGTACTTTCCTTCTCCCTTCCACCTCCCTCCCCCC
>NC_051414.1:671661-671822 GCF_015228065.2 Penaeus monodon
CCCCACCCCCCCCTCCCCCCTTCGTAAAATGGTTGAAATCAAATTGCACCGAATTAGGAGCGTGTGACGGCCATGTTGATTCGGCATTCTGGTGTTTAAAGTCTTAACGCGGCGACGCCTGGAGAGCGCAAGGGGGTGTAAATACGCGCATTTGTGATGAC
>NC_051414.1:671883-672397 GCF_015228065.2 Penaeus monodon
GGAAGGGGCGGTTTTGAGGCGGTTCGGCGATGGAAAAGCTGTTGAAGGAGTAGTGAGGGGGTGCTGTTGTGATTGGTGGGTGTCAGATAAGTGTGTCACATAGGCGTGTGTGGGCTGTGAGGTGGCAGGATGAGCGGGTTGCGGAAAGGCAGTTTTGTGGTCATGTGGTAATTTGATTGTGTTGAAAGAGTTTTGTGATAGAGAGATTTCCGTGGGGGGAGTAGAGGGAGTCAGTGTTGACGTTTTATGAAGGATAATCAGAAGGCAACGGTGATGACCGAATAGTGATGAGCGTGTAAGTTGGCTTTGAGGGCGAGGGTCGTAAAGGATGATGACGAGAAGTCGCGAACGGCGGAGTGAGTGATGACCTAACGACGAACAGTGAGTGATGAGTTGCAGATGATTGATGACGAGCGAAATCTCATTCATCACCCGGAGTCGTAGACGATAGTGTCAGGCGCTGAGCGATCGGTGGCTGGGTCATGAGCTGATGAATGACGCCATGCACGCCGAC
>NC_051414.1:672417-672729 GCF_015228065.2 Penaeus monodon
TCATGCCGACAATTGATAAATAGAGTGAGTAGCGATTGAGTAATAAAGGATCGAAACAACTGCTAGGTGAGAGCGCGAGGGACAATTGATAAAGAGAAGAATGAGTGACAGTCGGTAACTAAAGAAGTGAGTAACAGTTAAATCGTATTCTGAAAGTCGTTTTTTGGTCAAAAGGCTTTGTCGCGGCAAATCATTTTTATAAAACAAGAGTGAATATTAAACAATTTTCGCTCTTTCTTTTGCCACAACAATTGGAAAAAGGGATTAATTGACAATGAAATAATTACCGGGAACACGATATCAGATTTTTTT
>NC_051414.1:672764-673468 GCF_015228065.2 Penaeus monodon
GGGTTTTTTTCAAGCTTCGAAATGGGACGGCGACAGGGTGCAAGTGCAGAGTGCAGGCCTCGTGGACGTCGCCGAGTGATAACGGTTGACACGTGTTTTTTTTAATCTTTTTTACCCTTTTTTTCTTTTTTTTTTTGGTAGGATTTTTTTTCTCATATTGTCTTTTTTCATTTTCTCCTGGTTTTTGTATGTTTTTTTTTGTTTGTTCGAATTTGTGTCTCATATTTTCTTTTTTCAGGTCTTCATCTTCTGGTGTTTGTGTTTTTCTTTCTTCCTCTGTTTTTTTGTTTTATTTTCATTGATTTTCTTCTTTCATATTACTTTTTGTTCTTCAGCTTTACCACCTACTTTCCTCTTCCCCATCCCCCATCTTCTTCTTCCGTTGCTTCTTCCTTATTCTTTACTTAATTTTCTATTTTCTTCACTTTTTCCTCCTTTCTTCTTCGTCCATTTCTTTTCATTCCTCTTCTTCCTCGTTTTTTATTATATTTCTCCTCCTTCTTATCTACCTTTCTCCTCCTCTCCCCCCTATCACCCTTTTTTATCTTAATTTATTTTTCTCTCCCCTTCCAATACTTTGTATTTTCCTTTATCACTCTATCTATCATCTTCAGTTTTTTTCTTCGTCTTCTTGTTAAGGTGGACGATCTTATTAACGTTATAGGCCGTTAGCGTTCTTATTAAATTTGCTAAGAGAACCGCGC
>NC_051414.1:673493-675260 GCF_015228065.2 Penaeus monodon
GTAAGTTGGGGGAGGGTGCATGACCAGACAGGTTATACAAGGTATTTGATTTTTATTTGGTTACTACGATATATATATAGGTTATATAAAACATTTTGTCTTTATTTCCTTACCATGATAAATATCTTTAATACTACATTTTTTCCGCGTCCGTGAATGATTAAGTCGGTAAAAAACGGAGAGATTTTGATCTTATGAGAAGCTTCATATTTTTTTCCTTTATTAATCCAGAACCCTGAATTCTTTTTCTTTTTTTTCTTGTGGATTCAGCATTTGAGGTGAAATAACGAGTGTATGGCCGGGTGACGCTCAAAGGGATTTTTGGCGGATTTGCGAACAAGGGCACGGAGTAATCAGGAAAGTAATTGCTGTTATTTTTGTCGTTTTTACTTTTTTTCTTGTTTTCTTAGAAGGAAAGAATGTCGTGGTGTACGAATTTCCGTCGAAAACTGATTGGGAGAAAAAAAATGTTATGGAGAAATGGATATGTGAATGGAAAGGAAAACTTTTTTTTTGTTTTGTTTACTTGACGTCGAGGCTTCTCATTAACCATTGTTTTGAGATGTATAAATGTCTGGCCGTGTCTCATTTCCGCCGCAGTTTTCTTCTAACAATTTTCATGTCACTTTTTTCACTTCGTTTTCCTCCTCCCTCCACCCAACCCCCTACTTCCCACTTTCCCCTTTCCTTTTCCTCCCCCCTCCCTTTCCCCTTCATTTTTTTCCATGTCCTCTTTTCCCCTCCCCCTTTCTCCTCTCCCTTTCCCCTCTTCTTCTACCTTTACTCCTTCTCCCCCTTCCTTATAACCCATTCATTGGCAGGATGTTTCAGCAGATGACCATCGCCGAGGAGGACAAAGGAGGGAAAAGTGTCCTGTTCTTCCTCACCCCCCTTCCCCCCCACTCCCCCTCCTTCACCCGAAAAGAAGCCCTGATTGGTTATTGATTAAGAAGATTAAATCCTCTTATTATGAGAGCATGAACGCGATATTATCTTCCTCCAGCACCCCCCCCCCCTCCTATCCTCTCTCCGTCCCTCCTTCCCTCCGTCCCTCTATTCTTTTCTTCCTCCTTCACTTTCTTTATCCATCCATTTCCTCACTTTCTCCCTCCTTCCTTCCATCCCTTCTCCCATCCTTTCCCTTCCTCCTCTTCCCCTTCCTCGCCTTCATTTTACGCTCTCCCTTCCCGCCACCCCTCCCCCATCCCTTCCCCTTCCTCTCCTCCTCCTCTCCCCCTCCTTCTCCTCCTCCATCCCTTCCCCTCCTTCTCCTCCTCCATCCCTTCCCCTCCCTCTCTCCCTCTCTCCCTCTTCCCATCCTGAATCGCAGATTTCTCATGTCACGCTATTTTATTTTTCAAGCAGAAAGGGAATAAGGATAAGCAAAGAAGGTGAGATAAAGGAGGCGCTGAGAGTCGAGTCTGCTCATGAAAAAAAAACTTTTTCTGACGCCACTTGTCGGGCTCGGTTTTTTTTTCGATTTTAACTTTTATTTTATTTGACATAAGTTGCGAGTGATGCCATAGGGAGGGTCAGGTAATTGCTATCGAGTTTTTCTTTAAATGAGATGCAATTTGTAACTGATTTTTAATAATGGGTCAAATGGTCATGTTGCAGTGGGTTTGCAATGACAATTCGTAATGCAATTGAGCGACAGACTTGGAGAAAAGGTCCGAATCCAGATCGGGTGTAGGTCGGTGGAGGAATGAGCAGTGAAAATCATAAGCGGAGATTGACAGAGAGTTGTGTCCCTCCATATCTGTCTCA
>NC_051414.1:675495-675816 GCF_015228065.2 Penaeus monodon
AAGCTCCCTTTTGCGAGAGACAAAGGGCCTGCGGGCGCGGGCGGCCTCCCCTCGGCGGCAGCGTGACTGTGTCCCGCCGTGTCACCTCTCCTCGTCACTGTATACTGTACATGCCGCCGTTCAAACTTAATTGATTATCGATCCGCCACTGATGGAAGTCCTATCCCCCGCCCCCCTTTCCCTTCTCTCCTTCTCTCCCGTTACCACTCTCTCCTCATCTTCCTTGCATCCCTTTCGTTATACTGCTTCCAGTTTCTCGAACCATTCTTTTCCTTTTGTCATCTTCCACTGTGTCTTCTTTTCTTTGCCCCCCCCCCCATT
>NC_051414.1:675924-675993 GCF_015228065.2 Penaeus monodon
CATTCATTACGCATTATAATTCTTAATTCTGTTAATAATTTCTGTTTCTGTTTATTCATTAGCCATGAC
>NC_051414.1:676053-676431 GCF_015228065.2 Penaeus monodon
CTTTGCCTCTGAGCTTCATGTCTGCTTTATTGAGTAAGTTATTACCGGGAGTCGTTTAAAAGAATACACTAATCAAACAGCTGACGGCGATATTGCGCGACAAATTAACAGTATTATTGTTGTGACTGATTAGATTACGGGAGCATCTGGAGCCTCAGTTTTATTAAATTACATTTCTATTAACCATGCATGAACTGGTTAACGAGGTTAGCTGGTAATTAAAAGATGATTTATATGATCCCGTTGTAAAGTAATTAGTGAATCATCTAAGTGATGAGTTGTCAGTTTGTAAGTGAGGGCATCGCTTAATTAAGTTCGTATAAACAGAGAGTGAATTGAATTGTGAACTGGAAATAACCGAGTACACGAGATTGATTA
>NC_051414.1:676588-676889 GCF_015228065.2 Penaeus monodon
TTGTTTACCTGTGTGATCGATGTCGGAGGTTGGGAGTTGTGTGTGCAAAACCTACGGGATGTGTACACCACATTTAAGTACATGACTGACTGACACATTGGAAGATTATTATGGTCTCGTTTTGTAGCCTCAATCTGTAATATGTTAAGATATGATAAAGTGAATTTTGTCGAAGGCTGTGCAAAAGAAGAACTTAACAAAACCGCAAAACTAAAAATAATAAAAAATACGAATCGATGTCATTCTGTTGTGTCCGGATTTTTTATGCCATGACCATTTATCGAATGTATCAGATGTAGAA
>NC_051414.1:677062-677619 GCF_015228065.2 Penaeus monodon
ATAATAAAGAATATATATTTGCGATAATGATGATAATACCAACAAGTCAGATTAGCATTAGTCCCAAGTTCCGTGCGTACAGCCTGGCAAACTTGCAAAGCCACTGAAATGCTTTAAACTTATTTCCTCGTCTGAGCGGATGTTCAAAAATATACTTCAAACATATTAGAGTTTCGCTTCGTGTAGGCCTGAGGCAGATGCCGGCCGCGCTTTTTGCTGTTATTCTACCTTTTTGTTGTTTTGGGCACATCGCTGCTTGTTCCAGGATTCGGTCTGTCTGCCCAAACATAATGCCTCGTTGGACGGATTCCAAATGTTGAAATGGTATATCTTTTACCTCAGATTTTTTGAAACATTAGGTCTGTCTACCGTGTTTGTTATTTATGGTATGCATTATGATAATAACAAGAGCGGTGACGATGATGTAGCAGTAATAGCTGTTGTTGTAGCAATGGTAATGAAGGTTTTCTTTGTGTTTCCGTGTTTGTTTTCATGAGGTTTTCATGCTGTCCGAGGCTCGGTTTTTGTACAGTGTATTATTATAACGTGCTTCCTAC
>NC_051414.1:678266-678432 GCF_015228065.2 Penaeus monodon
GAGCGATGCGTAATACTATATTTGCATATTATAGTTTCCTCCACCTTTAACATTTAATCAGAAATTGCACTCGCGGTCACTCAATCAGATTATCGAAACTTTAAAACGCTGATGTCTCATGGCTGTCGCGGGCCTCCCACCACGCCGAGGAAGACAAATGGTCAAA
>NC_051414.1:678743-679337 GCF_015228065.2 Penaeus monodon
AGGTGGGATCAGTGGCCTTGGCATAACGAACGAAGGCTTAAGTAATCGCAGTCATAATTATTGCGTAAGAGGCTTTTCCGATAATGAAATAATAGCTTTGGCGAATTATAGCGGGAAGCGGTGCGAACGATGATAGCTGGCCTCTCTTCGCTTCCGGGTTGTTGCTGTGTTTGTGAATTGATTGGAATTCCATTCTTAGTCTGCATTCATTTCGGTTGTGTCTTTGTTTCAATTGTTTTATCGTGTTTTTTTTCTTGTCAGTTATTTCTTATTTTGCTTTTTTTGTCTGTTTCTGTTTCTATATTTTTTTATGAATCTTTTTTGTCCTTGTTTCTTTTTGTCAGTATTTTCTTATTGTTTTTTTTTTTCTGTGTTTTAATATTTTCTTTCTTTCTTTTCCAGGTATGTTGCGCAGAGCCAAGCGAGAGTTAAGACTTGTTGGGGCTTTGTTAAGGCAAGAGCTTCGTTTGGGTAAGTGGGACGGGTTTGAGGGAGGAATGGGTAAGTGTGTATGAGTGTAAATATGTGAGGGAGTAGGCAGGTTTGTAAACTAATGAGCAAAACTTCCATCTCTTCAGTAGTTAGTCTTATCTA
>NC_051414.1:679395-680074 GCF_015228065.2 Penaeus monodon
CCTTTTTCTCTCTCTTAACCTCTCAGTCTCTCGTTCAATCACTCTTTCAGTCACAATATATATTTTATCTTGGCAGTTGTATTGTTTTGTTATCATTTATGAATGTTTTAGATTTTTTTTTCTCATGTTACAGCTTTTTTGAAAATCATTTTATTCAGATAAGGATATCTTGAATAATATATATTTTATGGATTATACCAGTTGTTGGACTTGGTACAAGCTGATTTAAATAGAAAATGAATGAAAATAGCTATATCCTTATACGTCTTGCAATATAGATTTATAAATGCATGCCGTAAGGCATAAATCACCAAACTACATTTTCATTTTTGTTTATAGGCCTATAAACATTGCATACAAAAATGTGTTGCGAATACAGATAGTGTGTTTTGCACCTATACGTTTATAAAATGTGGTATATGTTCACCGTACATAGAGTGTGCATTGTGGATATGTTATTATTTTTGAATCACTTCATTTGCATCACAAAAGATTATTAAAGTCAGAGAGACTAATGAGAAAATATTTGTAGCCGGTTTTCTTTTATATTATTTTTGTTGTTATTCTCAAGAATGCTCTCTGCTGTCTCCAGAATGTAAGTAGTGCAGCCTGTGTGCTTGAAGATAATGGGGTTATGTAAATCTGTTGATAGTTTGCGTGATTTTTTTTATTTTTCCTT
>NC_051414.1:680323-681000 GCF_015228065.2 Penaeus monodon
TCCTCCCGGCAAACAGCGACAGCATTGACTGTTAGCAGCGTTCACGGGAGCGTCTCGTTCACACACGCCCTCAAGGAGACGAGCCCAATTTTTCTCTTTGTCTTAGGCCTACAGGGAGCGGGGCCCGAAGAGGGAGTTCGTGAGCAGCGGCAGAGTTTGAAAGTTGAATGAGTGGTTCTCGAGAGAGTTGTTTTGCTCGAGTTGTGAATGGGCGGGGCCGAGGAATTAGCAGGTGTTACTGCTGCTATGGTTATGGTCCATTGGTCGTGTTATTGTGATTATTATGACTATTTTGATTTGTTTCGAATTCGTATTATTGTTCGTATTGTGATTCTCAGAAATCGTTTTAGGTGATTGTTTTTGTTATCGTATCTATTGTGATGTATATTACTTGTATCTATTTATGATTGTTTTTGTTATTATCTTTGTACAGTGTTTTTGTTGTGGCTGGTGACTTTGTCCTTGTTGTCATTATCCTTGTTGTGACATCGCGAAGGGAAGCGTGGCAACTTTGACAATTTAATACACGGTCTTGGGGGGGGGTATGGGCGGGGCTGAAAACACCCGTTATCAATATATATGGAAATCCACCCTTGCTGAGCGAGTCGGCGCGCCCACACCCCATACTCACGCCCATCAGTACTTCCACACCTCACGACACAAAAGACTGTTCCGCC
>NC_051414.1:681060-681163 GCF_015228065.2 Penaeus monodon
CGGGAAAAGTAGACTCGTGTCGGATTGATTCCTCCCGATGGCGTTCATTTCATTCGGGAGAGCCTTTTGGCCCTTGTTTTACGGCGGGTCGGTGGGTTGGCCA
>NC_051414.1:681189-681389 GCF_015228065.2 Penaeus monodon
TGTGTGATGAAGTTTCTAACGCCTCTGTTGATGTCAGGGTGCTGTTGCTGGGCTCGGTCTGGGTGTGCGTTTAAGGGGGGAGGGGAGTAAGTGTGGGTGTAATGGTGCGAGGGTGTTTAAGGGTGTGGATGTCGTGTGCGCTTTTTGGATACGTTTTTTTTTCTAAGTGGAGGGCTTGTGTGTATTTTTTAAGTGTAAGA
>NC_051414.1:681436-681850 GCF_015228065.2 Penaeus monodon
ATAGTTTTTATGTGTTAGATGTATGGAAAAAGTAGGGTTATGGTGAAATCCGACTTTGGATGGTGCACTTAAGATGCTGACGAGAAACGATAGGTAAAGGGAAGCAGAAGTGAATTTTTACAAGAATTTGCACAAGCAATAACTACAATAAATGCCCTTTGCTCCTTGAGATGCAGATCCTCGCGACGCTCCCCTTCCTCCCTTCCCCTCTGACCCCTATTCCCTTCCTCCCTTCTCCTCCCTTCCTGCTCTCTCCCCTTCTCCCTTCCTCCCCTCTCCTCCTGTTCCCTTACTCCCTTTTCCTCGCCTCTCCCTCTCTCCCCGTCCCCCCTCCCCCTACGGGATCTTGACTCCCGCTTAGTCGTGCACCACGGAGTTTGCACGAGCTTAGTGTTGTTTACTCAGACGATGGTA
>NC_051414.1:681955-682155 GCF_015228065.2 Penaeus monodon
TTTTGGAATGAAAGAGCTGCGATTGGATGTCTCGTAATCTACTTTTCGTCCACCTTTTCTCCTCCTGCTTTCTTCCTTCCTTTCATTTCGCTCTCCTTTTTCTATTGTTTCTGTCCCTCGCTCCCTCTTTTTTCTTCATTTTCTTCTTTTTACCTGCTTATGCAATATCCCCTTCTTTTAAACCGTCTCTGTATTCCGTC
>NC_051414.1:682273-682476 GCF_015228065.2 Penaeus monodon
TCCCCTCAACGCAAACTCACTTACTTCCTCCGGCCCCCACCACTCCCACAGCCTTAACGCCCTCCCCCTCCCCCAGTAGGAGCGACACAGTGGCCTTGGTTAACTGCTTTCAATCTCCTGGCCTTGCATATTAATTAGAAACCTCTTACCTCTTACTTTCCCGGCACTTTGAGATGGCGGGCGCTTCTGCGGTTAGTCTTTAA
>NC_051414.1:682873-682950 GCF_015228065.2 Penaeus monodon
CTGAAATGAAACCGAACATAAGAAATAAAGAGAAACTGATAAAATGAAGAAGAGGCTCACGTTTGAAGATGATTGTT
>NC_051414.1:683045-683177 GCF_015228065.2 Penaeus monodon
GAGGAGCAAAGAGGAGAGAAGGAGGGAAAAGGGAGTAATGATATGTAAATAGAGTTAAAAAGTTTTATTATTTTTCTTTACAGACTCGACCTTAATGGGGTTTGGGGGTCACCAGAGACGGCGGATGCATAA
>NC_051414.1:683241-683352 GCF_015228065.2 Penaeus monodon
GAAGATCACCCTGAAGAAGGAGAAGGAACGGGGGAATAGGCAGATAATGAAGGAGAACAGGAAAGGAAAGAACTGTGTGAAGGAGGAGAAAGAAAAGGGGAATATGATGGA
>NC_051414.1:683437-683986 GCF_015228065.2 Penaeus monodon
GGAGAGGGAAGATCATTGCGAGGGAAAAGAATTAAAAGGGGGATTAGTAGATAGTGAATGAAAAGAAAGGTTAAGAAGAAATGATGTTTCTGGAAAGTCGCAAAGAAGAGAAAAAATAAACAAATAAAGATGAATAACTATAAAAGGACAAAAAGGGCGAATTTGAGAATAGTGAACGGAAAGAAAACGAAAAGAATATAATTATAGGAAGGAGAGATAGCAAGTAAAGAAAGACAATCAGAGAAGAAGAAGAAACACTAAGAAATAAAAAAAAAATGTAGAAGAAATACAAAATGAAAAGGAGGAAGCAAGCGCGGAAAAAATAACGAGGACAGTAGCGTTCAGGGCCGCGCAGTTAGCATGAAACGTGGACATGAAAACGAGTGATAAAATAGAGAGACGAAGCGCAGGAGTGGAAAAGGGAGAGGAAATGTTGAACAGCTGGAATGAGATAACAAGGAACTAAGCCGGATGCTCTTGATAAATGCATCTGCCTTTTTTTCTCTTTGCCGTTTTAACTGTCAAATTATTTTAGACTAATTAAATACT
>NC_051414.1:684226-684504 GCF_015228065.2 Penaeus monodon
ACCCTCCCCCCTCCCCCTCCCCCCTCCATCATAATCAGTAACCGCGCCTAATGACTCCAGGCAATGGAGACGGACAGTGTCTCTTTGCGGTGCAATTTTCCCCCTCTTGAATTCCTCATGGTTCGCTGGCACCCCCCCTCCCCCTCCCCCTCGAGGGGAAGAGGTAAATGGGGCTTTCTTAAAAAAAGAAAAAAAAGTTTGATATTTTATTTATCCTTTTTTTTTTCTTTTCTTTGCATCGGGTTGTTGAGTAGGGCGGGTTGTGCTTAAGAGGCGGT
>NC_051414.1:684599-684685 GCF_015228065.2 Penaeus monodon
AACGAAACGGGTGCCGAGACGAGGGACCAGAAGATTATTAATTATCTTTTGTCATTATACTCTAATCTCATTTTGGTGACGCGTGC
>NC_051414.1:684725-685069 GCF_015228065.2 Penaeus monodon
ACAGGGAAATCAGGGGAAATTATATTAACATCGTCTCAAGAACCTGAGTCGGTCGGTATGACGTGACTGGCATCCACTTCCTCGGGGTTGGCACTCTGTCCCTTCCTCTGCCGTCACCCTCCTTTGTTCTTCGAGCACGGCCCCGGGCACTCTTTCCGAAGGGGTGGCACGCTTGCCTGACCGACGGCGGCCCCTCGGAGAGGCTGGCACCCTTTGTTCCGGAAGAAGACTCATTACTTGGGTCTGGCACCCGCATCTCGAGCCTGGCTCTCGCTCGGATGGCGGTAGGCACTCGATCCGGATGGCAAGACCGGCGCGTTCTCCTCCAACCAGGCCTTCGCCCT
>NC_051414.1:685235-685494 GCF_015228065.2 Penaeus monodon
GCTTTTCTAGCGTCTTCCCTCCAGATATGACGTATAATCATGAAAATGAGACACTGAAGGTGCAAAAAATAAGAATAAATGCAGAGTGCAATTATGGAACTCATGAAAAAGAAGAAAAACAACAGACTGACGAAAAGTACGAAAAAGAGAAAAGAACAATTGAAATAAAGAAGAAAAAGAGAGAAACAAGAAGAGGAAGGGAAAAAGTATAGGCAGTTGAGCACAAGCAAAGGCTAATTTTCACGCTTGTAAAAATTTG
>NC_051414.1:685521-685891 GCF_015228065.2 Penaeus monodon
ATGATAAGAACAGCTGCAATCTCCTCCGGTAATGAGTGAAAGGACTCGCGCACAGTTATAATGATTTAAACAAAGGGGAATTAGACAGAGAGTGAGTGATAAAGGTGGGGGGAGGATAGAGGAAGATAAGAACGTGATAGAAGGGTGTAGGCGAGGGAATAATAAGGAAGGAAATAAGGTGAAGACGAGGCGAGGGAGGAGAGAATGAGGATTGGAGAGGACAGGATAATGTAGAGAAAAGGAGGAGGTGGATAATAGAGAGAAAGGGAGAAAGTAAATAATGTAGAAAAGGGGCATATGAGGTGGAGGAGGATAGGGATGGGAGGGTGAGGAATGAAGGGGGGGGGAGGTGGGCTTGTGAGTGAAGATT
>NC_051414.1:685926-686076 GCF_015228065.2 Penaeus monodon
AGCAGGTGGGAGAAAAATCATTGTCTGTTACTCTTTTTTTCTCCCCATCTCATTTTAATTTGCATTTTTTTTTCTTTTTAGCGCCTTTCCTTTTTTTTCTTTTATCTCTCTTTCACCACGAGGCCAGTGGGCTATTTCGTTTTCTTCCTC
>NC_051414.1:686262-686498 GCF_015228065.2 Penaeus monodon
TCTCTCTGCTTCTTGTTTTACGTGTTCATCTCCTCAAACTTTTCCTTTTCTTTTTATCTTCCAAAGTCGCCCCCCCCCCCCCTCCTACTTCTCTTTCCTCCTTGTCCTTTTATCCTTTTGTTCTTATTCGCCTTTTCACTCCCCCCCCCCTCTACATCCTATTCCTTCCTCTCCCTTTCTTCACGGCAACGAAGGGTTTATACTCGAGAGAAGAAAGGCGGAAGGTATCCCCTCTC
>NC_051414.1:686538-686959 GCF_015228065.2 Penaeus monodon
TTCCCCCTTATCACCCTCCTTCCCCTCTTCCTCTATCTCCAACTTCCCTTATTTCTTCCCCCTCCTTCCTTATCCTCCCTTTCCCCCCCTATTCCTCCTTTTCTCCCCTATTCTCCCTTCCTCTCCCTATTCCTCCCTTTCTCCCTATTTCCCCTCCTCCCCTATTCTTCCTTTCTCTCCTATTCTCTTTTCTCCCCTATTCTCCCCCTCCTCCCCTTTTCTCCCTCTCCCTACTTCCCCTTTTCCCCCTTTCTCCCCCTCCTCCCCTATTCTCCCTTCTCTCTCCTATTCCTCCTTTCCTCCCCTATTCTCCCTCTCCTCCCCTATTCCCCCCCCCCTCCCCCTCTTCCTTTTTCTATACTAAATGCCTCAAGAAGTTCCGGAAACCTTGGCGTGTAAACGGAAGAAGCTAGAGGAAGAG
>NC_051414.1:686986-687118 GCF_015228065.2 Penaeus monodon
AAGCGAGAATGTGAAAGGGCGCGGAGAGGGGAACAAGAGAAGAAGGAGAGAGGAAAGAAGAGGGTAAGATAGATGGTCGATTTACGAAGACTACGTTCTGTACTCTTCTCTTTTTTTGTTTATAATGTTCTC
>NC_051414.1:687151-687238 GCF_015228065.2 Penaeus monodon
GTTTATGATAATGATGGTGGTGAAGGGGAGGAGAAGGAAGGAGAAACCCATGACGAATTTCGTGCGCTCAGAGGATAACTGATTCTG
>NC_051414.1:687300-687382 GCF_015228065.2 Penaeus monodon
ATTATTATTATTATTTTTTTTTTGGGGGGGGTATTTGGTTGTCTGGTAATTCGTGAAGATGCTAAATGGTTTGGCTTTACCG
>NC_051414.1:687444-687858 GCF_015228065.2 Penaeus monodon
AGTAATGATATTGTCATTGTTAATTGTGCATGTAGGCTAAGTGCTTTTCAAGTTTGTTTTAGAGTAACGTATTTGTTGAATGTATTATTAGTGATGTTGTCATTGCTATTTTCATTATTTTAATTAATCATTACACACATCATCGTTATGTTGCCATTGCTATTTTCATTATCTTAGTTATTTACTTTCATTAATTTACACTCGCCATTTTATTATCACCATTAATACCGTCTATCTCTCTGTTATCGTCTATCTCTCTGTTATCATTATCTCTGCAATGGCAACAGCACTTGTAAGGCATCAGAATATCTCCCCTTATCGCTCGAGGATCAGCTCACCTTGCTGACGCTGTCGGGCACGAGTCTGGAGGACGAGGTGAAAAGATCCTTGTAAGAACAGCATCTTCATCCTGCT
>NC_051414.1:688293-688425 GCF_015228065.2 Penaeus monodon
TCTTCCCTACCTTCCTTTGATCTGCGGTCCAAAACCCTAAGTATTATTAGCATACCAGAAACTACTTCAAAAGTTCTTAATTAAGATATTGACTTGCAAGGTCTTCTCTTCGTGTGCGTTGACTGTCGACCG
>NC_051414.1:688695-689041 GCF_015228065.2 Penaeus monodon
GACTCACTCACTCTTCCCTCGCTCTCCCTCCCTCGTCCTGATCGGCCAGAATCATCCCTCACATGACCTCGATCGGATACCTGCGTGCCACAGTAACAAAGAGTATATCGATTATGGTTAAACTCTTATGTAAAATACTTGGCTATGTTTGAGGTGGTGGGGGGTACTTGATTATGTAAATCCGCAGTACCTTTGAAAGCATGTTAATATATATTTTTTTCGTGTATTTTTTTTCTCTCTCCTAGATCAATATTCGAAAACGTAACAGGGATTCCATCTGTTGTTCAGCTAAATAGCCTACATCGTAAGCGGGCGTAGCTGATTGGGATGGGTGCTGGAGAAACGC
>NC_051414.1:689305-689754 GCF_015228065.2 Penaeus monodon
CCGTTCCTTGCACTCGAAAAGCTTTCCAGTCAGCAAGGAGAGCCAACATGCACCCACCCGAGCACTGAACCGGCGCACTTAAGCTACAGCATCCCCCTCCCCCCGCCGCCCCACCCTTTTGCGAGCTGATGCACACGGGCGCCCATAGCCCGAGGATGGGCGGCCACGGAGCGCGCTGTCCGGGCGGGGAGGCGGCTCCTGTGTGCGGGAGGCGAGCGCTTTGGACGCTGGCAGAGGAAACATGGAAAATCTCTCGCTCTAGTCACGCGGGAGCGGCGGCCGGAGGCGAGGCTAAGGAGAGCCGTGTCGAGGGGGGGGAAGGGAGGGCGGGGAGGAGTGGCGAGGGGGCAGGGGGAGCGGGGAGGGAAAGGGTGGGCGGGGAGGGAGAGCAGGGAGGTCAGGGCGGAAGAGGCCGAGGCAAGGGACGCGACCACGCACGCCACTGTCGA
>NC_051414.1:689884-690213 GCF_015228065.2 Penaeus monodon
CAGAATTGATAGTAGATAGTAAATAGATATACCCACCCTTTCCCACTTTTTACCCCCTCACTGTTTCACATTCCTTTCCCTCTCCTCCCCCTTACCCTCTCCTCCCTCTTCCCCTCTCCTCCCCCCTTTCACTCCTCCCCCTTACCATCTCCCCCCCCCTCCCACTCTCCCAACGCTGACGAGGACGTTACTAGCGGCCAGTGACGCGCGCGAGAGGTGACACGTTCCTTATTAGGGTAATGTTGATAGACGGGTCACTTGAGGCGAGGGGCGTCTGTGAGGGAGCTGTGGGCGGCGTGAGGGCGCGAGGACGTGTTTTGGGCGGTGTA
>NC_051414.1:690307-690470 GCF_015228065.2 Penaeus monodon
GAGTGGAGGGAAAGTGAGTGAAAGAGAAGTTAGAAGATAGAAGATAAGTTTAGGAAAGCGAGAGAAGGGGAATAGGAAATTGACGGAGTGGGAGACGAAAGAAAGAAGGTAAATCAGGAGACAGCGAAGCACATCCAGAGGTCAGCATACAGACGCGCGTGCA
>NC_051414.1:690678-691038 GCF_015228065.2 Penaeus monodon
CTGTCTGTCTGAGACATTCTGGTCGTACGTGTTTCTGTGAACAGCACGAGCGAAATCCAGAGCCGCTCGCGCCTCGGCCTTCCTCTGTGGGGCCGCCAAGCGTTTACCTCGAGCGTCACTCTCCGAATCGAAGATGAATACGAAATCAAAGGAAGGCGCTGGATCGCCTCCCGGCGCCATTCATCACGGCTTCATGAATCTCTTGCCTGAAGGGACGCGGACGAGGAGGGGAGGGGGAGGGAGGGGGATAAGGGGAGGTTTTGGAGGATTTGGAAGGCGAGGGGGAGGGGGTAAAGGGAGTTGGAAGGGGAGGGATGGGGAAGGGGAGTGGATAAGGGGAGGTTGGAGAAAGGGAGAATT
>NC_051414.1:691087-691718 GCF_015228065.2 Penaeus monodon
CTAAAGAAGGGACAGCGCAAGAACAAAAAAGAATGAGAGGAGGAAGGAGAAACCAAGATAGAAAATGAGAAGGAGGGGGAGTAATAGTAGAGAAGGGAAGAGAAATGAAGAAATGAAAAATTTAGGAAAAAAATGTAGAAGGAAAATAAGAAAGGAACCTTCGCAATACCGCTTGCGTCTTCACGTTGTTATGCAAATGAGTCTACCCTAAACGCGCCTCGGCAGAATGAGTCGGGTTTATTTGCCTCTGCAGTAATACGATTGAGGCCGTGGCTTTGATGCTTGGCTTGAGAGGCGGAGGCACAAGTGGGTTTTCCTGTACCTTAAGTAATAGACTGGCCGAGATGCAAGCTCCTTGTGATGCTTGTATGTATTTACCAATCAGCTGATGACTAGCTACCCCGGTTGTGGATTCGCCAGTCAGCTGATTACCAGATACGTGCATTTGTATTTTACAGGTAGCTTGGGCATTAGTTAGTTTTGTATCATTCAGCTGACAATTAACTGACTGTGGATATATTAGTTAGCTGACAATGAACTCTCCCAGACCAACACAACCAGGTGGCGTCCACGCTGAAGCAAGTGATTACCTGTGAGCTTTTATTGGGGATGTCAGCTGTCAAACTACATA
>NC_051414.1:691754-692146 GCF_015228065.2 Penaeus monodon
TTCTCGTGTCATGGTACCTACGTACCGACTGACTGTAGTGTTATAGACAAGTTGTTACCTGTGTCCATACCATCCAGCTAGCTACCTGTGCTATTAGCATGGATGTCCTTTCACCACACACTAACACAGCGCTGCCCCCCCCCTCAATATCTTTCGATAATTCAAAAAATATCCGATGCAGATAATGTGATTTCATAACCCTGCCATCCCCCCCATGTATATGCAAAAGAGTTGATTATAGTATTTGCATCCGGCGATGTATTTATCAGTCGGAATGGCATAAAATGTGTGAACAATGTGAGCGAAATGCAGCCCGTGTTTATATTAGTCCTTCCTCTCCTCCCCTCTCTCTCACTTCCTCCCCTTCCCCCTCTTTCTCTTCCTCCCCCCCC
>NC_051414.1:692277-692539 GCF_015228065.2 Penaeus monodon
TCTTACCCTCCCATCCCTCTCTCTCTTCCTCCTCTCCCCTTTCTCCTTTCCTCCCCTCCCATCTCTCTTTCTCTCTCCCTTCCTCCCCCGTTCCCCTTCCTTTCCCCCTTTCACTCACTGCATTCTACCCTCCTCCTCTCCCCTCCCCGTTTGATTTTTTGCATTTCTATCGATGCTTTGGATTGATTCGCCAAAGCTTATCGCAAAGTACATCAGGATTTATGAATTCAGTTGATATTACTGCTCCCTGCCTGCCCGCTGA
>NC_051414.1:692600-692821 GCF_015228065.2 Penaeus monodon
AACCCTCACTCGTTCGCTCGCTCCCCTCTCCATTTATCCCGCTTCCCCTCTTTCCCCTCTCCCCCTCCCTCCCTCCCTTTCTCCATTCTTCCCCTCTCCCCCTTCTTCCTCGCATTCCCTTCCCTCCTACACCACCCCCTCTCCACCTCCAGGGATATATGAGATAAAAAACCTCTATTTTGCGTAACGAGAGACAGCGGCGCGGATGATTCGTCTCGTGG
>NC_051414.1:693221-693871 GCF_015228065.2 Penaeus monodon
TCGTTTGACGAGTAAAAACGCGACTTGCGGAAGAGGCCAGAGAGAGAACGAGCGTGGTTTGAACGCGCAAAGAACGTAATCCACGGGGCGGGGCGGCGAGGGAACGGCTTCGATTCGCGAGCGTTCTGATAAGGAGGCAGGGAGGAGAGGGGTGATGAGGGGGGTGAGGGAGGGGGTGATAAGGAGGGAGGAGAGGGGTGATGAGAGGGGTGATAAGGGGATGAGGAGGGGGAGAGAGGAGAGTGAGGAGGTGTGATGAGGGGGAGAGTGAGGGAGGGGGTGATGAGGAGGGATGGAGGAGAGGGGATGATAAAGGGGGGGATGGAGAAGGGGGTGATAAGAGGAGAGAGAGAGAGGGAAGGATTGATATGGGGAGGGAGAAGAAAGGGTGATAAAGGGGGAGGGAGGTGGGGGTGATAAGTTAGGAGGGAGGAGAGAGAGATGTGATAAGGGGGAGGGAGGGGTAGGGGTCATAAGGGCAGACGGAGAAGGGGGTGGCAAGGGTGGAGGGAGAGGGCGGGGGCAAGAGAGAGCGCTGCATTGATATGCCGTAATCGGATTGACACTCTAAATTTGATTACCAATTACTATCCCATCGGGAGAATTAATTGATACAATATTCGTGTTGTAAAAATGGGAAAGGAGGTGTG
>NC_051414.1:694483-694627 GCF_015228065.2 Penaeus monodon
GTCCGTGGGCCCCATTACGCAGAGAGTGCCAGGGTACGTGAGGGCGTGGCACTCATCATGGCTTCGTTCTTGTGGTCACTTTTAGCTTGTTATTTATCGGGACTTCTAGTGTCTCTCGTTCTGTTTGTTTATTGCTCTTGTTTC
>NC_051414.1:694664-694870 GCF_015228065.2 Penaeus monodon
ATCCTTATCCTGTTTCTTTCTGTTATGTTTCCTGTTTTCTTCTCCGTCTGCTATCATACTACTTCCTTCCTTTCGTTCATCGACTCCTTCCCCTTTCTCGTTTTCCTTTTGCTTTCATTTTTTCTGGTATTTCGTGTTATTTTTCTTCGTGTTCTTTCCCCCTTTTTCATTCTCCTTCGTTTATTCATTCTCCTTCGTCTCCTTGA
>NC_051414.1:694933-695191 GCF_015228065.2 Penaeus monodon
TTCAATCTCCGTCTCCTTCTCTTTCCATTCCCACCCCTACCTCTTTCCATTGCCATGTATGCCTTTTGCACATGCATCGTCCACACTTTAACGTAGATCTTCCACTTCCCCGGCATCCGACCCCCTCCTCCCCACCCACGCCCAGCCCTCCACTCGGCCCTCCACCCGCAGTGTTCCACCCGGGGGAACATCTGCTCGCAGCCCATTAGAGTTATCATGAGAGTGTCTTCCTGCCTGGTCTTATGTTACTGTCTGGAC
>NC_051414.1:695984-696579 GCF_015228065.2 Penaeus monodon
CTTGTCTGCTACTCTTATTTTCCGTATTTCTTCGTCTTTTCCTTCTTGTTCTCCACTCCCGAAAATTCCATTCCGCCAGCCACCTCTATCTCCCCTTTCTACTTCTCTCCTCCTTTCCCCCCATTTTCTGCATTCGTGTGTCCCATCGTCTTCTCCCCGTCTTTCCCACAACCCCCACTCTCTCCCCCCTTTCTCACAGCCCCATCCGTACCCCCTACCCCTCCCTTATACAGTGCTCATTTACAGTGCTTTATTACTGCAGATGCTCTCGCCCACTTTTATGTTATCACTGTGTTCAAGCAGAAGGCGGTGTAGCTGTGCTCTCGTGTTTCCACTTGCCATCCCCGCTTGGCATATGGGGGCGGGGCGTGGGCGCGCAGTTCGTGGGGGCGTGTGGGCGAGGGGAGTGGGTGGGGATGGATGGGTTTTGGGCACGCCTACATTGCGTGTATGGCTTACAGGGTGATATGTGGGTACGTCGGTGGATAGGCTGCACGTACAGAACATGTGGGCCTACACCCAGCGTTTACTCAATCACGTAGAAAAGTGAGGGAAGGTTCATACACGCGCGGGCACGCGCACACATATGCACATG
>NC_051414.1:696862-697086 GCF_015228065.2 Penaeus monodon
GAGTTCAGATGCGGTGGCCCCGCGAGTCGAGGCTTGAGGAGCGGGTGCCAGATGCTCGCGGGCGCCGCCTGGGACTCTCGGTGCCTCCGTTTGTTTCACTTTCGCTCGTGTTATTGTTCACAATTGAGAAGGGATGGGGGTGGGCGCGCGAGTCCTCACTTTAATGGACCTGATTACATTTTTTTATGGCAAGAGTATTTTGGGTATCTTTTTTTTCTCTTTGT
>NC_051414.1:697447-698125 GCF_015228065.2 Penaeus monodon
ACAGTCATGGCATAAATTTAATTAGGTAACCGATGAATCATTGTCCTAAAACTTCCAAGCCTTGTTTGTTGCAAGGCCGCCGGTCAACCTGAGGTGGCCGAGACTGCAGTAATATCTCAGACTCTTTTTTGGCGTCTCGAAGGGATGTTCGCTCGGGGGAAATGTGAAAGTAAAGAAAGCCAATAGATGAAGAATCCTGCAGATAAGAACAAGAAATAGCGAAAGAGGAGGAAGGTGGAGAGAGGGAAAGCTGAAGAAAGTCACGATGGAATGAAAGCGAGAACCTGGATTAAAATGGCTGTTCTCTTTACACTCGCTTCGTGTTCTTTAAGGCAAGGAAATAGAAACCGAAGTTCTTGAGTTCTTGAATGGCATTGCGGCAAGTTCTAACCGCGTGTTGCAACTTGCAGAACAGGGCTTTTTAATGTTGCAGTCGCCGGGGGGTGGTTAGGGAGGAGAGATAAGGGGCGGGGGGGGGGGGGAGAAGGGTCGTTCCTTGTAACGCTTCTCTAATTGGGAGATTCTAGGGGGAACTTAAGGAAATGCTTTTTTATGCTGTGTTAGAGGAACGTGATATTCATTCAGTTTTTGTTGTTGTCATTGGTCGTTGCGCTGGTTATTTTGTAGTGCTAAGTCTATGCTGACGATGAAAGTGATGATTGTTGGTTTATCATCATG
>NC_051414.1:698348-698988 GCF_015228065.2 Penaeus monodon
CAACCAATACCTCGTCTCCTTGCTCCGATCCTCTCCGTCGCCCCGCGCCCCCAGGCCAGTGAAGCCGTGTGAACGTATGAAAAATGTGCTATTTGTATATTAGTACGTCAAAAATCAGCGTGTGTTACCGCTCAGGTGTAGGTGCGGGTGCGAGCGAGCTGGCGGGTCGATCGAGTGAAGGACGAGCAAGCTTTCGCAGCCACAGGGGAAGAGGGGAAGATAGGAGAAAGGAGGGAGAGGAGAGAAAGGAGGGAAGGTAGGAGGAGGGATGGGAGAGAAGAGAAAGGAGAGAGGGGGGAAGAGGAAGATGGAGGAAGGAGAGAGAAAGGAATTGGGGAATGGATGGGAGAGAGACTATGAAGGGAGAGAAGAAATGTAAGAAGGAAGGAGTGAAATGCAAAAAGATACGGGAGAGAGAGACCACGAAGGGAGGGAGGAAATACAGAAAAAGGAAGGGAGAAAGACCACGAAGGGAGGGAGGAAATGTAGGAGGGAAGGGAGAGATACGTAAGAACGGAGAAAAAGTACGTAGAAGGAATAAAGGAAAGGAGGGAGGATACTATAAAGAGTTATTCTGATTGCCTGTTGATCACGCCCGGGGAGGACTCATGGGGGGGGGGGGCAGGTCGTGGCTGATGGC
>NC_051414.1:699071-699167 GCF_015228065.2 Penaeus monodon
TGAATAGTATGCGGTGGGTAAATACTATGAGGGGTTTGTGGTGTGTTGGGGGTATATGTGGCGTCGGTATTGCGGTGTGATTTACGGATTCTGCGT
>NC_051414.1:699204-700467 GCF_015228065.2 Penaeus monodon
TTCACATCGGTTGGCGCTTATCCTGGTTGTGGTTGTTGGGAATGTTGGTTGCCTGATGCGTTTCGTGACAGATGTCGTGGTTTTGATATTCGTTTGATGGGTCATGTGGAGGTCACGGCGGCGGTCGAATGAGCTTGTAGATTGAGGATGCCTGTGGTTATGCGCGGTGGTGGCTAAAGTGGTGACGTGGGCGTGATGTGATGGACGGTGGGATGAGGTGGATTGCTGGCCCCGCCGGGACGCCCCTCTTGACCTACAAAAGAGGGAACGAAAGTCTCGGGCAAGAGGCAATTCGCCGAGTTTATTGCTTATTCAGTTTTGACACCTGACACCGCGCCAAATCCCCGGCTCTTCGTTGCACAGCGCGTGCATGCCTGCGTGCATTTGTGAGTGTGTGTGTTTCGAGGGATGTACGACCGGTTGTGCGAGTCGCGCGGGGGGGGGGGGGGGTCTTTGCCTAAGAGCAAGGTGGTCGTGTCTCGCCCGGAAATTTATTGGGTATCAAGTGTTTGCTATCTTTTAAGAAGTCTCGCCTATGACAAATGCCTCCCGCTCCTCTGCGTGATTTACGAGCCCTCGGGTACAATGCGGAGATCCTGAGAGTGCCATGGATAACCTTTTCCGCCCCGCTTTCCTAATGAAACTAATGTGTAGTAGTATAATCGTTATGGTAATCTTAACACCTGTTGGCAGTCGAACGCGTCTTGGAATAAATTCTCGCCTTTTGCATGGGTTGAAGCTGCCCTCTCCACGGCGTGGCGAGCCCCCCCCCCCTCCTGTCTTTTGTCTTCCTCCCTCCCTTTCCTCCTACCCCCACCCCCGGGATCCCGCGGTTGTGTAAGGTATCTCGATCAAGAGAGGCCATACCACGGGGGATGTCATACCAGAGGCCCAGCGTGAGACTCGAGACCCCCCCCCCCAAGTCCCCGCCATGACTCATGACTCAGAAGACGCCGCAGCAGCTGTCTTAACTTCTCAACTTCGGAGTCCGGCGCCCCGGCTAGGCCCGAGGATTGGCACCACCTCGAAGAAAACTTCGGCACCAACTTCTCCTCTGCTTCTCCGTTCTCTCCTGCTTCTCGGTTTCTCCTGAAGCTCTCAATTTCTTCCCTCTCGCCTTCAGGCAACTTCAGCCCAACTTCTTTCCCTTGGCTTTCGGCGAACTTCCCTGGGGCTTTCGCGGCCGCTTTGAGGTCGGACCATTTGCGGCGGGCGTGTGCTCGGCCGGGGGGGGGGGGGGGGTCCTGGCGCGGCTGTTGTGCA
>NC_051414.1:700696-701023 GCF_015228065.2 Penaeus monodon
CGTGTTCCTCAGGTGACATGATGGCCATAAAGTCAGATGTAGACTAACAGTAACACCGATCCTTACATCGAGCGCGTGAATTTCCGAAGGCCTTGCGGGAGAGAGCAAGGCCGCGACTCTCGGTCTCCGGCGCGCAAATCGGACGCCAACGACCTCGCGACTTCGCAGGAATCGCGCGCGTGTCGTGGCGAGGGGAAAAGGGGCGTCATCGCGCATCGGGCTTCGGTTCTCTCCGTTCTCGATCGACGGCGTAATCGGCTAGACTCATTACGGCTGTACAAACAGGCTCTCATCCCCCCCCCCCCTCGTGTGTTTGCTTTGCGCTCG
>NC_051414.1:701329-701554 GCF_015228065.2 Penaeus monodon
GTTCATAAGTCTATATCTGTCTGTTTCCCTTCCGCCGCCATTCTCCCCTCCCTCCCAGATGGCGCTCGCCTTCCCTCCCTCAATTGCACTTTTTAACTTCCTACTGTGGTATTTCTCCCCGATTCCCTTATTTCTCTACGTCTCTCTTCATTCGTATATACACTTTCCTTTTTCTCTCTCATTTCCTTTCTTCTTGCCCTCGAGCACTTCTTTTTTTTTTCTTGC
>NC_051414.1:701636-701715 GCF_015228065.2 Penaeus monodon
ACTTCTCGACGTCGTTTCCCGAAGGACGAGCACCAGTAGTAGTCGGTAAGCGCCCTTGGAAGCCTCAAGCAGATGTGCA
>NC_051414.1:701747-701903 GCF_015228065.2 Penaeus monodon
TGCGGGCGCGCGCGTGCGTGTGTGCACTCGAAAGCGTCCGGGGCGCATATCAGCGAAGCGTGTGTGTGTGTTTAGCTCTTTACCGGAAGCGGCCGCGTGTTTACCTATAATCCGAGCTAAGAGAGCGCTGTCTTCGTAGTAAGTGTGGGCGGAGTA
>NC_051414.1:701939-702080 GCF_015228065.2 Penaeus monodon
GATGAGCGCTACTTGCCTGCAATGAGGCCGAGCTGCGCCGCCACGGATTAAAGGCCAGAATAACAGCGGCGGCGAGGGAGCGGACGAACGCACGCACGCCTCGCTCTGTCCAATTACCGATTCTCGTGTTCTGTTCTATCC
>NC_051414.1:702224-702395 GCF_015228065.2 Penaeus monodon
GTACTTTCTACTCTTGTGATCTTTCGTGTTTCTCGACGCCTTATTTTTCCTGTCTTTCTTTCATGCAAGTTCATTATTACTGATTTTGTATTTTTTTTTCAGGTACGTTTGTAGGCCTATGCGGATCCCACTTGTTTATCAGCAGGTAATTTTGTTCTTCATTTTTTTTTG
>NC_051414.1:702606-702889 GCF_015228065.2 Penaeus monodon
TCGAGATTCCCGTCCATAAGACAGCGGAAGCGCAAGGAGTTCCTTAATGAAGTACGTCTTGGGCAGCACGCAGGTAATCATAAGGGTCACAATCCCTGTTTCTGTGAGTTGTTATTTGGCCCTTACGGAAGGCGGGACCGGGAACGAAATGGCGTAATGAGTGCCACGAGAGACAAGTGCCAGGGGGAAGAAAGTGGCATGCGGGATTGTGCATGCGTGGTGGTCGCGCACGAGCACTCTTGCGCAGGTGTTCCCGCACCTGGCTGCCTAGGGTTTATTCAGG
>NC_051414.1:703118-703356 GCF_015228065.2 Penaeus monodon
ACAAAACACGCAGAGCTATGCACAAAGTCAAATACACCCTCAAAAAATAAATGAACATAAGAAATCTAGATAAAAATGTTGCTTTGAGCAAAATGCTAAAGCTTTTTAATTTTATGCTAGAAAAAATAGGAGCAATCTTCAATATTTATTCACTGTCGAACAAATTAAGCTAATATTAATTAGGCGTTAATATTAGCGTTATTATCTTTATTGCGCCATTAAAGAGAACAAACGGTTC
>NC_051414.1:703778-703873 GCF_015228065.2 Penaeus monodon
ACCTGGCGCACGCCCGCGAGATAATGAGGGCGTAGAGCCGCCCCTGATTATTAATTCATTAAGATGAAGCCAGAGCGGATCCTCTTAGAGAGAAC
>NC_051414.1:703912-704025 GCF_015228065.2 Penaeus monodon
AGTGATAGAGGAAAAGATTCATATTTCTGTTTGTTTATTTAGATCTTTTAAGGAGTGGGAAGGGGGGAGGGAGAGGGAGGGTCCGCCCGGGTTCGAGAAGTTTCCGCGGTGCT
>NC_051414.1:704717-704936 GCF_015228065.2 Penaeus monodon
GAAAAGTGGTGAGGGAGAGGGCAGAGGAAGAAGGTAAAGAGAAATGGAAAAAAGTGGGACGGGGAAGGAAACCGGAGCGAAAGGAGAAATGAAGAGAAACGAACGAGGGGAAATATTTACGAAGAGGAGGGCACAAAGCAGGGGAAGGGAGAGGGGAAAATACGGAAAAGAGGCAACGAAAGGTTTATGAGAAGACATATGAGATATGAAAATATTTAC
>NC_051414.1:705028-705251 GCF_015228065.2 Penaeus monodon
ATCCTTGAGATCCTTGAGCAAGTTCAGTCCATAAGGCGCAAGGGCGGGTCACGTGACCAGGCACGAAGAGGTGCCAGAGACCAAGGACATTAAGAAAAGGGGGGTAGGGATAGAGATGGAAGCGGAAGGAAGGTGCCGGCACAGGGCCAAGGGAGAAGTAGCTTGAACAAAACAGGACCGAATTAGAGCGCCTTGTTGGCCTCGTGATGCTGCCGCCCCTCGC
>NC_051414.1:707754-707830 GCF_015228065.2 Penaeus monodon
AAGCTCCTTAACTTTACGAGAAAGCGAGTTAGTGTTAATGGGTCCCGCTGATTTGTCGGCGCTGGCTCTGCACGCT
>NC_051414.1:708210-708903 GCF_015228065.2 Penaeus monodon
ACATTGAAAAGGAATAGATGGAATGAAGAGAGAGAAAAGAAGGAAAAGCGTTAAGAAGAAACAGAAATAAAGGCAAACGGAGAAAGAGTAGCAGGGCGAAGGAATGTGATAAGGGAGGTAAGAACAAACTTCTCTTTCTAAGGGGAAGGAAATGGGTAATAAGGGGAACAGGAGAGAAGAAAATAATAGATGGGAAAACCAAGGAGTTAAAGGGGCGGAGGAGGAGTTAATGAGGGCGAGGTGTGAGTGGCAGCGAGGCCGTGTTGAGGGAGAGAAAACGGCTGATCCGAAAAGGGGGAGTGAGGGGGGGAGGCAAAATTAAGAATTAAATTAGAGAAAAAAATTGAATAAAAAAAAGAAAATGTTCAGAAAAAAAAAAAAAGAAGAAAGAAAATGTTTAGAAGTGGAAAAAAAATTTTTAGAAGTGAAAAAAAGAAAATGTTTTAGAAGTAAAAAAAAAAATGTTTAGAAGTGAAAAAAAAAACGTTTAGAGGTAAAGAACGTGGGGGGAAGAAAAAAAGAATAGTAAGGGGTGAAATCACAAAAACAAGGGGAGGGGGAGTCAGGAGAAAATAGGTTAGGAAATGTCGTCACAAAAATAAATGAAGAGAGAAAGGAAGACACAATAAATGAGGGAATCACGTCACAAAACAAACAAAAATGATGGAAGCGCATTTTGAAATCACGTACCGA
>NC_051414.1:708928-709330 GCF_015228065.2 Penaeus monodon
AAAAGATGGGAATGGCTCAAGAATAAACATAAAATTCTTTTAATTCCTTCAGGCTAAAGCTAGGATTATGGAATTATCAAACAGAAAAAAGGAATAAAGTTCTCCTTCCGATTTTACCGCTCTCATTTTCCTATAAATTAAAAAAAAGACAAAAAATGAAGAGAGTGGATTATAGAATTCGGGAAAGATATATATATATATGCATTTCTATTTTACCTTTTTTTCTCTCTCTCTCCGATGTAGTTGAGGCTTGGGGGTGAGGGCGGCCGGCGGAAGCGCCCTGGCGTTACCCGGGGCCTCGTCCGGCGGAGATTAAAACGTGGAAAAAAGAGAAATGCCAAGGAATTAAAAGGACCCGGGGAAAATACAGAAGTCCGCGTCCTGGCCGATAATTCTGCTCGG
>NC_051414.1:709746-709929 GCF_015228065.2 Penaeus monodon
TATTCACACGCACGCCTACACACAGCCCCCTAATTAAGCAAGAGGCCTGATGATTATCATTTTTCTTTCTTTTTTTTTTAGGCTGAAAATTTGGCACACTAGAATATTCTTCGTCGATAATTTGAGATCGTGAACAATGGCCGAGAGACACAGAATTACTTGTTTCTCTAAGGGTCTGTTATT
>NC_051414.1:710032-710216 GCF_015228065.2 Penaeus monodon
TTACCTTTGGTGCAAAATATTCTTGTCAGTAAAAGAAAGACAGGTTTTCCCTCTCGTCTCTGCCTTGCTCGCTCATATTTTTTTCTTCTGTTTTCTGTGTTGCAGTTTTTATTGCATGAATAATTAATCAATATTAAAGTTTAAAAAAATATCTTTGTATGTTTCTACCATTGCAGTTGAACCT
>NC_051414.1:710264-710444 GCF_015228065.2 Penaeus monodon
TGCGCGACAGGACAGCCATGAATAATTGACATGAAACATGCAAATTGGCAACCCCAGGGTCATGAGGGAGAGGAAGGACATGCGAAAGACATGAGTGAGGATGAGGGAGATGGAGTAAGGGAATAAATCAGGGGAATACGAAAGTTTAAAGAAAGTGCGTTGGTTGAACATTTTTATTGG
>NC_051414.1:710901-711170 GCF_015228065.2 Penaeus monodon
GATTAACCTAAACGAGTAAAAAAAGTGCAAAAGCAGCTGGCTTCCGCAGCGCCGAACGGAGAGGAGAGAAAGGCAGCCGGCGAAGAATCCACCTTGAGGATTGGCGCAGAACAGATGGAGAGGAAGGCGAAACAGCTGGTTCCTCTCGGGGATGATAGTGCTAATAGGAATCCCACAAGGGCGGGAATGGAACGGTCGTGTTTCAGGTTCTGGTAGTGGCGGGGGTAGGGGGGGGTATGAGTGTATGGGATGGTGCTAGGATTGGGTAT
>NC_051414.1:711447-711663 GCF_015228065.2 Penaeus monodon
CAGTTATCAGGGAATGAGAGAAGGAGGGGAAGTTAGTTGTTGGCGCACGAAAAGTGGTTGATAATAGTGGTTCGGGTTGGGGTGGCAGGCTCGGTAGGCATTCAGTGGAGGCAGTGGTTGCTTAGTAGTTGTTTGCCGTCCGATTGCTTGGTGTTGGCGGACGAGGGAAGGGCAGTTGTTAAGAGGCAAAATCGTGGCTGTTTGCTGATGGCGGTT
>NC_051414.1:711804-712002 GCF_015228065.2 Penaeus monodon
CTGGACGAATGCATTTGTGACATTCTTTCGACAATCAGCCTCCAGGGGGGTCATTCTTGCCCGCATTCAGTGCAAGGAGGGTATTCGTTGTTGATCAGAGTGCTGGGGGGTTAGTGGGGAGGGGGGAGATAGAATAATTGAGAAGACGGGATTGAGAGGAATGAGGAAGAGGGAAAGGGAAGGAAGGGTGGAGGTAAA
>NC_051414.1:712083-712998 GCF_015228065.2 Penaeus monodon
AAAGGTTGAGTGAAGTAGGAGGAGAGGGAGAAAAGGAGAAGGAAAAGGAGAAGAGAGTCAGAGATAGGAGCTTAGTCAATGGCAAGGACAGAGAGAGAGAAAGACGGACAGAGAGGACAGGGACATAATACATAGATAGGAAGAAAGGAAGAAACGAGAAAAGAACAAAGGGAGCCAGACAGAAGGAGGGGTTGACGGAGGGTTGGGGAGGAGGAGAGGAAGAGGCAAAGAGGGCGGGAGGGGGATAGGGGGGGAGTGTATGGGCTATGGGTAGTTTTAGTCTGTAGGAGGAGCTGGCGGGTAGGAGGTCGTGGGCTGGCGTTTACGGGGGGGGAACGATTATTGAGATAATGTGTCATAATATGCGTTCTTGTCGGGGATTAGGGTCCTTTTTGTCTCTTTCTTCGTTGGGTCTTTGTTTACTCCTCTGCCTCTCGACCTGGGACTCTCTTCGTTCGGTCTCTTGCTCCTCTTTCCTTTGGTTTTCCCCTTTTCTCTCTCCTTATTTTTCTTCTTTCTTAGGTAGTCTGTGTTAGCCACCATTGACCTTGCTTTTCGTCTCTAATATTCTTCGTTTTCTTCCCTTTCTTCATTTTCCTCTTTTTTCCTCATTTTTCTTCCGCCACTTCTACCCATTGCTTCCCCTCCCCTTTCCTCTTTCTCCTCTCTCTTCTTCATTTCCCCCCTCCTTCCTCATTTCCCCCCCCTTCTCTTCCCCCCCTCCTTCCTCATTCCCTTCCTCCCCTCTTCCCTCCCCTTCCCTTTCCCCTCCCCCATCCCTCTCCTCTCCCTGCCGACGTACGGCGGAACTGCACGTGGGTTTGGTTTTGGGAGAGGGGGGCGGAGCGATGTGGGTCCTGATGTTTGCGATCTTTGCAAGATTTAAGGAGCCATGCTTATTTTTTGTGATGTTTG
>NC_051414.1:713066-713148 GCF_015228065.2 Penaeus monodon
TATTTGGTTACTTATTTTCTATCAATTGCCAAGTAAAGAATGCGTTGAGGTTCTAGTAACCAGTCTAATCTTAAAAGGACTC
>NC_051414.1:713530-713765 GCF_015228065.2 Penaeus monodon
GGTATGGCAATTATGAAGCGACGAGGGTGCGTGAGGCAGAGGAGAGCTCGAGCAACACGAAGGAGGCTGCGAAGAAGGGTGGAGTGACTTACAGCGTGGAGGGAAACCGGAACTGAGGGAGAGAGGAAGGGACGCAGCAAGGAATGAAGGGAAGTATAGAAGTAGGATGCGAGAAGAGATTGAGGGAGTGATGGGGCAGCCCCGTGAGATCTTGACAGCTGCACCTTGACGAGAA
>NC_051414.1:714224-714375 GCF_015228065.2 Penaeus monodon
TATCCTGATTACCCTCTTCCCAACCTCACCGTCGGAATAACAACAGGAAGGGATAGGAAAAGGAGAAAATAAGAATGAGAGTAATAGGAGGTACAGCGGATGGAGAAGGGCATCAAGAAGGGAGGGGGAAGGGCAGAACGGAGGGAAGACG
>NC_051414.1:714553-714682 GCF_015228065.2 Penaeus monodon
TTACTCGCTGCAGTCCTCCACTTACCATTATATTTATGGCCGCGAGCAAACAGCCTCTCTGGCGCGTGTTAACATCACCCATAGCGCCGTTTATTTTGAAAAAGGAGAGTGAGAGTGAGAGGGACAGCG
>NC_051414.1:715143-715349 GCF_015228065.2 Penaeus monodon
CAAGCCGGTTGGTTTCATCAAGTGCTAAGCGCCGAATGCCACATTCCGCGCCCGTCTCTCCCTTAATTGTTATTGCGTTCCAAGATTTGTACTGCTGTAAACTACCGTGGGGTTTCGGCCGCGCTTCTTTACTGCTGCTTAAACGAGGCGCTAGACGTAGTGCCATGCGGGCGTCTTCTGTGCGTGCGCTATGGGAGGCGGCGGCG
>NC_051414.1:715970-716285 GCF_015228065.2 Penaeus monodon
ACAGAGATATAGAAAGAAGGGAAGATTGATTCCATAGATCGCACACCTACACAAAAAATCGCAAAAATGCAAGGTCACAAAACCTTTATATTTTAGCCTTGTCAACTAACGCCTTTGTTCAATAAAACTATTTTTCTCTCTCTCGCCATCCGCTTATTAAATACTGTGCCCATCTCGTTAGGGGGAGCAGGGATAGAGGGCGAGAGGAAGGGGATGCGAAGCGAAGCAGGATAAACGCAGGGAGATAGAGAGGGCTGGGAGAGGACACAGATAAGGACGAAGGCAGGGGAGTATGCACTCACTCACACATGCACG
>NC_051414.1:716613-716952 GCF_015228065.2 Penaeus monodon
CATGCAGACAGAGAAGGAGACAAACGGAGAACCGAAAGTGGAAGCGCAAACGAAAATAGAAAGAGAGAAAAAATAGGGTAAACGTGAGAACCAGCTTCCGGCGATTAACCTTCCATTTTCCCTTTTTATTCTTATTATTTAATTCTTGACTTTTTCCCCTCGTCCTCTTTGTGAGTATTAGCAGGAGGGGAGACAGGCGAAGGAAAGAAAACGGTCATTGTGCTGTAAAGGTCGAGGGGAGACTCCGTTTTTTTTTATCGATCATGTGTACTTTTTTGTAACTATTCTCTCTTCATATTGTGTACGTAATATCCTTCATTTGCATAAATTTATGGCGGG
>NC_051414.1:717252-717374 GCF_015228065.2 Penaeus monodon
CTGAATCTGTATTTTTTCCATCGCAGACACATTTCAATAACATCCCGGATGAAAAATAAAGAGGGTTCTCTCGTCACAAGCTAAATTACGTTGATTTTGTATCAGTAATTCAGAAAGTAAAA
>NC_051414.1:717452-717566 GCF_015228065.2 Penaeus monodon
GTAAAAGAAAGGAAAAAAAAAAGTTTTCGTAGTTTGATACTTAGAGTATTACGAAGCAGCATCCATTATGTAGAATCTCCAGGGATGCGAGATGCCCAGGTCGGAGCGGAAGCT
>NC_051414.1:717744-718241 GCF_015228065.2 Penaeus monodon
ATTACCCTCACGCATTAATCAGTATAATCATGGTTATATGCAGTGCATCCTAATTATAAAGCAATCTTCCTATGCATATGATCTATAATACCTTTGTTTTTGTATATCCCTTTACTTTGTAGTGTGCGCACGTCGGATGAATATTCATTAAGGCAACAGTAGCTTACGCTGATATGCAAATTTTCCCGTTTCTATCAGATTAATCGGTAATTAATTCTAGGTTTCGCATTCCCCGGCTAGTTATGTATTTATTAATAACTAGCTCTTGCTATCGTTGTTGTTGTTGCTGCTGTGACTCGGTGGCTTGCTTCTCACTCAGAGTTAAGAGGTGATTAGTGCTTGTTTGTTTTATTTCATTAACAGGGAACAATAAGATAAGGTGATAGGGGTGTGAGATGCACGCTAACATTAGAGGGAAGACATTTAATGGTTCAATGTATAGCGATGTTGGAGTGGTGAACATTTATTGAACTGGACATGTACAGAAGAGAGTTACA
>NC_051414.1:718701-719396 GCF_015228065.2 Penaeus monodon
TACGAATGCTACCTAACCCTGTCTTCTAATTTTAACCCGACTGCTGATCGTTCCACAGTAAAGTCCAGGTAAATTTGTTCGCGAAAAAGACCCCGAGAGCGCCCGAAAGATCTCCCTTTCTCGCTCGCAGGGACAGAGCTAGCTAATGCGGGCAAGTGTGCAACATGGATGCATCGCGTATATCAATATCAACGGGAGGCGAGGCGGCCGTTACCCTATTGTTCGGGTTTTGTGAAATACGTTTTATTGGGTGGCAGCGGGCTTGTTAATATTTCCTAGATATATATATTTTTTTGAGGTGGGGGGTGAGGGGGTATGTCTGTTTTGAATTAGCGGCCCAACGGTCACGCGCGTGGATGTTATTTTAGGCGTGTTCGTCTGAAATTATTAGCGCCGTATTTGTGTTCTCGCATTAAGGCATTGAGCGAGGTCTTCATATTTTTAGTGAGTGTGTCTGTCTGTTTGCAGGTATTACTGTTGCATGCGTATTTCATCAGCGGAATGGGCCTTCAGCGCTCAAAGCCTTTGTATATATGAACTGGACAAAATATGTTCGGTTTTCACACTGATTAACTACATATATTTTTCATCAAATCGGGCATATTGATGAATTTGATTCAATTATCAGAAAATTGAATATTCGTAAATATCTCCGAATGCTGCAATGTCGGTATGCAATTGTATAAATTCCAAAC
>NC_051414.1:719564-719839 GCF_015228065.2 Penaeus monodon
GTATCAGTCTATCGCAATATCTCTGACCAGTAGTATTTTAGCACTTAAAAAAATGCGTATGTAGCCGGGCGATCGGTCGTCAGAAGGAACAGCGTCCAGGAGAAAAATTCGGTTCTTGAAACAACATATGACTGCGGGCCAAAGGGGCGCTACACTCACGTCCTGCTTGGGTTCCCTGAGGTGGGGGAGGCTGGGCAGACGAAACGTGTAAGGGTCTCGTTAGGAGGTAAGATGAAGGTTATGGTTAAAGGGTCAGTTTGATTTGCATTCTAGCC
>NC_051414.1:720096-721379 GCF_015228065.2 Penaeus monodon
CCATTAAGATTTTTTTCAGTATAAATAAGCTACCTTAGAGATAAAATAAAAGAGTAACCCGTTGCTTTTGTCGATAGCCTGTAAGCCTGGCAGCAGAGAAATGATTCCGTAAAAGTATGTTTATTGAGAGAGGCTTCGATGCTGCCAAAACAGAATTAATGTTATGGACACTTTGATGAAATTGTTATCACGGTTTTGACGTTGGCAATTACAATGGGTTTCATGTAAATAGCTCTGTAGATTGTACAACAAGTTCAGTCTGTTCTGGGGGCATTGCAGCTCCTGTATCGGTTTGTTGTGTCAGTTCGGTTAAAGTTTGGATAGGATGGGGTAGGATGGAGGATAATGGGATAGGAAATGGGTTGCCCGCTGTCAGGCCCAGGCACGTAGTCGTTTCAAGCGCCGGTCGTTGCTACATGTTGAGGTCCAGTGAAAAAGTTCTTGGCGTAGACTACAAGATGTTTATGCTTGAACGAAGTCTAATAACGTATTTTAAAAAGAGGCCGCGGGAAACTAGTCTGATTGCAGCAGGCACCTTGTCAACATGGAGCTGTGTTTCCGTCTGAACCAATATGCAAACGCATTACCATATCGAATGCGCTTAGCAGAATATTAACTTACTGAAATGTTACAGCAGAGATATCGTAACTTCCCTCTCCAAAGGGAGGAGTATCACAAATTACAAGGAAAGAATATATCTGAAGCTTAAAAAAATGGCAATGTAACTATTGACTTCACCCTCGCCGTCAGCATCACCACGCGAGCGCACAGCCTCCACTCATCACATCGTGGCCGAGGCACTATGGGCAGTGCCTTCTGTATGCGCCATCAGTGTCACGGCATAATGCAGCTATTATGTTACTGTCAGGATAATTGCAAACACATTATCCCTCTTAACAGTGCGGCGGCTGTTATTTCTCCCGTTGTTTGCCGTTAGTCGTTAAAACCGTTAAAAAGGCGTTATGGGCGCCCGGGTGATGGAGTTGACGTTTATATTTAAACGCGGTAACGAAACATTACTCGTGGGGTATGGGGGAAACTGCAGAGCCAGACGTGCCATATTCTGTACCCAGGGTTGCCACGGCAATTGAACTTGTCAGGGGGAGGCGATGTTTGCGGTCGTCGTCCCGTGTTATTGGTGGGCATGAATGCGGCGGCGGCGGTGCCATGGTGCCACGAACATCAGGGCCGGAGTGACAGAGTGCCGGGGGAAAATGGAGAAGGTTAACGGGAAGGAACGGCGAGAGTAGCGGGGATGGATAAAGGGAAAGCGTGGGTGAGGA
>NC_051414.1:721499-722213 GCF_015228065.2 Penaeus monodon
GGTTAAAAACAAAACGAACTAACAGACAGGGAAACAAAAGTCCCACTTTTAACATGCAAACCGGCCTCCCACACCAGCGTATTGTGGAAGCTAAAACCTCCCACAGAGAAAAGCATTCGTATGCATAGCTGTTTAGCGCTAATGTGCTGTTGACAATTCTTGGAAAATTTAAAAGCGAATATGCCATGAATACGAGGCAGATGGCTTTAGCATACATATGGCCCTCTGCCGGCGTGGCAGGGCGCGCTGCATCCGATAGATTAGATGGTTCATATATACATGTGTATGAAAGAAGATATTTGTGTTCTTATTTATGTGCTGAGTGAAGGAGAGAGTTCGTGTGTGTTCGGCCGTGTGTATGTTCGTGTAAGGGAAAAAAATTGAGTCGGTAACCCTTGCCGTAGTGTTATAGCCTCTAGAAATAAGTTTTTTTTTCGGTACCGCGTCTGTATTTAGGCGTAAATTTAATTGCTTTGGGATGATCATTAATTATTAGGGAAAACTTTTGTGTTTTACTTTTAACAGTTCAACCTTACCGCGAGTGCTTTTAGAATTGTGGTTTGTTCGGTATTACATTAATTACTTTTGCAAACTTTTTTTTTGTGCGAGGCGCCTTGTGGAATGGGGCTGTTGCCTTTGTTGCGTTTTATGTTATTTAGCTGTGGATTGGTTTGTGATTTGTGATGATGGGTCTGTTTCTAGTTGGACCAGAAG
>NC_051414.1:723099-723573 GCF_015228065.2 Penaeus monodon
ACAATATCGTTGCCACGGGCCCTGTTAAATGAAACCAGCAGTAAAAAAGTTGATATATTGAGAGACTCAACTGAGAGACTCATCATTGTTATATATTCTTGCGGCATTTTTTGTTTCGTATTGCACATAATTGCGTGCAGTCTGAAGTAAATACAGTGCAAGGAGTTTGCTTCTCATTACTCCATAAAGGAACGAATGTAAGCTTTTAAAATATTCTGACGTTCATAATAATCTAACCTTTTTTTCTCTCCCTCTTTTTTCCAGAGTAAGATTGGGCCTTGTTAAACATTGTTATAATTGAGTTTTACATATTTAGTTTACTCATGGTCGGCTAAATTGTATGATTTATGAAAGCCGGAATGAGATATCAGATGCCTCGTTCAACATGTTGTATTTGCTGTGTATTATGGTGCAGTTGCAAAGTCTTGGCGAGAAGGCGTTGGTTCCGGGGTATTGCGTCACTCTCTGATTCGA
>NC_051414.1:724186-724746 GCF_015228065.2 Penaeus monodon
TTGCTACTGTTGTTGCGGCTGAACATGATATGTATTGCTAGTGTTTTGTCTGTGGCAGTGCATTAGCATTGTCCCCCAAGGCAGCGGGCAATTAATTAAATCCATTTGATAAAACTCAAAACTTTTCGACGTCCCTGTCCATTTAACATGATGTAGATGATTTGATTTTTGTGTCAGTCTCGGGATGTGTTTGAATTTGCCCTTTTCGTGTGCTCGTTTTTACAGCATTCCCCCCCCTTTTTTTGTTGTTGTTGTTTTCTTTCACTTTTTTTTAATTTGAAGACGTAGAAATTGCATTGGATCAGAAGCCGAGGTTCGACTAGCTTCAGAGATTTCTTTCAACTCTGATCCTGCTCTCTTTCCGTAGACGATGGGGATCTATCTATAATCTATATGCTATGTAAGATTGATGCAATGCGTTTGTATTGTAATCTATATGTTCCACAAGGTTTGCAGAGTGTATCTGTGATATAAGGTATATATTCTGTAAGCTTGATGAAATGTATTTGTAAAATAATCTACATATTGTTAAGTTAAATGGAATGTATCTGTAATATGAT
>NC_051414.1:724825-725193 GCF_015228065.2 Penaeus monodon
TCTTTACCTTGATGAAATGTATTTGTAATGTAAACGGGAGGCAAGGCTGGCGGAGAGAGCTCCTGGCCCAGGGCTGAGTCTGCCAGGTGTACAGTTCCGTGTGTAATACAGTATAAGTATACCGAGTAGAATTACGCGAATAGTACGGTTATAAAGGTCTTAAGGCCTTGTAACGAGAAATTACGTCGATTTTTCGGGTCGTATGGTACTAAAGGTCCTTTCTGGTGAATCGCGATATTGATGGCTGTTTTGAACATGGACTGAGAAGGGAAGATAGCGAAGCGTTGCGGGGTTTGAGGTTCGAATGAGTTTGCTTTTCAGAACATGGCTTGTGTATGGGTTATATAGTTGCGTTCTTTTTTTTTGTC
>NC_051414.1:731167-731384 GCF_015228065.2 Penaeus monodon
AGTATCCCATAGGTGGACCCCAGTGCAGTTTCACTTGGCTTTTAAGACCCGCTCCGGCCGCGCTCTGAGCTGCCTTCCGTCTCGGCCGCCTGGAGGGAAGGGAGAGGCGCTGTGGTGCAGCTGAAGGGGACATTTTCCTTCTACTCTTGGTCTGCCTTTTTTCTCTCTTTCTTTATCATTTTTTCTCTTTTTTGGGGGGGAGAAATAATAGTGGCGG
>NC_051414.1:731883-732055 GCF_015228065.2 Penaeus monodon
GCCGAGACTGTTGAGGACTAATCTCCGAGCAGCGTCCTTAGAGAGAATAGTTTTTGCTTTTTTTCTCTCGCTCTCTTTCCTTTGCATAGATTATGAAAGTACTTCCGAGAACTGCGGACTTCTTTGTTTATTTACTTTTCCCTCAAGTATATCAGTGGCGCCGTTGAGGAAG
>NC_051414.1:732189-732272 GCF_015228065.2 Penaeus monodon
AAATAAGGTGGGATATAGAGCAGATGATGAACAAATAGACGTATAGCTGTTTATATGAATAGGTGACACAGCGCGCGCGTGTG
>NC_051414.1:732438-732901 GCF_015228065.2 Penaeus monodon
CCCTCTCCCCTCTCTTTAAAATGACACAAACAAGGTGTTTAGAATCATAGAATAAATACACACATCCCCATGTGGAGAAGGGGAAAGAAGGATTCAGAAACGGAGAGAAAACCCGCACCGCCATTGCACGGGGCTGAAAGGAGGCTGGAAAGGCTGGGCAGAATGGGGGGGGGGGGGGTGGCACGGGAGAGGGACATTATGCAATACGGTTGGTATATAGTGCAACACGCATATCATTTGCAAGGGAAGCGAGACGGGCAGTTGTGGCGTGTGTTTGTGTTTGTTTGTTTGGGATATACGACTGTTGATCTTTTGTTTGTATATGTATATTTTTAATGCAGAGGTAAAGGATGTGTGTGTGGGGGGGAGGGTATGTATTTTATATACATACGCCGTATATGTACTTACCTATATTTACCTTTACTCTTACACATCCTCCTCCACAACACGTGTGGAGGAGGTG
>NC_051414.1:733095-733323 GCF_015228065.2 Penaeus monodon
GATGTGGATAATAATGTAACATCAATATCAAACAAAGGAAAGGGTTATTGTCCCGCTGTCGCATGTTTTCCTCGCATGCCGGATTGGGTTTCGGGATTCGAGTTGGAGAGATTAATTCGGCCGTGATGAAATAATTGGCTCATGCATCAAATGGCCTATTATGACCTGGAAGACCTCATGAACCTTTGACGTTTTTGTCGCGAGGAGGGATCAGGGTTGCTGTGGTGA
>NC_051414.1:733417-733484 GCF_015228065.2 Penaeus monodon
AAAAGGTTCACTTGTCTGAATATTTGATTAAATGTCCCATCTCCTTGCTACCTTCGTTTTTCCACCC
>NC_051414.1:733503-733795 GCF_015228065.2 Penaeus monodon
CCGAGTTGACTTTTGAGGCTGAGAAAAGGAGGCAGTTCTGGCGTTGTTGGGATTTATTATTCATGAAGGACAAAGGAAGTCTGTGTCGGGAGCGTTTTGGGTGTCACATTGGTTCCGACAGCCGCGCGTTGTTCCTCCGCGCCCCCGAGAGGCTTGGGGCTCACGGCGGCGCGCGGGATTTCGGGGGGCGGGGGGGGGGAAGCCTTCGGGTTTTGGTCTTTGTGGATTTCTTTTGTCTTGCTGCGTCGTGCGTTTGTGCTCGCGTGTGTGTCTTTTACCTCTTTCTTTCTTT
>NC_051414.1:734016-734201 GCF_015228065.2 Penaeus monodon
GTCTCTGTACGTTTTCCTTTCTTAGCGGCGACAGACGATCGTGCAGGTAACGAGATTGATCCGTGTCCCCGCTCGGCCTTCCTCTGCCTTTCTTTGCCTTTCTTTGTTTCTCTTTGCTTTTCTTTGCTTCTCTTTTATCTTCCCTGAGCCTTGCCGTTTCCATTGGAGTTTCACCTAAAAGGAGT
>NC_051414.1:734230-734404 GCF_015228065.2 Penaeus monodon
CAGTTTTCGTAAGCGATGGATGGCCTGTCTACCTGTTGCCCTGAAGCTGAAACGGGCGTGTGGGTGGCTTCAGAGGCGTAGGAAAATTGGGGAATTGTTTGTATTATTGTAAACGTTTTTGACGTTTTTTTGAGGGGTGGGGGCGGGGGCCGGTTGGGTTTGTTCATTATAGAA
>NC_051414.1:734905-735070 GCF_015228065.2 Penaeus monodon
GCCCCCCTTTATCCCGCCCCTAACGAGATGGGAAGTATTAATAAGCGGATGGCGAGAGAGAGAAAAATAGTTTTGAACAAAGGCGTTAGTTGACAAGGCTAAAATATAAAGGTTTTGTGACCTTGCATTTTGCGATTTTTGTGTAGGTGTGCGATCTAGGAATCA
>NC_051414.1:735714-735985 GCF_015228065.2 Penaeus monodon
TGTTTTCCATAGATCGCACCCTAAAAAAAAAAAATCGCAAAAATGCAAAGGTCACAAAAACCTTTTATTTTACCCTTGTCAAACTAAAAGCCTTTGTTCAATAAAACTATTTTTCTTCTCTCGCCATCCGCTTTTTAAATACTGTCCCCATCTCGTTAGGGGGAGCAGGGATAGAGGGCGAGGGAAGGGGATGCGAGCGAAGCAGGATAAACGCAGGGAGATAGAGAGGGCTGGGAGAGGACACAGATAAGGACGAAGGCAGGGGAGTATG
>NC_051414.1:736458-736550 GCF_015228065.2 Penaeus monodon
AAAACGGGAGAACCAAAAGTGGAAGCGCAAACAAAAATAGAAAGAGAGAAAAAATAGGGTAACTGAGAACCCAGTTTCCCGGCGTTAAACCC
>NC_051414.1:736596-737006 GCF_015228065.2 Penaeus monodon
CCCTGCCTCTTGTGAGTATTAGAGGGGGGAGAAGGCGAAGGAAAGAAACGGTCATTTGCGTAAGTCGAGGGGAGACTCCGTTTTTTAACGATCATTGTACTTTTTTAATATTCTCTTTCATAGTGTCGTAATACCCTTTCATTTGCATAAATTTTTTGGGGGTAATGATTTTTTTTTTTATAAATTTATTTATTATTTTTCTTTTTTGTTTTTTTCATTACTCTTATATTTTATTATTAGGGGGATGATGTTATTAGTAATTAAAATACTATTTTTGTTTTTTATCTTTGTTTTTTTAGTAGTGTAGAGTAGCAGTTATCTTTGTTATTTATATCTGTTTTTTTGTTTTACTTTGGGGACTTTACGTTAATTTTATTTCAAATTAAAATTTCTAGAATATATTATATGTA
>NC_051414.1:737041-737151 GCF_015228065.2 Penaeus monodon
CCTGAATCGTATTTTTCCATCGCAAAACCATTTCAATAACATCCCGGTGAAAAAAAAGAGGGTTCTCTCGTCACAAGTAAATTACGGTGATTTTTTTTTCCAGAAATTTC
>NC_051414.1:737279-737353 GCF_015228065.2 Penaeus monodon
GTTTTACGAAGCAGCACCCATTATGTAGAATCTCCAGGGATGCGAAAATGCCCAGGTCGGAGGGGAAAAGCTTG
>NC_051414.1:737491-738008 GCF_015228065.2 Penaeus monodon
TTAAAATTAGTGTCAGTGTGTATGTTTACCTACGCTTTAAATCTTTAAAATCATGGTTATATGCAGTGCACCTAATTAAAAAGCAATTCCTAGTATGTCTAAAACCCTTTTTTTTTGTATACCCCTTTTATTGTAGTGTGGCACGTCGGATGAAATTCATTAAGGCAACAGTAGCTTACGCTGTATGAAAAATTTTCCCCTTTTCTATAGATTAACGGTAATTTAATTCTAGGTTTCGCACCCCCCGGTAGTTATGTATTTTTTAAATAACTGCTTTTGCTACGTTTTTGTTGTTGCTGCTGTGACCGGGGGGGCTGCTTCTCACTCGGGTTTAGAGGGTTTAGCCCTTGTTTGTTTTTTTTCTTTAAAGGGAACAATAGATAAGGTGATGGGGGTGTGAGATGCCGCTAACATAAGGGAAGACTTAAAAGGGTTCAAGTATAGCGATTTTGGGGAGTGGTGAAATTTATAAAACGGACAGTACAGAAGGGGGTACATTTTTATGTCCCGACGGGTG
>NC_051414.1:738307-739105 GCF_015228065.2 Penaeus monodon
CATCCATATATAAGATATTTTGTGGGAGGTGTTTGTGGATGTAGTAAAAGTTTGTGTAATACATATTTTGTAAATGTATTATTACTATGAAGTTTTAATGATATCCTTGTATGCTCATTACATTTATTTATTTGGGTACGAAGCTCCCAAACCCCTGTTTTCTAATTTTAACCCCGACTGCTGATCGTTCCACAGTAAAGTCCAGGTAAATTTGTTCGCGAAAAAGACCCCCAGAGCGCCCGAAAGATCCCCTTTCTCGCTGCAGGGGGCCCGAGCTACTAATGCGGGGAAGTGTGCAACATGGATGCATCCGTACAATATCAACGGAGGCGAGGCGGGCCCCATTTTTCGGGTTTTGTGAAATAAGTTTTATTTGGGGGGCAGGGGCTTGTTTTATTTTTTAGATATTATTTTTTTGAGGGGGGGGTGAGGGGGGAGTCTGTTTGAATTAGCGGGCCCAACGGTCACGCGCGTGGATTTTTTATTTAGGCGTGTTCGTTGAAATATTTGCGCCGTTGTGTTCTCGCATTAAGGATGAGCGAGGTTATATTTTTAGTGAGGGTTTTCTGTTTGCGGGGATTAGGGGGGGAGCGTATTCATCCGCGGGAAAGGGGTTTAGCCTCAAAGCCTTTGTAATATGAACTGGACAAAAAATGTTCGGTTTTCACACTGATTAACTACAATATTTTTATCAAATCGGGCTATTTTGGGAATTTTTATTCAATTATCAGAAAAATTTAATATTTGTAAATATCTCCGAATGCGCAATGTCGGTATGCAATTGTATAAAAACCAAAA
>NC_051414.1:739257-739558 GCF_015228065.2 Penaeus monodon
GTATCATTATCGCAATATCTCGACAGTATATTTTGCACTTAAAAAAAAAGCGTATGTGCCGGGCGATCGGTCGTCAGAAGGAACGCGTCCAGGAGAAAAATTCGGTTTTGAAACAAAATATGACTGCGGGCCAAAGGGGGGCTACATACGTCCTGCTTGGGTTCCTGAGGGGGGGAGGTGGGAGACGAAAGTGTAAGGGTCTCGTTAGGAGGTAAAATGAAGGGTTTGGTTTTTAAAGGTCAGTTTATTTTCATTCTAGCCATTTTCTGATTAGATTTTTATTGGGCCCTGTAGAGTGGGG
>NC_051414.1:739653-740952 GCF_015228065.2 Penaeus monodon
CTATAACGTAATGATTAAAATCATAGATGATGATGGGGATGTAAATTTTAATGGAATGGGAAGGTAAGGGGATGTGACGATGACGATGATGGTATGGTCATTATTACCCTTTGATTTTTTTCGTAAAAAAGCTACCTTAGAGATAAAATAAAAGAGAACCCTTTTCTTTTGTCGATAGCTGTAAGCCCGGCAGCAGAGAAATATTCCCAAAAGATGTTTATTGAGAGAGGGTGAGGCCAAACAGAATTAATTTATGGACCTTTGAGAAAAAGTTATCACGGTTTTTACGTGGCAATTACAATGGGTTTTTTGTAAAAAGCTCTGTAGATTGAAACAAGTTCAGGGTTTTCTGGGGGGTTGAGCTCCCGTATCGGTTTTTTGTGCGTTCGGTTAAAGTTTTGGTAGGATGGGAGGAGGAGATAATGGGAAAGGGAAAAGGGTTGCCCCCTGCAGGCCCCCGGGACGTAGTCTTTCAAGCGCGGCGTTGCTACATGTTGAGGGCACTGAAAAAGTTCTTGGTAGATACAAAATGTTTTTGCTTGAACGAAATCTAATAAGATTTTTAAAAAGGCCGCGGGAAAATAGTCTGATTGCGCAGGCACCTTGTAAAAAGGAGGGTTTCCCTTGAACCAAAAGCCAAAAGATTAACATATCGAATGCGCTTAGCAGAATATAATTACTGAAAAAGTTTCAGCAGAGATATCGTAATTCCCCCTCCAAAAAGGGGGGTATCAAAATTACAAGGAAGAAAACGAAAAAACTTAAAAAATGGCAATGTAAAAAATATGATTCACCCCCGCCTCAGATCACCAGCGAGCGCACAGCCCCATCATCACATCGTGGCCCAGGATATTGGGAGTGCCCTTCGTAGCGCCATCAGTGTCAGCAAATGAGCTATTAGTTACTGTCAGGATATTGCAAACACATATCCCTTTAAACCCCCGGGCGGGGTTTTTTTGGGGGGGGGGGCGAAATTGGGTTATCCCCGGTTGGGGGTTTGTTTTTTAATTAAACCCCGGGGGTAAAAAAAATTACTTTTTTAGGGGGAAACGAACCAGACGGGGGTTTTTGACCGGGGCCACGGCTTTTCTGTCGGGGGGGGGCATGTTTGCGGGGGGCCATTTTTGGGGGGGCGTGGGCGGGGGGCCCCGGGTGCCAGGTGCCACGAACCAGGGCGGAGTGCGAGTCCCGGGGGGAAAGGAGGAAGGTTTAAGGGAAGGGAAAGGCGAGAGTAGCGGGGATGGATAAAGGAAAGCGTGGGTGAGGAAAGGGGAGAATGGGGGAGGGGAGCAGCAGAGG
>NC_051414.1:741057-741651 GCF_015228065.2 Penaeus monodon
GGGGAAAAAAGTCCCATTTTTAAAATCAAACCCGGCCCCCACACCCGCGTATTTGGAAGCTAAAACCCCACAGAGAAAAGCATTCTATGCATAGCTGTTTTGCGCTAATGGCGTTTACAATTTTTGGAAAATTAAAAGGAAAAATTTCCATGAATACGGGCAGAGGCTTTAGCATAATATGGCCCTGCCGGCGTTGGGGGGGCGCGTGCATCGATAGATTTGATGGTCATATTTCGGGATGAAAGAAGAATTTTTGTTTTTATTTATGTGCTGAGTGAAGGAGAGAGTTTTTTGTTGTTGGCCGTGTGTATTCGGTAAGGGAAAAAAAATTGAGTGGTACCCCTTTCCGTAGTGTTTTAGCCTCAAAATAAAAGTTTTTTTTTTGGTCCGCTCTGTATTTTGGGTAAATTTAATTTTCTTTGGGATGATCATTTTAAATTTTTAGGGAAAAATTTTTTTGTTTTATTTTACAGTTCAACTTACCGCGAGGCTTTTGAATTGTGGTTTTTTTCGGTTTACTTAATTTCTTTTTCAAATTTTTTTTTTTTGGGGGCGCCTGTGGAATGGGGCTGTTGCCTTTGTTGCGTTTTAGTT
>NC_051414.1:741887-742160 GCF_015228065.2 Penaeus monodon
AAACTAATTGTATAATATATAATTAAATATTCTTTTAATTCCATGAATTGTTTAGATTTTTAAAAAAATTTATCAATCTTTTAGTTTTCCGTTGTTTTCGGGGAATTAAATTTTTTCCAAATTTAAATTTTTTCAGGGTGGGGGAGGGAAAGGGTGGGGGCAAGGGTTATATTATTTGGCAGGATTTTAAAGGATAATAAAAAAGGGGGGAAAAAGAGGCCTTACTATATATAAAATGTATTTATATTTAATTATATAAAAAAATAAAAGACC
>NC_051414.1:742250-742375 GCF_015228065.2 Penaeus monodon
CTTTTTTTTATATTTATTTATTATTGTTTTTTTGTTATGTATTAGGGTTAAGTGTTTGTATTTTGTTTATGGTTTGTCTGTATGTTTTGGTTTTTTGTTGTATTGTATTTTTCTTTTTATTTATA
>NC_051414.1:742414-742564 GCF_015228065.2 Penaeus monodon
ATTTATTTGTTTTGGTATGGTTTTTGGTTTTGTTGTTTTTTTTTTGGGTATTTGGTTTTTTTTTTATGTTTATGTGTTTTGTTTTTTTTTTCTTGTTATTTTTTTATTTCTATTCTTTTTTATTTTTTTTTATTTTTTGTGTGTTTTTGT
>NC_051414.1:742609-742831 GCF_015228065.2 Penaeus monodon
AAAAGAAATGAGAGAACCCGAGAGAGAAATGCCTGAATTCAGTTAAAAGGTAGGAATAGAAAGCGAAATGGCAGCGGTTACCCGCGTCTGCTTAGGCCTACAGAGATCACACATCAGCCCCGATACGGGAGGCAGTTAGCTGTCGATGCCACGAGTCCCACGAGTGATGGAGTATTGACTGGGTCTCTCTCCCGGGGTCTCCAGGGCCATTATGCCGTCTGT
>NC_051414.1:743183-743279 GCF_015228065.2 Penaeus monodon
CCACTATAAATACTTGCATATTATGACTGTTGTAGCCGTGTTGCCTCGGAGATTTCCACGGACATAATGGCAGTATAAAACAAGCCCAGACTCCCC
>NC_051414.1:743313-743497 GCF_015228065.2 Penaeus monodon
TAAAGTATGGTCATCACCGTGACAGATGTGACAGCTGACGTGTGCTGCATACCGTAAAAGTGGGCCATTTGCAATGGAGCCTCCCCTATCATTTGTTTAGGTATCAGATGTAGAAGGGGTAGGGGTGTAGACCCTGGAAGCTGATTGGCCTAAAGTGGGTCTTTGTTTCGAGTGTTTCGCCGTG
>NC_051414.1:743516-743642 GCF_015228065.2 Penaeus monodon
TTAACAAAGGGTAAGTGTCAGATGTGGCGAGTAGACCGTGGACTTAACGCCGGCTGCTACGAAGGGGTGGAGATGTCACCCCCCTGAGGGCCTGATATGGGGTGCCCCTGGGTTTGTTTCTAGCCT
>NC_051414.1:743668-743951 GCF_015228065.2 Penaeus monodon
CACGTGCCCCTCTCTCAGTGCGAACTTGCATAAAAAGACTATGCGTTGATTTAGTACAGATTTCCTAATTTCGAAACGACCCTCCAACCTGCCCTCAGAGTGGGGTTTTGCTCTTCACCCATAGAAAATCCTGCCCATGGCGGACCGATACAAATTTAGCACTTCACGCCAAACGGTATGGGCGAATGGGGGAAAAGGATAGACAGGCAGACTATTTGATATATATAAAACTATCCCAATATCCAGGCTTTTATGCTCTGGCCTCTCTCGTACTCCCAAGGGG
>NC_051414.1:744178-744322 GCF_015228065.2 Penaeus monodon
TCATCTCGCCTCGAAAATTCCCCGAAATGAAATAGTCTTTATAACGCATTTCGGAATGGCCGCGTAACGTCAATAACACTGGGTATTGTCCTAATTTTTATTCATAGGCCGGTTGGCTCGGGCCGCGGAGGCGAGAATGGGCCA
>NC_051414.1:744812-745182 GCF_015228065.2 Penaeus monodon
GGCCTTTTTTGGTGGTTGTTGGAAAGGGGGGAGGGGCGAGGGCGAGGAGAATGAAGAGGATGGTGATGCTGATGATATGTACGAGGAAATGGGGAGAAGATGGAGGTGAAGGAGGTAGATGTGGAGAGATAAGTGGGAGTACAGCCTCAGCCCCCCCCCCCCCCGGCTATCCCCTCTAGCTCCTCCTACCCTCCCTCTACCCCCTTCCCCTCCCCCGGCAGATACATCGACCTTGATTGCGTTGCCTGTTAATTGGTTCCTTGTAATTGGTGGCGCTTGATTACGGTGCACAAAATAATTGAGTGATTATAAGTCACCCGATGAAGCTGTTGTTTACACGTCGTCCGGGACCTTTGGAGTGGATGTGGGT
>NC_051414.1:745372-745515 GCF_015228065.2 Penaeus monodon
GTCTTTGTCATCATCGTCGTCTGGGCCTCAAAAGCCATGAATGCAATCGGGTCAGAAAGGACGGAAAATACGATTTCGATTGTTGTCTTGTAATCTTGAACGAGGCCGTCGAGAGCTAGGCGATCGGTGTCTCGTGGGACTTC
>NC_051414.1:746022-746325 GCF_015228065.2 Penaeus monodon
TTTCCTTATTCTCTTTTCCTTTTTTTTTATTCTATCCTCTGTTCTTTCTGATTCTCCTTTTTATTATCAAGGGAAAAAGCGTACTCCCTGGAATCATTATCCTCATAGAGGCTACCCAGGGATAAGTTACTCTTTATTCCCGAAATCATGAGTTACTTTCTTGTTCGGTGGTCACGTTAATCCACTTACTTTTATGGGTTACTTCCCGTAGTCCAGACTCGTAATTTCTCGTTTTCTAAGTTACTCTCTGGGAAAAATGGGCGTGTCAAGTTATGTTGTTCGCTGGGTTTGAGTTATTCTGTC
>NC_051414.1:746355-746618 GCF_015228065.2 Penaeus monodon
CCTCCTCGTATTTCTGGCTCCTTCCCTGTTCTCGACATTCCTCGATCATTTATTTGTTTACTCCCCTGTTCGTGATTCAACGCTCTCCTCCTCTGTAACTTTTTTATTATCATTTCTCTCTTCCCCTCTCGCAGGTTTTCATTCTTCCCCTCTTTCTCCCTCTTGTTTTTTTTTCTCTTCTTACCTTTGTCTTTATCATATTTTTAACCATCTTCCTTCGAGCGTAACTCAAGGATGTTTCATTTTATCTCTCAATCTCTCTC
>NC_051414.1:746873-747766 GCF_015228065.2 Penaeus monodon
CCGCCAAGCGTCCTTAAACACATACCTGAGTCATTGTGAGCTGCATTCCTGGCCCGATTCATCACTCCAGGTTTGCTTACCTTTTTATCTCCTTGCTCTTCGCCCCTTTCTCTAAACCCCTTGTAGCGCATACCGGTGTATTTTACACGTATTTCACTTATGTTTTCATTGTCTTTCATGCTCTTTCTCATCTGTATTTTTTTCGTCTGCTTTTGCTTCTCTTTTCTTCCCTTCTTATGCCCCTTTTTCTCATTCTCTGTCCATTCTCATACGTTTCTCACTCTCTCCTTCGCTTTATTTTACACTACATTCACCTCTGTTTTCCTTCTTCTCTTTCTCTTTCTCCCTTTCTTCTCGTATCCACCCCCTCTTATTCTTCTCTTCTCGTTTTCTTTTTTTCCCCTTCATTCCTTCAGCACTTACCCTTCTCCCTTCTCCCTCTCGTCTCCTCTTCTCCTTCCGTTTCCTTTCTCTTCATTTTTCTATCCCTTCTCCTGCCCTTCTTCTAGTACTCTTATCCCCTTTTCTTTCGCTTCTTCTTTATCTCCTGTTTCCACTCTCCTTCGTTTTCTCTTCTTGCTCCTCTCTCCTTTCTTTTCGCTTTCTCTGGCATCCTTTCCCCTCCAGCATCCCTCTACAGATCATCTCTCGGAAAGGGCCATTAAATGCTGATTTATCGTTATTGTTATTTTGTTATTGTTTTTGCCGTAATTATTTTCGATATTCTTCGTTTTTTATACTCTGTTTTTTTAGGTTTATTACTTATTTCTTTTATAACTTGGCCGAGTATATGAGGTGGAGAGGGGGGGGGGATCCAGAGACGAAGGGAGGGGAAGGGAAAGGAAGTGTTTTATAAAGGACGTAGAAGTTTGATGGTTGGGGGAGAGGGCAAG
>NC_051414.1:748060-748296 GCF_015228065.2 Penaeus monodon
AGATTAAGAGGTGGGTAATGGAAGGGTAGGTGGGGAGTAGGGGAAGGGGAAGGGGGAAAAACGGGGGAGTGGGGGTTGCACGGAAGAGAGGAGAGGGGCTGGGGTATAGGTGAGGTTGATGTGTGTGAGTAGGGGGGGCAGTAAAGTCTTGCTTTGCGGAGACAATCGAGGGAGGTGCGCATTGGGGGAGGATGTGGTAGGTGAGTAGCTGAGGGAGGAAAACGAGGGGAGGGATA
>NC_051414.1:748499-749122 GCF_015228065.2 Penaeus monodon
GTTAGGGAAAGAGACGTCTAGAGAAGGGATGGGGAGGGAAGGGAAGGGAAGGAAAAGAAACGAAAAGAAAGGAATATAAATAAATGAACGGAAAAGGAAGGAAGAGGAGGGGAGGGAGAGAAGGAAAGGAAAGTAAAGAGATGAAGGGGAGGGAGATAAGAGAGGAGAGGGCCTACGTGGGCGTGTGCCCGTGTGTATGTCTGTGATTCCGCATGCAATATGTCTCTCTCTCTCAGTATCGGTTTGTGTTTGCGTTCACGCGACTGCTAATGATCCAGTCGTTGTCATGAGTAACCGGGTCTCATTAGGGTCGTGCCTCGTTTAGCGTCGTGACGTACGAGGTCGTTTTTTACCAGGAAGCGAAGGCAAAGAAAAGGAAATCGCAGATACGCCTTGAATTATGACAGCGGCCGACGCGCTCGCTCACCCTCCGTGATGAGTGTGTGCGCGCACGTGGGCGTGGGATGGTGGTGGGGGCGGCCCTGCGTGCTGTGGTATTTTGGGAGCTGGTGTTGTGATATTATTAATGTGTTGTTATTGTTTGCATCATAATCATCGTTGCTAATACTGTGGTTAATGGTCCTTGTTATTTCACCAGATAACGTTATTAATATTGATAACGC
>NC_051414.1:749371-749540 GCF_015228065.2 Penaeus monodon
CCTTAGAAGTCGGCATTGCTAGATGTCTGTCTACGAAAGCTGTTCATAGTATAATGTCAAAGCAAGTAGGCAAGGAAGCAGACAGACACTGTATGAGAAGATAGATAAGCAAACATGTAATAAACATAAATAGAAAGACGTAAAAATAGAGAGGCATATACTCAGATAC
>NC_051414.1:749568-751235 GCF_015228065.2 Penaeus monodon
GTGTATATTTATGCGAGATAATAAGAACCTTTATACATATTTTTTGTGACTTCTTTCCCGGGCATGTTTATCTGTCTCATGCCCCTTTTATGGATGCTTCCTTAAGAAAAGATGACGAGGAGAGGAATAGGTTTCATTTTTATCGTGTTTATAGCCGAGTTTATGACACAATAAAGAACGGCGCCCTGTGTGGCTGCCTCGCGCGGGGGTGGGGTGGGGGGGGGTGCACCTGCTCGGGATGGTGTCGGGGATGGTGGCGAGGGTGACGGCTCAGGGCGTTGGGGGGGGGGGGGGGGATTGTGGGTTTGGTGGCGATGGTGACGGCTCAGGGCGTTGGGGGGGGGGGGGGGTTGGCTGATGGCGGGTATGGTGGTGGTTGGCTTCGTGTATGGTGGATTTAGGATTCGGTTATGGTGTTTTTTTGGGGGTTGTTTTCGGTTGTAGTGATGTTTGGTTGTGGTGGTTTTAGTTATGGTGGTTTGGTTTTAAATATGGCGGGTTGGTTAATTTCGTCTGTTGTGGGTTTGGCTAATTTCGGTTATAGTGGTGTTTGGTTTGGTGGCCGTGTCTTTCGAGAGTGAGTCTTCTCGTAATAGTGGTGTGGGTTGGTAGTGACCTTTGGGTCGTCACGGGGCGTTGCATGGCAATGTGGTGATTGCAAGGTGAGGAAAGGGACGTTTGGTAATGCTCTGGACCCTCTCTCTGCCCAAATAGCAGCACTTGAACAATGTACAAATAAGGAACATGCAGCATTTCGCAGAATAAAAGTTCCGTTGCATGGGTTTCCCTGCCTCTCCATCCCTTCGCTTTGCTTGCCAAAGCCATGCAATTTGCGATGCAATACGATAGTGCTTGCAGGAAGAGGACGTTTGAAAAAGTATGAAAGGCAAGCAGACTTGAGAGAGAAAAATGGGGAATAATTGCAGGTAAACACAGCGTTATGGACCATCAACACAAGATCTCTCTAATCAGGCGCGTAATCAAAATGATGCTGAGAAGAAATTTGAACTTGCAAGCAATTTTTTGTGTGGGAGAAAAGCAAAGCATGATCACGAAATGCGAACGAAGTCAAATTTCCATTACTGCGAATTATTTGCAAATTATGGTCTTAAGAATTTAGTGTTTATATGTCTGACACTTTCTTTTTCTTGCTTTTAAATACTTTGTTTTGCTTCATTCGCGCGTGCCCATGCATGTATCTCTAATGGGTGTATCATGCACATGCAGCAGGGTTAGGAACGGAATATTCATCTGCATGATTCGATAGAAATAAAGCCAGAGGAATGGTCTGTCTCGTAACGCTGTTAATATTCCCGCTAACCCGACCCGAAGACCATTTTCCTTTCTCTCATGATAAACTAACTTGCATACCAGTCGAGCGCCTCACTTCAGGAATAGCCTGTAATAACCTGCTCGTTTCCGACCTGTGCGCGTCGACCTGCAGCACGCCCTCCGCTGATGGACGTTCTCACCTGTGTAATGATCCCCGACGCGGCCTCGGCGTGAGCGATTTATCGGCGCTTGTCACGGAATGCTGCTTTTAACAGGTTAATTGGGATGCGCTCAGTTGCCGGATGCCAAGGGGATTTTCTTGGTGACGACAGCGGGGAAGAGATGGGGATTAGTGGTTCATGGTTATTCTGCTGTTATTTTGATGTGTGTGTGTG
>NC_051414.1:751353-751649 GCF_015228065.2 Penaeus monodon
GGCTATGGCATTAGGAAGCTAAAACATGAACCACAGGGGGAACTTGACAAGGGGAATAACATAGGCAAGGTGACATCAGAGCAGAGAGTGTGACACAGAGTGTTTGGAACAAAGCCTGTTGTGCGTGTGTCGCCCCTTGAACTCCGCAGCCACATGGAATAGAGTTATCAAATCTTATTTCTGCAGTCACATGTAATATTATATGCCATAGGTAAAAGTCCCGGTTATCTCCGTGTTAGATTCATGCGTGTACCGTTCCCTGTGACCCCAGACACCTAAGTCTCGGACCACAAGGG
>NC_051414.1:751688-751838 GCF_015228065.2 Penaeus monodon
GGTTAGGGGGGGTGCGGCAGAGAGTGAGTGGAGCAGATCCGGCCTCTTCATTATGTAAAACTTTGGGCCAAAAGGTGTTAAAATTATGTTGGGTTTGTGGATGAGATGAAAAACAAGGAATGTATAGTTTGTGCACAAGGATACTGTTCT
>NC_051414.1:752399-752673 GCF_015228065.2 Penaeus monodon
CTTGAGCGTTAGGATGTAGGGCCGCGCGTGGCATTCCATTGTGTGTTCTCGCGGCTCCCACGTATTGACGGGGTATCCTTCGTGAATACGAAGTGCGCTCCGCCTCCATATTGAAACCCTTGACCGTCGACGCCGCGGACGGCAGCCGATCGACCGCCTTCGACCGTTCCGGGACTCGTCCGGTACCCGATCATCTCGAAGCTGTCGCCGAATGCGAGCTTCCTTTGTGCGTTTTCCTTTCCCTTTGTGTGGCCAAGGAGCCTCGACGGCCCTG
>NC_051414.1:752765-753418 GCF_015228065.2 Penaeus monodon
TACAGCAGCAGGTGTCCTTCGAGCAGGAGCGACGAGGATTGACCCAAGACAAATAGGGGCGTTGATATTCCACACGCATCGACAGCCTCGACCGCTGCCCTTCGCTCCCTCCCGCTGCCCTCCCTCACGCCGTTCTTCCTTCTCGTCGCTTTCCTCTTCTTGGCCCTCGCCCTCTTCCTCTTCTCGGCCCTCGCCCTCTTCCTCTTCTCGTTTCCTTAGTCCTGTATTCTCTTCCTTCCACTCCTCTCCCCTCCTCCTCCTCGTGTTGCTTCCTTTCCCCCTTCTAGTCTCACTTCCTCCTCCAGTTTTCCTTTCAGCTTCCTCCCTGTGCCTTTTCCTCCGGGGACTTGTGTTCTCTCTTCCTCCAGGGCACTGGGACTTATCGACCGTCTGCTCGTCTCTTCCTTCTGCTCCGCCCTTCCCTCACCCCTCCCTCTTTCCCTTTCCTCTTTCTCCAGTTCTCCCGCCTCTCTCTGCCCCCTACCTCCCTCTTTCCCTTTCCTCTTTCTCCAGTCCTTCTCCGTTTTTCCTCTTCCCCTTTCTTCATCTCTCCCTTTCTCTCCTGTTCCGCAGTCTCCCTCCCCATCCCCTTTCTCCTCCCTCTTTCTTCATCTCTTCCTCCTCTTCCTTTTCCTTTCCTTCCCTCCCTCCCC
>NC_051414.1:753518-753697 GCF_015228065.2 Penaeus monodon
AAAAAAATTTTATTTTTTTAAAAATTTTCTTTTTCTTATATGTGTATCTACTGACGTATTTGTTTAAATTTGAATATTTATTTAATTTATGATACGGTATCCGATAAGAATTATGTTTTTGTTTATACTTGTCATTTAATATATTCATATGGGCAGTTATGGGCGCTTACTGTCAAAAA
>NC_051414.1:754311-754818 GCF_015228065.2 Penaeus monodon
AACTTCACGGGTTTATAAGCATATTATTAATTTGTTTTAATTAATTTCTTTATGTGTCATTGCGTTATTTGATCGCTGATTATTTCGCTCGCGATGGAATTACCATTGTTGTTTCCTTCTCCGTTGGGTCGTATGCTTTTGGTTATCGACGAATATGAATATATATAGTTATTCTGAATATTCGATATTTGTTATTATTTACATGATAACGAGTTCTTTTGGTGCTGCTGTTGTGATTATTCATCATTCGTTAATTGTTGTTGGCTTTTTTTTGTAATATCGGTGTAATGATTATAATTATTCTTTTATCATTTTTATCTTTGGTATATTAGGTTCCTTTTCATTACCTCTCACTTGTTTCTGTTTATCATATTTTTTTCTTATTCCTTCCAGTATTTCCTGCTTCCATTCTAGGCTGTCGGGGAATGAGATAGAGGCCTAATTATGTGTTAGAAGACATTTATAGAAATCACAATAAAAGGGAGATTGAATTCTTGATGAGGGGGA
>NC_051414.1:755087-755408 GCF_015228065.2 Penaeus monodon
CTTTTATATAAAAAATCATGAAAACAAATCCACAAAAATAGAATTATGTAAACAGTGACCCTTCCCTTTTAACTCGAGTGTTTTTCATCCTCCGTAGAAACTTGGGAAACTTTTGATATATATACCTTTTATTTTTTCTCTCCCTCTTTTTAACCTGAAGCGAGCCGCCCGCGTAGGTCGTAAATCTGATGTATGAGACGACCTCGCCGGCCGCACTTATGATGAAGGACGACTGCCTCGTCGTTTTTTCTATCGCACACAGATAACATTGTCATCGTCGTCGTTAATGTTTCTCTTTTTTTGGCTTGTAACTGGGGTTTA
>NC_051414.1:755560-756316 GCF_015228065.2 Penaeus monodon
CCATATGTGTATGCATGGATGCGTTTATGTGAGTGGGTGCATAGTGACGTAACCTGCAGCTGTATGTTTGTTCCACCAAATCGCATTGCTTAAATTGTTCCAGCGAGGGGAGGAGCCGACGGTGAAACTAATGGCTCGGTTCACGGTTGAGAGAGGAAAGGACGAAGCAATAAATACCCATCATAGATTCACAAAGTTTGTATCAGTTTATCATCAGGGTTGTCAAAGAAACAGTGTCACAAAGTTTGTATCAGTTTATCATCAGGGTTGTCAAAGAAACAGTATAGATATCTCAGCGCGGGCTGGCGAGGGGAGGGAGGAGTGAGGGGAAGGGAGAGGGTCCTGAGATCACTCACCGTTTAATCAGTTCATCATCCTTACCTCCAAGCTTTCGCATTTAAGCTAAGTGCATCGTATAAGCTCAAACGATGAAGATTTGGGCCAGCTCAGTGGGCCATCAAGGTATAATCGGCCCATTCACAAATGCAGAAACACCGAGATGCGTAATATATTGAGGAGAGGGTGAGGGGGGAGAGGGGGGGCGAGGTAGGGGTGGGGCTTATGGGTTCATGAGGAGACTAGAATTCGTTTTCTGGAAGGGATGGATGCTGAGGCTGTTATTGTTAAGAGCTGTCTTTGTTATGGGCGGTGTTCGTTTGTGATGGTTTGGCTTCGTATGTTTTAGTGTCGAATTAAACGGTCTGGCAGGCACTTGCTCTCTGGTATTATTTGTTATTGTAATCTCATTAAACAGTT
>NC_051414.1:756355-756668 GCF_015228065.2 Penaeus monodon
CGATTACAAATCCCGGGGCCTGCATCTGTTTGCCGAGCGCCACGGGCCGAGCGTCTAGCGTCGCAATACATTCGGGGCAGTGAAATCCACACGAGAAAGTGCCCGATCTCCTCCTCGCCTTTTGAAGGAAGATGAAAGGTTAGCGGAGTTGATTCTATCGGGCGAGTCATTTGCTTCTGGGCAATGCTATCGTGAAATGGAGCCCCATCGAGAGTTATTTGCGGAGGCCCAGCGCTTGGGGGCGAATTATGTGCGGCCGCGCTCGTCTGTCTCTCGCTGGGCTGCGGGAATGCCAGGGTTTGCCGTGTAATTG
>NC_051414.1:756996-757071 GCF_015228065.2 Penaeus monodon
TGTGTGTGTGTTATTCTATATTTTCGGCGCCCCCTCTCACTCTCTCTTTCCCATATCCATAATCCCCACACTCTA
>NC_051414.1:757179-757308 GCF_015228065.2 Penaeus monodon
AAGCGTCTCGCCTCATGGAGAGCCAAAGAAAGTAAACCTCCTTCCCTGACGATCTCCGAAATCCCGCCGATGGCAACCGCCGCGACCAATCGTAAATCGTCAGTTCTCTTTTCTCCTTTTCCTTGTCTT
>NC_051414.1:757703-758247 GCF_015228065.2 Penaeus monodon
AAGGAAGATGAAGTGAAAAATGTGGAGTTGAGGAAGAGAAGGGAGAAAAAGAAAAGAGGGAAATGGGTAATGGTGGAATCGCGGAAAGAGAGGAATAAAGAGGAGAAAGGAAGGAAAAGGAAACTTTGGAAAGGGATGGAAGGCGAGAGAGAAGAAAGAATTGGAATGGAATGAGAAAGAGAGAGGAACGGGGAGTGAACAGGGGAATGGATGAAGATAGAATCGCAGATCGGGAGGCAGGAGATAGGGAAGAAGAGAAAAGAAAGGGGAAATTAATGCAGATGAAATGGAAGAAAGAGAGGGAAGAACTGAGTAAGGAAAAAGCAAAGTAATAAAGATGGAATCAAAAAGAGAGGGAGGGAGAAAGAGAAGAAGGGATATAATCAAAGATGCAGTCCATGGAAAGAGACGAAAGGAGAGAGAGAAAAAATAAAATAAAATAAAGATGGAATTAGGGAATGAAAGGAAGGCGAAGAATAGTCTTGATCATGGAATCAAATTAAAGAAAAGCACGAAGAAATTGATATAAATAAATTGGAATTAA
>NC_051414.1:758322-758448 GCF_015228065.2 Penaeus monodon
ATGGTCGTAATAAAAACGAAAATGTCGTCCGCTGATGTATCCGAGACGTCGTAACTCGTAACGCTTTTCAAAGAAGCCGAAGATAAAGTATAGATTAGTTTTATCTCTCGATGGAAGGTGATTCGC
>NC_051414.1:758692-758853 GCF_015228065.2 Penaeus monodon
GAAAAAAGCCGCTCCCTGATTGGCTGTTGGGCGCGGAGGCCCCGCCCCCCGCCTATTCCCACTTGTTAATGGGAGCAAAGCAATTTCATCGTCTCGCGAGAGGCAGATTTTGAAGGGAAATGTGGCATGAATAAGATAGGGTGGGTGTAAAACATAACGGG
>NC_051414.1:759096-759581 GCF_015228065.2 Penaeus monodon
GTATTAAGAGATCTTTTGAAATCTGGGACGCGGAACAAATGTAAGTTCGGCCAAAGAATTCCCGAGGCTGCTCTCATAAAAATGGAAAAAAGAGAGAGAAAAAAAGGCTTCTGGATTTAAATACAAGCCTTTGATTAACGCTGCTCTTGTATACCATTAAGTTCAAGTTGACTAACCATTAGAGTGATAACGAGACTCTCCAGAGAGGCGAAGGACCCGATATCCCTTAAGTGTTAACATGCCATTAGCGGGCTATCACTCGATCTGGTTGGCGCCGCCGAGTCTGATAAGACGCGGATTCCATTTTCTGTGGCGACGTCTGACTGGATCCGGACGCCGTTTTCTATGCCCCGTGACGCAGGGTGAATGGGGCGGTTTCAGGGGAGGTCTGATAGAGTTGATGGGGGTCGTTCTGCGGCGAATAGGGGGGTTGGGGGTTATGGAGATGGGCGTGGGTGATGAGGGAGAAAGGGTTAGGCATGGCT
>NC_051414.1:759620-759754 GCF_015228065.2 Penaeus monodon
ATTCGAAGATTGGCTTGCAAAAGGAGGGAGAAAATGCGAACGAGATGAGGGGGGGGGGGGCATGGGGGATGAGCGTGCGTGGTTCCTCATGTTCTCTTATTTCTTTTCGTGTATTTATTTTCCATGTATAAGCT
>NC_051414.1:759779-760306 GCF_015228065.2 Penaeus monodon
ACACTCAGTAAACACGGAACACATTTTCTTCATAAAATAAATCTGACCGCTCTTGGTCTTTGATATTTTTTTTATCGTTATTTACACTCACATTTTCTTATCAAGAACCGTTTTCAGAGTGGACGGAAATAAGACATTAAGGGGGGACTGCAATAAACCCGGGGAATAAGACCGTAAAATAAACCAGTAAAACGATAACCACCCACTTGTGTCTCGTTTCCTTTTAGATTTATTGAATATGATTCCTGAAAAGAAAAATATAAATTTAATATACCATGGTATTTACTCTTGTTTTTTTCTCTCTCTTATTCCAGGTAAGCGACTGACGAGACGCGGCCTGTCCATCTGGTCGCTTTGAACAAGGTAAAGAGCGTAGGCCTATCTGTCAACGATCGCAGTGACAAGACTCCCGGTGTGTCACTGTCTGTGTTGATTAATTGCCGGCTGACAAGAACGTTTTTAGGACTTTAGGATTATCTAGGACTTGCTTGTGTAACTTGTTTGTGAGCCTTTTTTGTCGGTCTGTC
>NC_051414.1:760369-760434 GCF_015228065.2 Penaeus monodon
CGTTATTCTGATTTTCATCTCTCTGTCTCTTTATCTGCCTGTCTATCTTAATTCTTTCTCGCATT
>NC_051414.1:760976-761172 GCF_015228065.2 Penaeus monodon
TCAGTAAACATAATCACATATTTCCTTCCTTTAGATATCCAGTTTCTAACTTTATTAACATTTAGTTCGACATTTTACCCGTTTATGTTTTTTCTTGTTTTTGTATATTTGTTATAGTTTACCCAGAAAATCTCATTAAACTTTTCGTTTTCTTCTATTGCTCGGCTACTGCTTAATATACAGGAGTTTCCTTTGA
>NC_051414.1:761216-761539 GCF_015228065.2 Penaeus monodon
CTCATTCGATATTCTATTTCCTTTCGTGTTTTGTTGTAGACGTTGTTAAATTTGTTTTCATCGCGAGCTTTTCCGCCGTTTTTCGTTACTGAATAAATTCCTCCTTTTCATTCCCTATTCTCGTCTATTTCTCAGTGCTCTCTCTACCCTTTTCGTTTCTCTTGTTCTGTTTTTTATTCTCATTTTTTTTACTCTTGTTCGTTTGTTCTTCCGCATTTCCATCCCCTTGTTTGTTATTCGTCTTTCCTGTCTACCCTGTTCTTCATTTTGCATATTGAGGTCAGGGAGATACACGGGAAAAGGACTAGAAAGGGGAGATGGAG
>NC_051414.1:761926-762139 GCF_015228065.2 Penaeus monodon
CACCGGCCAGGCGTCCCCCGAGCGAGTTGCCGATGGCTGGCAGCGGAGACGCGTCGTGTTCGCTGGGACGCTGCGTAGGACCCCCCCCCCCCTTGGGATATAGTGTGGGGGGTGGAGGGGTCCTTTAGCCTTCCAGCAGGATTTTTTTGGAACTGTGTAGATGTAGTCTGTCGCTCTCCCTTTCTCTCTCTTACGTTTTTATTACTTCTTCCC
>NC_051414.1:762273-762404 GCF_015228065.2 Penaeus monodon
CTCTCGCCTTGCAACCCTTATTTATTTATTTCAGAAATAATCTACCATGATGGAAATAGCGCCCCCCCCCTAAAAAATCTTACTGATGGAAATATCAGTCTTTCAGCTTTAGAACTCGACTTGGTGCGTTA
>NC_051414.1:762790-762986 GCF_015228065.2 Penaeus monodon
ACTCTCTGAAGGAAAAAAACAACAGAATTGTAAAATGCTCCTGAAACAATGTTTGTCGAATCCTTAATGAGTGACGATTATGGATCCCTTTATAGGCTCAAATTGGGTCATTTTTCACGTACTGTCCCCTTTATTTGGACTGTTATTAGCCATTATTATGCATATTGCGTAAGCGTTTTTTTTTTTAAAACCCCCC
>NC_051414.1:763686-764182 GCF_015228065.2 Penaeus monodon
CCCCTCCCCTTTTCTCTCCATCCGTCCCTCCTTTGCCCCCTCTCTCGGTTTTATTCACTCTGTCCGTTCTTTTTCCTTTGTCATTATGAAGGGTTAATGTTAGGATCCATAGTTAAAAGAAAAGAAAAATAAATATAAGATAGCCCCCCCCCCCCGTGACCTTTTCGTGGGAGTTTTTCCTCCTCGTGTCATGGCGCTGAAAACGGCGGGATGTATTTTGTTAATTACCAGGGCCGTTGCTTGGTCCTCTTGCACGGGTCAGCGTGTTTGCAATTGCAGGCGCGATTCGACTCGGTACTTATTGTTTAGTGAGTGTAAATGTCGGGTGTGCTGTAAGTAACGTCCACGTTTGTTTTTCGTTATTTGGTGTTGCTGTTATTTGTCTCTCCATGATCTGAGAGCGAGGAATTTCATTGCTGACAGATGTTTAGAAATCGAAAAAGAAGCGCACCTGAGTGCTGAGGGGAACCGCTTCTGCAAAGTCCATTCGATTGCA
>NC_051414.1:764200-764999 GCF_015228065.2 Penaeus monodon
ACAATTTATAATAAGCGCATGTTTTCCCACGCGGCCTCGCAGGCCACACCTATGCGGTTGGATGTGTAATACACGGCGGGGTATCATCCTTGCCCAAACCGCCGCCGATTTCCATGCAAATTTTAAACGCGACTGCGGGGGGGTGCATTGCTCCGGGGCCTGGGTGTCCGAGGGCCATTGTTGGCATCTGTGAAATCCCCTTTAAGCCCCACCCCCCCTATCTCGCTCATTTAACGTACCGACGTGAAACCCGGGGAGTGGAAGATCTGTCTGAGGAGGGAAAGCTTCGTACATTTTCTGGGATCGTTGGAGATCGGGAGGGAGTTGAGTACATGGGGGGGGGGGACGTAGAGTACACTAGGCAGGATAGGGGACTTATGTAATGCATACTAAAAAAAAATGTCGATGAAACAAGAGTACTTTCGCGACGAAGTACCCATTCCTGGAGCCATCAAGTAGTGTACAAGAGCGGTGGCTCGGCTGCCATTTCCCTTTAAAAATGGCGATGGCGCTTCGAAGAGCAGCTGGGAGCGAAAGGACAGAACGCAGAGGATGGGGCTGAAGGGAAGGTCGTTGCCGTGACGAAGGGGCCGCGGGCATGGCGTGGCGGCGAGGCCCAAAGCGAGCGCGTCCTCGACGAGCGCTGATCCGCAGGGCCGTTGGCACGCCTTGAGGCATCGGAAATCGAAAAGCGTGGTGCAAGGGCGCTGATCACCCGCCGGCCGCCTCCGTCTCGCTCCCTTCTCGCGTCGGGCGTCACGGGATGCGGAGGCCAAGCAGAGACAAAGGAGGCGTCGTC
>NC_051414.1:765153-765450 GCF_015228065.2 Penaeus monodon
TAATCGTTCGTGCGAGGACCGTAGAGTTTCACGCAGTTTTGCCTGGACCTACTGATCGGATGACTTGGCCAGTTTTTTGCAACGTCATGCAACAATAGGCTTTAGACACGATTCATACATGGACTTTTTATATTCTTGGTATTGAACCACCTAGGAATCTGCCCGACCAGGCAGCGTAATACACGCACAGTTCAGGCTTTCACGGGTTCTGAAATACAGCGCGGGCAGTATCTCTATCCAAAACCAGTGTCAATCCCCAGGCGGGGAACTGCAAGGCTAAAGGATCAGAATAAACGG
>NC_051414.1:765566-765763 GCF_015228065.2 Penaeus monodon
GAAGAGATTATATACACACGGGGTCGTCCTGGCTTTGGTCTCGGTTGGCACTACACAAATATTAGAGGTGAGACAGGTGGCGGTGGCAGGCTGGGGTAAGGGGGGGGGAGGTCAGGGATGGAGGAGAGGTGTGAGGACTGAAGCCGAAGTAAAGGTGTGAAAAAAGAATCACGAAATGGTATTTGTAGATTTGACCT
>NC_051414.1:766488-766733 GCF_015228065.2 Penaeus monodon
ACACTTACACGCGCAGAGGACGTTGCCACATTATTCACAAGATTAACACGTGCAACAGCGCCGCATTTACACATAACATTACAAGTTGTCCCATCAACCTTTGGAGAGCAGGCCATTGCACGGCAGGGCGACCGCCTCGTTGAAAACAATCCAAACGGCATCGGAGTAATTGCCAAATTTATGTACAGATCGTAGTAGTTTATAAAGCAGATGTTTATTTAACGATTTGTGGATGCTGATTGGGA
>NC_051414.1:766771-766919 GCF_015228065.2 Penaeus monodon
GTTAAAGGTATCTGCGGCATTAGGGAATGTAATTGTTAAAGGCAGCGTGGCGAGAGCGAGCGAACGAAGCCGAGTTAAAGTTGTGCGCGTTGTAGACCGGCCGCCCGTGTTAACAGTGTCGCGTTGATGTTTTCACGGCCCCGGGGAG
>NC_051414.1:769130-769388 GCF_015228065.2 Penaeus monodon
CTGTGACAGCGCCACGAATTGGTGTGCCAAGAGTGGTGTGTGTGTGTTGCAGAGGGACGTGTTGCATTATGTTGCAGAGTGATGAGTTCCTGCCGTTTGGATCTGTTTCGAGGATTTTTTTGTCGTATTTTTTTTTCCTTTTTTAGTATATTGCTTGCATGTGGACAGGTTCTGGCGATGTCTCTGCTTGGCCTTTGTTTGTATCTTTTGTGTGCGTCCAGGAGAGGGGAGAGAGGGAGAGGGAAAGGGAGGGGAGGG
>NC_051414.1:769423-769997 GCF_015228065.2 Penaeus monodon
GTCGAAGCGACGACCAACAGACGAACCGCCAGAACCAGACAAAGAGACGGTAGTAGAGAGAAAGATTAGCGCCCTCCTTTGCATTGTCTCTGCGTGGGCGCCGCTCGCCTCCTAATAGTACAGTTCCTTACAAGCCCTGGTGTGTAATGGCAGACAGCTGGGCATTGTGGGCACCGCACGCATGCCCACGTGTGTGCTTTAAGGCGGGGAGGGGAAGGGAGTGGACAGAGGGCGTTGGAGGGGCCAGAGGGGGAGGTGGAGAGAGGCATCGGAGGGGTAGGGCTGGGGTATGTGTATGTGGGGGGGGCAGTAGAGGGGTTGGGATGGTAAGGGGTGAGTAGAAGGGGAGAAGATGAATATGGGGGCAGCAGAGGGGGTAGCCAGGGCGCTGAAGGCAGATGCAGCTGGCTGTGACAATGGCTGCCGTTTCTTTTTATCAGGCTAAGGCCAAGAAGCAGAGGAGGATCGTCGCCTTAAGGACGACCTCGCTTATTTAGTGTCATGCGACACTTGACACTCCAGGCGATGCTTGTGGATGGAGGTCGTAACGTAGCGTGACCAAAGACGCTGTGGG
>NC_051414.1:770376-770497 GCF_015228065.2 Penaeus monodon
GTCCATCTACCCTCTCAGAAGAAGCGCGAGGCTGTCCCCACTCGGCGCGGCTCACTCCGACGCGACGTCCACTCGGCCACCATACTTACACCCATCTATTTACAACGGGGGATGAGTGAGG
>NC_051414.1:770722-770889 GCF_015228065.2 Penaeus monodon
GTTTCCATTAGCAAGAGTTTGTGGGCGTGAGGAATGACCGGCGTGGGCGTGAGAGGGCGTCGGGACTTGCAGGGGGGGGGGGTCGTAAGTCGTGAGTCGTACTTGTTACTGCTGGCGGGAGTATTGCACGCTCGTTCTGAATGAGACAGGTTTTTAGCGTATTTTTC
>NC_051414.1:770931-771300 GCF_015228065.2 Penaeus monodon
GATGTGTGCATGAAATCTCGTGTGTATGTATGTGGGTTTCCTTTGATTTTTTTTTTTCGTGTTTGTTTAATCGAATGTTCTTGTGAATTCTTTTGTGCAGTTATGTTACGTAGGTAGGGCCATTTGCGTGATTGTGGAAGGTTGCCGATTAGGGTTTTCGTGAACGACATTGTTGATCTCGGCAATCCCAGTCTTTTGTGTCGGTTGCGAGACTTGACTGTTTTCCTGCCTTTGAAACGGACTTCTGGGAAACTGCGAGAAAAATTACTTCCTCAAGCACTCACATGTTTCTCTGGTACTCTCGCGAAACACGGAAATGTGGAGGATATATTTTTTTTTCTCTCTCTCTCCTCCCTCTCGCAACGACGA
>NC_051414.1:771423-771905 GCF_015228065.2 Penaeus monodon
ATGCACTCCATCACCCTCTGAAACTCTCCTTATTCATTTCCGTTTCCCCTCTTTCTCTCTCTACCTCGCTTTTCCTTCGCGTCTCGTTTTGTCTCTCCGCCTCTCTGTTTATCGCCCCATTTCCATGTCTCTCTCACTCTACCACTTCCTCCTTTCTCTGCCTTTATGTTTACTTTCCTCCATCTCTCTCTCCTCCTCCTCTCTCTGTGGATCTCTTTGTCAGCCTCTCTTGCCTGGCTTATCGTGCCCAGCATGGTTTCCGCGGCCATGAAGGTGCATAATCCCTCTTAGTGCATGACAGACTGCATGATCCCGCGTGAATGATATTCCTACCGAGCTGATTCACGGGGCCCGTCGCAACCTGTAGCTCAGTGCATAACGCTGGCCTTGTATGCTATTCCCTTTTACAATAATATCTTGGGGGGGAAAAGGGTTAAAAGTGGTTTTTATAAACGATGTTTTTTATTGTGGTTTAGGAAATA
>NC_051414.1:771960-772141 GCF_015228065.2 Penaeus monodon
ATGATCTGGAAAGGAAACAAAATAAGGGAAAAGGAATGACTAGCCGGATACCTTAGAGCACCAAGCCACCGCATAGGGCACTGGAAAGGGGATCTGGGAAATGGAGATAGCCATGCGTCACCGGAATTTCCCTCGAAAAGGACACGCACAAAAACACAGCCTCGACCTTAAAGCCTCTTTT
>NC_051414.1:772265-772428 GCF_015228065.2 Penaeus monodon
CCTGCACAGGCGACCCCATCTGTTACCTGGTGATACATGTTATGGCCGCTCCATATAAACACCAGGACGCAAACGAGGCCCCGAGATAACGGAAAGATAGTGAAGGAACGGAAGGGAGGAAGGGGGGGGGGGCAAGAGGGCACGGGCGTGTGGCTGACAGGAA
>NC_051414.1:773064-773346 GCF_015228065.2 Penaeus monodon
ATATGTTTTAGTAACATGGAAGCGAGGAGCACGTAAAAGGAGATAATGAACAGAAAAGAAAACAGTTTAGAGAAGAATTGCGGTACAGAGAAAGACATTTGCGTGAAAAATGATAACAACAAATAGAATCGGGACATTTCAAAGACAGTTAAGGATAATAGTAAGAATAGGAAGTGGGTGACAAATGGTGACTTGCCAGAAGGACCGGAACACCTCCGAAGACGCCGAAGAATAGAAAAGGAGAAAAGTTAAAATCTTGTTCTCTAGTTTACGAGACTTGAA
>NC_051414.1:773548-773626 GCF_015228065.2 Penaeus monodon
CCTCGTATTAAAGTTGAAGACTGAGCTTGGAAAAAGGAAACCTCGGGACTTGGTTATCACTTGGTTATTGCGAGACGG
>NC_051414.1:773963-774158 GCF_015228065.2 Penaeus monodon
GTCGGTTCTCGGCGGCGGGGAGCGCAAGGAGGGAGATGAACCAAGATGCTGGTTCTCCGGTTCGCCTTGAGTAGAAAATGATTGTTCTCGAAAGGAGGGAGGGGAGGCCTTTTCGAATCCTGAAATATTGCCAAAGAAAGACGTTTTCAGGAGGCCTTTTTTTAACTACTAACTCATTCTTCTCCCCATTTTCTG
>NC_051414.1:774343-774571 GCF_015228065.2 Penaeus monodon
GAGATTGTTTATAGAGCTCGTCTCGAAAGACAATGAAAGTAGTGGTGAATAAATGGCAGGGAAGGACGAGGGGAGGAAAAGAAAAGACGGAGAGAGAGAGAGAGGTAAAATAGGGTAAAAAAAGAGAATTATAAATCCGAGATGGGAGGGAAAAATGAAAGAATCCTTTGCGTCGCCGCAAACCGATAGGAATTATGAAGATGACGGGGATGTATTCAGCAGTGCCTA
>NC_051414.1:774921-775058 GCF_015228065.2 Penaeus monodon
AGCCTCTGCAGGAGCGGGGATTAGCAACATACCAGAAGGAGTGGGAAGCGAGCACCGTGGGTAGTGCAAGCTGCAAGGCGACGGAGATCTCTTTTAATCCTGGCTCCAAGGATGAAAAAAGAGGCCGAGAAGGAGAA
>NC_051414.1:775416-775560 GCF_015228065.2 Penaeus monodon
GGTTGATATAATAACGGGAGTCAAACGATAATTATTTACGTGAATAATGTGTTTTTATTGACTGATACTGAAACCAAACCCGAACGAGAAAAAAAAATCCCAAGGAAAGGGGTAAAGGACGGGGAAGGGGGGAGGATTGATAAG
>NC_051414.1:775697-775994 GCF_015228065.2 Penaeus monodon
AGACACAAGAGATAGATACAAGACCAGACTTATAAAAAAAACATCCAAAAGGAGAAGAGGAAAGAAGGAGAAAGCATGAAACCCGAAGGAGAGAAAGAATCTTGGCCCGATAACATGTGCAACGCGAAAGTTTTTGCACGGATGACAGCCTCCACTATTTATGAGGTGATCAGGGGTCTCGCGGCCTTGCAGAGTATTTCCATAATTAAGCCTTATTAAAAGTCTCCCAAGAAGAGTCGGGGCCTGGCGGAGGCGCCGTCGCTTCGGCAGGAGCGAGGAGGCCAGGGCGAAGGGGGG
>NC_051414.1:776094-776674 GCF_015228065.2 Penaeus monodon
ATGTACATAGCGGAAAAAAGGGATTGGGTAATCTGACAAGCAATCATGTAAGCAAGCAGAAAGACAGACAGAAGCAGGTAGATGCACAGATATATGATACATAGAGACAAAGCCAAAGAAGAATATAGAGGGAGACAAGTCAAGATAAAAAGAGATGACTATTTTAAAGCAGACAAAGAAGAGGAACAGGCGAATCGAGCGAGAGCGTCGCGGTCGCCGAAGAGAGCCGACAGGATAACGAGCTCCTCCCTCCACCCCCAACTTCCCTACCTCCCCCCACCCCCAACTTCCCTACCTCCCCCCACCCCCAACTTCCCTACCTCCCTCCACCCCAACTTCCCTACCTCCCCCCACCCCCAACTTCCCTACCTCCCCCCACCCCCAACTTCCCTACCTCCTCCCACCCTTCCTCGGCCTCCCCTCTTTCACGTCTTCCTCCACCCCCCCTTTCCTCCGTCTCCCCCTTTCCCCAACCTTTTCCTCCACCCCCCTTTCCTCTGCCTCCCCTCCCCCTTCCCCTCTTCCCCCCGACCTCCTCCCGAGCGCCGAAGCAGAGAAGTTTCCGCCGCGTCACATCGCT
>NC_051414.1:776702-777399 GCF_015228065.2 Penaeus monodon
ACGAAAGTTCGGGCGTCGGGCAGGTCGCCGCGCTGAAAAACGGCGCGGAGGGAGGCTCCTTATTACCTCCTCCCCTCTCCCTCCTTTATGCTTTTCCTTCTTCCCTCTTCTCTAGTTTCGTCTCTTTTTCATTTTGTTCTCTGCTCTCTTCTCAATTTTTTTCATTCTCCTTTCTTTTTTTTCTCTTTTCCATCTATCATTCCCTCCGTCGCTCATCTTATCCCTTCTTACTCCTTTACTCTCCCTTTCCTTCCCTTCCTCCTCCCTCTCTTACCCTTCTTTCGTTTCCCCAATTCCTTCTTCTTCCCCTCCCCCTTCCCCACTCCTCATCCCTTTGTCTGTTCTCCCCTTCCCCTTCCCCCTTCCAGCTTCCCATTCCCCCTTCCCCTTTCCCTTCCCCTTCCCCTTCCCCTTCCCCTTCCCCTTCCCCTTCCCTTCCCCCTTCCCATTCCCTTCGAAAAGAAAGAAGGAATTAGGAGCTTAGAAAACAAAGAACAAGAAAGAGTTGCAAGTGTCGTTGAGCTGAAGTGAAGAAAAAAGGGAGAAAAAAGAGAGAAAAAAGGGAGTAAACAAGTTTTTTTTCCGTGGAAGTTCCGAGGCGAAGGCGGTTGTCTCGGGGAAGGCCAGGGAGGTGCTCGCGTAGTTTCCTCTCCCTGCCTGCTAGGGTTTCATTTCGAACCGCTGCCTCGCCTTCGTT
>NC_051414.1:777596-777662 GCF_015228065.2 Penaeus monodon
ACATACTCTCCCGCGTTATTTCTTGTCCTTTCTACCTCGTTTCCCCTTTCTTATGCTGTCATTTTA
>NC_051414.1:777707-777802 GCF_015228065.2 Penaeus monodon
CCCGGGTCGCTCCCTAAGAAGTTACTTTGTGCCGTTGCAACTCTGTACATTTCTCTAACTCCCCTTTGCAATGATCATTGTCGGCAGAACTTAGG
>NC_051414.1:778031-778274 GCF_015228065.2 Penaeus monodon
CCTTTTATCACTGTTTCTCATCATCGCTCTCTTTATTCTCTCCTACTTCTTTCTACTTCCCTTACATCCGCAGTCTCTTCTATCTACACAGGAGGCTGCTAACTGATCGACGTCGTGCAGTGAGCAGCGGCTTGCAAGAGGAACCGAGAACCAAACAGGAATTTGCACATTGAAGGATATCATTCAGCTGGAATTGCATAGCCTATCAGAAATACTATGGAAAAGGAGGCATTTGCAGAACCA
>NC_051414.1:778768-778854 GCF_015228065.2 Penaeus monodon
CTGTCATTCGTCACTCTGAAGACTTTGTTGGATTTATGTCAGTGAAGTATTGACGCTTTTCTCGATAGCGGCCTCGCATCGTTCAT
>NC_051414.1:779480-779556 GCF_015228065.2 Penaeus monodon
TTTGGGAGATAAGAGGGAGAGGTAGTCAGGCGGACGAGATGTGTAAAGATACATACAGCACGAAGAACGAATTATC
>NC_051414.1:780261-780402 GCF_015228065.2 Penaeus monodon
AAACAACGCGCAAAGGAACGGTCGTGGACGGACTAATGCGGATTCGGACGGTCGGAGGCGAACGAGGCACGCACCGAAACGGACGAACGCGGGTGAGTAACGAGCGAAGCCGGAGGAAGTCGGACCAAGATCAGAATCCCC
>NC_051414.1:780458-780748 GCF_015228065.2 Penaeus monodon
GGCGGCGGGGGACGACTCAAGACCACGGCGGACGACCCCAGACCAAGGCTTACGGAGGCACCAAGCAGACCGTGAAGCAAGGCGAGCCAAGGCGGACAAAAGGCAGTCGGGCGACACAGCCGCGGCCGACGATCCGCCGGGAGAGCACAGAGCGTGGAATAATCCCGCGCTTGATCCCTGGCGCCGTCGACTCGAACCTCATTAGTCGTCGGATTAAGAGGAACTCGCGAAGAATTCCCGTCAGCCTCGCAAACCTCGAGGGGAGACTTTTAATTGAATGTGTCACGTTA
>NC_051414.1:780921-781040 GCF_015228065.2 Penaeus monodon
TTGGCATGGTGTATGGGTTGGTTAGATGGAATGTGGGGATGTTGCCTGTGCTGTTTGGCGATGTCTGTCTGCGCGTGATTCCTGATCCTTTATGAGTGACTATAGCGTGTGATTACTAG
>NC_051414.1:781795-782515 GCF_015228065.2 Penaeus monodon
ATTTACTCTCATGATCACATCATAAATTTTACGTTATTGTCACATGCATAAAGCAATTCATGATGACTCTTCCGTAAAATAAAGTTAATGGAATGTACCGCTACACTAATATGTAACTGCACCCGTGTATCAGAAATTGGAGCGATCTTTTTTGGCAAAAATGAAGATTGAAGTGAGGGAATGTATGTGAATCAATAGTCTATTAGCGAGGGCCAGAGAGAAAGCGTTTTTTCACCGGCGAGATGAGAAATGGGAGATCAGTTCGCCTTTGCAACGAACTCGTGGTCTGCAACGTCTTTGGCAATAATGGTGTGCATTGGTCTTTTGCTGATCGAGTTAAGTGGCTTTTCAGAGACGTCGGAATAGCCGTCGAAAGGCGAATCGCGTCCGGACCGAGCGAGCGCTTTGACCCCGAGTGCCAGGGTGCCCTCACGCCGATCAACCCCCCCGACGCCCGTCTCGCTCTCCCGTTTCAATTTCGCGAGTCGTGTCGCCGCATTTCGGGGATCGAGGAGTGCCACGTCAAGTGCCAGCGCCTCGCCCGATGGGCCAGAAATGTGCCACGACAATTACGTAAATGCATTCAAGAGTGGCAGGGGCGGCGGACGAGGGAAGGGAGCGTCGCGGCCATTAATGCAGAGGGCAAAGCTCCTTGTGGCTAGTAGGGGGGGGGGGGCAGGAGTGAGTGCCAACAAGTTACTGAGATTGCATAATCGCCCT
>NC_051414.1:782541-782996 GCF_015228065.2 Penaeus monodon
AACCCGGTTTAATTGTACATGAAATGGGATGTGTACACAGGAGGGCGCTCCCCCGACTGTCACAATAGACCGTGTTTACTTGCCATGTAATATGTCGAGAACTGCTCCTGTCTGTTCATTTACTTGTGGGCCGCAGTGTCTTCGCCCAAACCTGAATTATTAATCTGTTCGACAATCCCGCTGTCAGGCTGAGGGCGACTCGGTAGGGACAGGATTATCTTGCCCTCAGCCTTTTTCTTTTTGGATTATGATTCCCGTTATATCGCATGTTTTTTATGGGTATAGAGCTTATCCAAATGTTCATGTCATATCATGGGTATGTGCCTTTGTACCAGTGGACACAGCTATAACTTTAGTGAAATGTTCAGTATGTGTTACAATTTTGGTATGTAGAAAGTGGATATGTATCTACAGCACAGTGTACCTTTCACTTAATATGGCCACGCATACCGTGA
>NC_051414.1:783188-783328 GCF_015228065.2 Penaeus monodon
GGACTTTGGGCCGTGGGGGAAGAGGAAGAAGGACGAGATGAAGCTGACGAGATGCCACTGTTTACCTCCACGGCAGGCTGTGGCTTGCGTGTTTACTCTATACATAATTATGTTTTCCTACACGTAAGAAGAGAGCGTGT
>NC_051414.1:783565-783703 GCF_015228065.2 Penaeus monodon
CTAGAAGTAACATAAGTACGATAAGGGGTATTTTTCCGTGGAAGACCGTATGGCGCCAAGGTAAAAACGGCGTAAATCACTGAAACACGATCCGGAAATCTGACGTCATTATGGAGCGCTACCTATCCTGTTCGCGCT
>NC_051414.1:783911-784068 GCF_015228065.2 Penaeus monodon
ATTGTTTTCCTATTATCCATCCCCCTCACCCCCCCCCCCACTTCCCTTCCCCTCACACTGATACCTTGATGCGTGTCACGTAATTGGTGCAGAATGCCTCCATGTTAGTTTTGTTATTATTTTTTTCCCTTTTTGTCTCCCGCCGCGGTGCGAGTAT
>NC_051414.1:784092-784222 GCF_015228065.2 Penaeus monodon
TATCGACCTTCCTCCCACCTCCCTCTCTTCGTCCCCTTCGTAAGGAAGGTTATATGGGTTTAAAGGACTTCTCTGTCTCCCTTTCCATTCGTTATTAAGATTTAGGTCGCGTATCTTGTTTTCACTTTTG
>NC_051414.1:784658-784754 GCF_015228065.2 Penaeus monodon
CGATCTCCCAGGTGCCTCAACAACTTCTCCTCGCCTCCAGCAGCAGCTAACTCTCGAGGATTACGAGACACACCGGCGTGCGATTTATATTTTAAT
>NC_051414.1:784984-785138 GCF_015228065.2 Penaeus monodon
AGCCTATACATATCCACGTGTATGCGCTGGGGATATAGCGGCAAGGGATTAACTCTGGATTTCAACTGCAGCGCCCGTGTTCTGCGTGAATTATTTATAGGGATTTTATGCCTGTTTGAATGCGCGGAAGGAAATTCTTCGATTTAAAAAAAGG
>NC_051414.1:785311-785498 GCF_015228065.2 Penaeus monodon
GGAGATCGTGGGTTTTGATGTTGTGTGTGACTCCTAAGGATTAAGATTGGGTTGGGAAGGGGGATTAGTGTGTATTGGTATCTCAGGTTGTGGCGGAAGGGATTAGGCGTTTGGTGAAGAGAAGAGAGTGTTCAGGGAGTTGAAATCTCGCGGGAATTTGCGTTAAAGTTAGTGTTTCGATATTAGC
>NC_051414.1:785576-786629 GCF_015228065.2 Penaeus monodon
GTAAGCTCAGTCGTTGCTACTCTGTACTGGGATGCAACATTAAGCATAACACACGTTAATCTCTGTTTGATCTCAGCTGTTTTTTGTCGGTGTTTGTAACTGGATTTTCTGGTTTGGAAAAAGGATAACGTGAAGAACGAGTGATAACAGAGTTTGATGAACAGTTATGCGTGGTTTGGCCATGAGACCGTCGGGTTCGATTCTTATGGTGAACCGAATGCGGGTCGAGGATTCGTGTTTAAAGTTTCGTTGCCTGTGCGATTCATTATAGAAAATGGGTGTACCAGGAACTTCGTTTTCGCTTAATTGCGGGCAGACTTTCGTGATTTGATAGTGATTTTTAGGGGCCTGAATACTTTCTAGTTGCTATTACTCGTTCATCTTATATTATGAAACTGTTTTTGAGGGGGACCTAAAACACCGTCTGAATACTTTCTAGTTGCCATTAATAAAATTGTCATTGATCTTATTTCACTTTGTGTTAGTTCCAGTGTTGATCCTATAAAACGTTGGTTAAGACAAGGTGATTACAATCTTCTGTGAAATATTAAGAGGTGGAATTCACAGCAGAGTCCTCGATACTGCGTTTGTTCTCAGAATCTGTGTATAAGCGCTCGGTTGTAGATAAACTATGTCGTGAGGGGTTATGTTGCCCTTAATGAGATATTGAAGGAATTTGCAATTACCGAATGGAAACAAGGGTACGAATTAATTAAACGGTTAAATGAGTTTACCGCTTACTTAAATAGAGTGATCAGTATATTCAGTTCTGGATTTTTTTTTCTTTGATTTGTTTCTGAATAGAAAGGGGGAGGAGGAGATAACAATTATCGCGACTGGAGATAGCTGTTGGCAGGAAAAGGCAATTTCTTTCATTTTAAGGGATGCAGGCAAGCAAGTAGTGTCGCAGGCATGCAAGCAGAGGAGTTATTCGTTAATTAAGCAGTGAACGAGAGTTAGTCATGTTTGGCAGGAAATAGAGAACAGATGCAAAGTAAAAAAAAAGAGGAAAAAACTCTTTTTATGCGAATTGCCAAAGACTGTCCAAGGTTT
>NC_051414.1:786942-787047 GCF_015228065.2 Penaeus monodon
CTTTGTACCCTGGTGGCAGGAAGTGAGGGTCGAGAGAGCATCTGGACAGTTATGAAGTCCGGAGAGATTTATCCGCTTGGTTATAAAAACAACAAGACAAACCCG
>NC_051414.1:787085-787253 GCF_015228065.2 Penaeus monodon
GGTGTTACTGTCACCGAAGCTTTGTTTTGGAAGATTAAATTCCGTTCTTTTTTTTCATGGTTGATATGTATATTTTTTCATTCAGTTATTCGCCGGGGTGCAATAGGCGAGGACACGAAGCGCTGCTGTGTCGACATGGGTGGATATTTCATTTTTTCGGCTGTGGGA
>NC_051414.1:787273-787342 GCF_015228065.2 Penaeus monodon
ATGGATGGGCGACATACACTCACTCGGTCGGAGGCTTTGTGGCCTAACGGAAAGTTTTCTCTGAGGCCG
>NC_051414.1:787643-787954 GCF_015228065.2 Penaeus monodon
GCGGATGAATCGAGATTTATTTCGAATGTATTCATATGTATGTGCAAGAGTAGGAAAAGTAGAACAGATCTTTTTTTCGTAATGCGATAGCTCTAAGTGGTGGAGATTATACCCCCTCCTACCACTCCCCCCTTCCCCTTTAGCCCTCACTCCCTTGTCTTTCCCTTTCTTCTCGTGTTTCCGCCTCCCCTTTCCCCTTCCCTTCTCCTCTGCCTTTCATCTTAACCTCCCTCTTTTCTCCCCTCCTTCCTCCACTGCATATCCGCCCTAATCCCCTCCATCGTTACGCCCTTTCATCTTCACCCCAAGTT
>NC_051414.1:788146-788806 GCF_015228065.2 Penaeus monodon
GAATGTAAGCTGATAGTTGAACAAGTAAATGAGTTGCAATGTTGCCAACTAGATCGAGTCATCGGGGACACTTTGCATCCGTAATGAAGTTTCCATTTAGTTCTTTTCCGGATGACTTCTGCTCATCCCCCTAAGTCTTTAAAGGTACTCACTTACTCACCCATCAGCGTTCGGGGATGGATAATCCGTTAGCCAGAGGTATTCGGTAATGGATCATGGGTAATCCTTTAGATGTGTTCATGGACTGGTAGTGTTTTTCGATGCTCAGTAAGTGGTGATGTCGGGTAGTGCTTTAGTCAGCTGTTTCAAGTGATGGCTGAATATATTGTCGGGTACTCAGTGACTCAGATACTCGCTGATTGGGGGTGCATGAGTCGAAGACACGAAGGTAGGGTCTTCTCAGTAATGGGTAATTCTGTAAGTGCGTATCTTTAGTCAAATACGTACTCGTGATGGGTAATCAGTGGTCTAGAAATACTCAAAATTAGCATAAGGCAAAGGAGGTACTCCATTATGGGTAATTCTGTAACTTTCTTTTAGCCGTGATGCTCACCGTGGTCAAACGGTGCTGCACCATCAGCATCTGCCTTCGGGTATTGTGTTGCGGTATAGTGTCGATTGCATATCGTGTTGTGTGTTGAGGCGGCGGTTGCAGTGGAA
>NC_051414.1:788868-789345 GCF_015228065.2 Penaeus monodon
ATCCAATTTTAGCTTTTTGTGTCATTGTCTATTCGTGGATTGTGGTATTTTTGCAGCTCAGATTTTTTTTGTTGTAAAACTAGTTAGATTATTTAAAAATCGGAAAAAATGAACATATTGTGTTGATTGATTACTTGTTAATGTTATTTATTTTGGTTTAATTTATTTGCACGTTGATTTGCATGTGTTGATCAATATACTATTTTTATTCACAGGAAAATTATTCTTCATGACGAAATATTTATTTAAAAAAAAAACATTCACTTCATGATGAAAATAAATCTATTGCATGCATGTTAATACAGAAAATATTATTTTGAACGAATCGAACAGACCTCCAATATAATTATCATTCCTCCCCTATCTACCCCCTCCCCCTCCCCCTCCCAAAATCAGCCAATTTGCCATTACGTACAGAACCAATCTACGTAACGGGGGGAGGGGGAGGGTACGACCATAGGGAGTTGTCGTCGTCAT
>NC_051414.1:789453-789571 GCF_015228065.2 Penaeus monodon
AAGGGGAAAAGTAGAATGTTAGAGAGAGTGAGTGTGATGAAAGGAGGAAGAGGGGAAGGAAAATTAAGGAACAAAAGCGTGTAGGAGGGGGTAAAGAAGGGGGAGAGGAGAAGGGAGA
>NC_051414.1:789836-789988 GCF_015228065.2 Penaeus monodon
CGTAGTTGGCAGCCGCATAGAAGCTTAATGATAACAAGTTTGCTCTGCGGCGGAGCGCTCGGGACCCGCGCCGACGGGACGCTGTCTCCTCGGCCGGATTATTGTGACTCGCGATGAAGACAAATGACGGCGGAGACGAGAGGCATTCCTTC
>NC_051414.1:790542-791048 GCF_015228065.2 Penaeus monodon
TCCGCGATGAATGGAGAACATCTCTTCCCTTATTTCACCCGATATCCTTATATATCTTGTGGCAAAGTATTTTGAAGAAATGTTGGGGATATTTTCAATTTATATTTCCGTGAAAATGTGAAGTCAGCTGTCTTTGGGAAGAGCCTTCATATATATTGAATTTATTGGCATTTGCGAAGAAAATATTAATGGAAACGATATTTGGAAGGGTTTATTGCAACCGGATGTGATAAGAAATCAGTTTATTTGATACTGTTGATCATAGATAAGTGGATATCTTTCCTTTGATTTAGTATTTATCTCAATTTGCATATTTCATTCTCTCATTTTATGGGGGAAAAATGAATGAAATAGACCGTGCTGCATTTTTAAACGTGAAAACGCAGCAAGCACGAGAGGATTAATATTTTTAATATTTTAACAGTTCTGCGAAGAGGGAATTGGAAGGGAAATGAAAGAGAAACGGGAAACGAGACACAAGATCATTATTTTTAATCACTAATATG
>NC_051414.1:791651-791763 GCF_015228065.2 Penaeus monodon
CCTTCGAAAGGCAGGAGTTATGATGAATGAGCGGGCGCGCGGGCGGCGGCAAATGCGAGATGGATGCGAGGGCGGAATGTGTCAAGATGAGGCCGAGACTTAAGGGATGGAG
>NC_051414.1:792138-793296 GCF_015228065.2 Penaeus monodon
GTACGAATTGGGGGAATTATAGACTGTGACGTTAGAAGAAAAATCGTGAAGAAGCCGAGATTTGTGGGGGAAGAACGAGGGCGACACTGCTGAGGGAAAATCTGCGAGGTGAGGATGAAGATGAAGGGGCCGGGGAAGAGCGGGGAAGTGCCGGGGGTTTTGTGGGGGGAAATAAGGTGATGATCTTGGTGGAGAGAGAGAAGAAAAAGGGTGAAGTAGTGCTGAAATTTTGAGAATATTAGGAATTCTGGGTTGGAATTGGGGTCATTTCCGACAAAGATGGGGGGGGGGGATAGACATTGAGGGAAATTTATCAACTACAAGGGGGAAAACAAGAGAATAAGGATAATCAGAAAGAATAACAGCGAAAATATGAACACCATACTGAAACCGATAGGGAGAAATTCCGGTAGAGAAAGACACGGATAACGCATAATAGGGAAAAATGACACTTGACGGGGTAGAAATTAGGGAGATGATTTGATTGGCGGGGGAATTATAGGGAAGAGCAGAGGAAAGTGTGAGGAACAGATGAACACTGACTTGAGGGGAAATGACAGGGAAAATATTACCACTAATGAAAGGGGGAAACAGGAAGGAACCATCGATGTATAGGGGAAGTAAGCGAGAGGAAATACCTTCGATAATTCAAGAATAAACAATTTGAAAGACAAAAGAGGATGGAAGACGAGGGTAAAAGAGAGAGAGAGAGGGGGGGGGAGGGGGAAAACTCGTCGAACCCGCCGACGACGATGGAAGGAGGAAAGGGGAAAGCGATAGAAAGAGAGGGAATGAGAGGGGGACGGGAAACACAACACCCAGAGGAAGGGAGCACAAAGGCGGGAAAGATTGGCTGGAAGGAAAGAAGGATTAGCGGAGGGAGATCCGACCATGAGGTAATTAAGACGGAGAGATTTGGAAGTCGCCTCTGGTCGGCTGGGGGGAGGGGGGGAGAAGGGGAGGGGGAGAGGGAGGGAAGGGGAGGGGGGAGGAAAGGAGGAAGGGGAGAGGGGAGGAAAGGAGGAAGGGGAGGGGGAGGGGGAGGGAGGGAAGGGGAGGAGGGGGAGGGGGGAGGGAAAAGGGAGGAAGGGGAGAGGGAGGGAGATGGAAGGAAGAGGAGGGGAGAGAAAAGGGAACAAGTGTTTGGGAAGAAAGCAG
>NC_051414.1:793499-793653 GCF_015228065.2 Penaeus monodon
CCCCCTCCCGGACAGCAATATACGTGATGGATATTATGAGTTTGATATTAGGGTCAGTATCACCGCCAGTGATTAAATGTTGCCATGCTAGTGAACGTATTGGGTGTCGTATAGTTTGGGGTGCGAGCGGGTGCTTCCCCGCTCTCTCTTACTC
>NC_051414.1:794227-794570 GCF_015228065.2 Penaeus monodon
GCAGGTGAGAGCACTCGCGTCCGCAGATGCTTGTTTAATGCCTCGTGAATGATGATCTTGTTTACAAGTAATTAAGCTCGGGCATAATGGCACTGGTGTAATTATTCAAGAACAGACTTAATTATCGGGATTGTATTAATGTTAATGTTCGATGTTTTTTTCTTAAATAGGGTAAGGGACAGCGGTTGCCTGGAAGGAGGTTGAGGGGGGGGAGGTAATATTGATGCTGATATTGAGAAGGATAGCGATGCTAAGGGTAACGTTTATTGCAAATCTTTATTGTAGGGGAAGCAACAGCTCTAATGTTAGTAATTATGCTAATGAGACATATTGATAGGAGATT
>NC_051414.1:794834-795034 GCF_015228065.2 Penaeus monodon
TGATAGGGTTATGTGGCGAGCACGGAATATATGATAGCAGGACGGGATGCAATTTCCCTCGCCAATAACAAACTGCGCTCGCTTTCCCCCATACCCCTCCCCCGCCCCCCCTCATTTATACCCATTATGTACATTACAGCGCCGTTTCTCTTGACGTCCTCCAACCCCGCAATTGTAAAGGCTTGTATTAGCCTTTTCGA
>NC_051414.1:795399-796245 GCF_015228065.2 Penaeus monodon
CGCGGCACCCTCCTTGTGTGTCTTCCAGTGCGTGCTGTAATGGCACTGCAGTTTGATGTGGCACTTCGCAGTGATTGAATTAAGGGCTGAGTGCCACTGGAGTACTGGGTTATGATATTGTTTTTTTTCTTCTTCTTGAAGAGAGAGTTTTGACGACTCTGAAATTTTCTTTTGATATTTCTTGATGTTTTCCTTGATGTAATATCTGTTGTTGTTTTTTTTGTTACGTCACGCTTAATTACTGCCTCTACTTGTTCTTGGTTTTTGTTGTTTTGAAAATTACCACTCCCTGGCTTTTTTTTTTCTTTTCTTGTTATTTCCAATTCTCTGCCAAAGTTTGAATGGCTTTTTTCTGCCCTTTCCTTCACCATTGCTTCGCTGTTTTGGCACTCCTTTCCGTGCCTCTTTCTCTTTGCCTCTGCTTCCTCCTTCTTCCGGACTTGTTCCTGTTCTTGTCGATATTCCTAATACTCTGCTTCTGCGGCCATTCCTCTCTCTCCCTTTGGCCCGTCCCTATCCTCCCTTCTTCCACCCCCCCTTATTCCTCGCCCTTAATTAGAAACCCTTACCTGAGGGTTCTGATGATCGAGGATACATTACTTTTTCTGGAAGTCCTTTCCCTTGTTCGTTTCACCCCCCCCCCCCTTGCGCAGAGGTACTGTACAGTAGGTATATGTACAGTGTAAGTGACGGGCATGCGATATGTGTGTGTACCTGTCTTGCTTCCACCCCATATACCTTGGATTTTATGATCTCTTTCCCGGCTAATACTATTAAGGTTCTGTCTGCTTAATGGGAGCGAGATAAAGGGTCATTAGGAGAACGAAACAACAGTTGCTTATGGAA
>NC_051414.1:796276-796591 GCF_015228065.2 Penaeus monodon
TTCGGCCCACAAGATAAATTCTCCCTTTACCTCCACCTCTTCTCTTCATCCCCCGTGTCTCGTATTCAGAACCCCGCCCACCCGCACGCCCGTACGCCCACACGTCAGCCGAAAGGGCTAGCAGCCCCTTGCTCTTCCCTGGCTGGGTTTGGGAGAGACATTTTGAAATATTGGCAAAGACCCGCCCCTTTTTGTCCCCAGGGAAGGAGGGTCGTGATGCATGATGCTTTTTAATGTGTGTGGTACAGGGCACAGAGAGGTAGATTTTGTTTTAGGGGACTAAAAAGTGTGTCTCTGCTCTTACGTAGTCAATGG
>NC_051414.1:796840-796919 GCF_015228065.2 Penaeus monodon
TGCACATCCAGATAGATCCTTGAAGCCTTATCAGCCCATCCAAGAAAGAAAATCCAGGGATCAATCATGCGAAGAACAG
>NC_051414.1:797898-797991 GCF_015228065.2 Penaeus monodon
CATTGTTAACTTGGTCGCGGTGCAAGATGGATTGTGTCCCGGTGCGCGTCTGCGAGACATTTCGTGCTCAGGCCATACGCTTTATTTTATTTT
>NC_051414.1:798090-798410 GCF_015228065.2 Penaeus monodon
CCTGTTGTCTGCCCTGCGTCTCCGGCACACAGAAAAACACGCCCGTCTGCCCTGCGTCTCCCGCCCACAGAAAAACACGCCCGTCTGCCCTGCGTCTCCCGCCCACAGAAAAACACGCCCGTCTGCCCTGTGTCTCCCGCCCACAGCCAAATAAGTTGGATAATCCTCTTGTGCCCATGACAAATAAAATGGATAATTCCTCTCCCAGGCTGGCAAATCCGCGCGTAAGTGTCTGCTGACGCTGAGGGCCGCGTCGGTTCAGCGTCAGGCGGCGCTCGGCTCGTCAGCAGATTTTGATGAAATTTGGAATCGGAGGCAAG
>NC_051414.1:798450-798530 GCF_015228065.2 Penaeus monodon
AAGGGGAGAAGGATAGAGGGTGATATGGAGAAAAGAAAAGGTGTGGAGGATTGAGGGTGAGGGGTGAAATTTGGAATTGG
>NC_051414.1:798595-799052 GCF_015228065.2 Penaeus monodon
TGAAGGATGAAAAGAATAGAGAGAGAAAAGGAAGGAAACAAAAGAAAAGAAATGGCAAAAAGGGGAGGAGAAGAGGAGAAGAGATGGAAGGAGTAGAGAGAGAACAGGGAGGAAAGGGGAAAGAAGGAATGGAGAAAAAATGGGAAAGAGAATAGAGAGTAAGAGAGGAAAAGGGTAGAGAGGGAGAATGAGGGGAATAAAATAGAAGATAGGGGATAGGGGGAAACAAACACAGAATAGAAGAAGGTCGATGGACAGGAAAATACTGAAAAGAAGGTAGAGTAAAGAGCTGAGTGGTGGAGGGAAGAGGGAGGAAGAAGGAGAGGGAAAGCAGAGAGGAGAAGGAGGGGAGGAGAGGGAGTAGGCTGTGAAGGGGAAGGAGGGAAGGGAAGAGAAGCAGAGAGGAAAGTATATATAAGAAGTCGAATGGAGAAGAAGATTGTGGGACATATCTCCC
>NC_051414.1:799152-799232 GCF_015228065.2 Penaeus monodon
CCTGAGAAATTGAGCTTGAAGAAGAAGAGAATAAATGTAGAAAATAGAAAGGTGAATTTAGGAATAAAAATCAGTCAATC
>NC_051414.1:799424-799627 GCF_015228065.2 Penaeus monodon
TAGACTGGAAAGAAAGACAGAAGGAAAGTATATGACAACATGGAAAAAACGCGAAGAATGAGAAATAAATTATTAAGACGAAGGAAGTGTAGAAAAGTAATTTACAATAACGTTGCAAGAGAGAAAAGGGGAACTAGAGAATGGGAAGATTATCCTGGAGACAAGAGCTGGAAACGCAAGGAAGTAAGTGTTGACAAGTGCGG
>NC_051414.1:800058-800217 GCF_015228065.2 Penaeus monodon
TGATAACATGAGCCAAAGCAAAGTGGCTGAATTGTGAGGGATAAATCCGAAGCGCGAGAGGATGGCCAAATGAGCGAAATGGGGGCACAGTTTTTTATGCAGAATAGACGAGTGTAAAAAAATCGTGTTTGCCTTTTTTTCTTCTCCTTTTGAGAAGGA
>NC_051414.1:800362-800851 GCF_015228065.2 Penaeus monodon
AAGATATGGAGAAAAAACGGCTGACGCCACACACCGAGAGTCTAAGGGAATTATCCGCCACGTTTCACTATATCGCTTTCGGTGACTATCAGAGAAGGTAAAGAACACATCAGATTAGACATACTGAATTGCAATACACATCATTACTTAGCAATTAAATATCAGAAAATACAAATATTTTGATTTTTTTAGGGCGGGAAGGGGTGAAATATGACATACGCATTCAGCATTTGTGTAGTTGCATCCGCCCACCCTTTTTAGTTGATTAGTAAACCGTGCTGCTCTCACCGCCCCACGCCCTTCCCTGGCCTAGGCTCTAATCACAAAGCGATGGTAAACTAAACAGTGTAATTTTTTATGGGTGTGTTTACCTGTCAGTGATTATGTTCACTTTCAAAATGTTATTTCGCTCTGGGATTGTTGTTTTACCGGATTCGTAATTGTGATTGATGCGAGGCTTGTGTTTCAGAATGCGGCAGAAGGTTGGGG
>NC_051414.1:801374-801549 GCF_015228065.2 Penaeus monodon
TGGTGGGATGGATAGATAATGTATTCATATGAACATACATATAGAGAGAGTTTGAGAGGGGGATGTAACGAAGAGAAAGGAGAGGAAAAGAGAGGAAATTGGATGTGCGAGACGGAGGGGAAGAATCCGCGGAAGATAGATATATGATAAGAAAAATCCCCGGCTGGCGTAGATC
>NC_051414.1:801625-801746 GCF_015228065.2 Penaeus monodon
GGGATAGGGAGGAAACAAAGATAGGACGAGGCAGTCAGAGAGGTGAGTAGTAAAAGGGAAGTGTAGATGGTAAGAAAAGTTGGTAGGAGGTGAATAGATTGATGAATGGGGAATTGTGCGC
>NC_051414.1:801902-802249 GCF_015228065.2 Penaeus monodon
GATGGGGGCCAAAGAAGGAGAGGTCGTCGTACAGGAGATGTAAAAAAAAAGATGACACAGACGAAGAGAAAGACAAACAGAGAGACATTGAAACAGAAAGAGATGTAAAATATTATACAAACATGGGAGAGAGCGAGACAGAGACAAACAGACAGAGACAGTGAAACAGAAAGAGATATATGCATCAGACACAAAGAGAGTAATGAGCAGACCGTCTTTCTTCATGGCGTCTTGCGCATTATCTTCACGCTCAGAGGAAGCTACGAATCTTAGCTGGGGCTTCCCGCTTGCATTTTCTTGGTCAAGCAAGGGAAACTCGGCTGTTTTATGGTGGCAAGCAGGCCGAG
>NC_051414.1:802389-802478 GCF_015228065.2 Penaeus monodon
AACATCTTGCATAATGCAGCAGGACATCATGTGGTATTATGTTGCAGAACGTTGCCGGAAGGGGTCTCTGCTAGCTGTTCATGCATGCG
>NC_051414.1:803061-803792 GCF_015228065.2 Penaeus monodon
CAAATAGAGTTGATCTATTAAGAGATTTTGCGAGGGAAGCAGCAACGGGGATTGATATATTTGGTGATTTATGAGGATTTCCCGAGCAAGAAAGGAGATAGGGTTACTCTGCAGTGCCAGGAGAGTTATTGGATTTATGGGGCGACAGAGAAAATGGGATTGATGCGCCAGATTTTGAGGAGGATTTCGTAAGTGAGAGAGCAAGCGGGATTGATGCGCTGAGAGATTTAACGCGGATTTAGATGGGGGAAATCTGGGTTTTTACCTAGTGATATTAATGCGTGAAGAAAGTCATCTTGGACAAAAAGGAAAGTTGTTTTTGTGAGTAGACTGTAGGCGAAGCAAAGAAAAGGAAGATATTTCGTTTCATGCGTAAAATCTTGGCAAAAGCAAATAACCGGACGGACTGCAAGGATTTATTCCACGAAGCAAACAAATAGACAGACAGTCGGGTTGATTACGTGAGGCAAACAGGCAAACAAACAGACGCCCAATTTACATCTCGGTTGTCGGAATGCACGCAATCTACCTCAATTATCCGAACATCTCTCGACATCTCTCGAAACCAACGTAAGGAATGAAATATCCCCCCCTTTTTCCTCTCCTGACGCGTTTCGCGGGAGGGAAACCTTCACGGAGCCGCCGCGGAGACTTCAGGGGACTTCAGGAGACTTTGGAAAACTTCAGGAGGCTTTGCTTCATGTTCTTGGCGGAAACAGGGAAGCCAGGGA
>NC_051414.1:803964-804061 GCF_015228065.2 Penaeus monodon
TTGATTAATAACATAGGTATATATAAAGCTATCTAAAGGTCTGAGAGCGAGGGGCCGTGAGCGGCCGCTGCCACGTTGGGTCCCATGACTCAAATCC
>NC_051414.1:804876-805199 GCF_015228065.2 Penaeus monodon
GAGTTTTTTTATTTATAATGAATAGGCAAATCATTATCTCTACGAGTGTGAGGATTCATTTCTGTTCCATCAAAGGAAGGCAGCCCGTCATAGAACCCTTCCAGTAATCTGTTGCGCACAGCTCTTGCAACGCGGCTGCAATGATTGGATACAGTGCGTGATTGGACCCACTGACGCCTCCAAATTCAGTTAATCGATACTTGTCCTAATGGAATACAAGGAATACTCATGAATTAACAGTGTCTGATTCGGGGGAGGGGATTCGGCGTGAGTCTCCCTTGCCGATTGATCAACTGCGCCGCGGACGAGCCCACTCGGCGAGA
>NC_051414.1:805463-805710 GCF_015228065.2 Penaeus monodon
TGCCATTTCCCTTAAGATTCTTATTATTTCATCTCTCAGGCCTCTCGCATTCCTCTCCATTCCACTTCTTCGCGTGGATCTGCAATGCCTCGGCCTTAAATTTCGTAGTTAGGCCTAATTAAAAAAGTATTATGATTATGCAGATTATCTTGAATGCTCACGGAATTCGCTTGCTCGCGTTTCATCATGTTCTTGTTCGACTTTTTGGCTCGGTTCGAGAATACATTTAGGGTCTGATTTGCCTTAA
>NC_051414.1:805995-806505 GCF_015228065.2 Penaeus monodon
AGATTCGTCCCTTTTTCTCCCTCTCCATATCGTCCTCCTCCCTCCCAACCCTATTTCCTTTCTCCCCCTCTCCTCCTTCTCTGTTCCTCTCTCGTCTCTCTCCCCAACTTCCCTCCTCTCTTCCCTCTCTCTCCCCAACTTCCGTCCTCTCTTCCTTCTCTCTCCCCAACCTGCCTCCTCTGTGCCCTCTCTCTGCCCACTCACCAACCGACCAGGAATCTCCCCTTTGATGGTTGGCTTATAACATTATTACCCCGCTCTGAAAACTTGGCTTTATTATGATAAATATATATTTTGGGAGAGCGAGTGGAGGGCTATCAGCTGTGCTTGGGGCAGCGCTGGATAATGATTAAATACCCTTGCTCGGGATTGAGAGCGTAAATGGGATTTTAAGTGGAGGGATAATGAGGAACAGGGAACCGGTGGATGAATCGTGGGCGGAAGGAAGAGGGGGAGAAAGAATGCTGAGGATGAGGGGAACAGAGAGGGAAAGGAGGCTAAAAGAATAAA
>NC_051414.1:806583-806709 GCF_015228065.2 Penaeus monodon
GGGAGATAGTTATGAGTGTGGGAGTAGGGAATAAAGAGAGTTTGACGAGGATATGATGATTAGAAGTGGAATTGGGTGAAATTAAATGGACTTTTTACGTCTGTTGAGTTGTTATGATGGCTTATC
>NC_051414.1:806843-807070 GCF_015228065.2 Penaeus monodon
TATTTAAACCGGCCGCTGAAAGGAGTCCGAGGGCGTAAGAGAGCGAGGAAAAATTGATAAGGAGGAGGAGGAGTCGCCTGGAAGACACTGAGACGGGATGAGATTTCGCCGTGTTGGCAATGGTGGGGAGAGGGTTTTCTCGTCCGTCTGGTAAAACTGCTTCCCGCTGAATCTTTGATGGATTCAGAATGGACTTGGGAACGCCTCTAAAAGGAAAAGGAAAAGTC
>NC_051414.1:807111-807241 GCF_015228065.2 Penaeus monodon
CGTGTTGCTTGTAGGGGGTAAAGGGGGGGGGGGGTTCTCCATCGTTGTTTGCACGTGGAGGGATTTTGTTTTTAATTTTATGCATGTGCATTTGTCATTGTTTTTCTAAAAGTAGTTTGGTAATTGCTTC
>NC_051414.1:807330-807650 GCF_015228065.2 Penaeus monodon
AACCAGTCTACCCCCCCCCCGTCTTCCCCCTTCCCCCCTTCCGTTTACCCTTGCTTCAATTTATCGCTGTCTCCGTCAGATTTCTGTTCTTTCCCTTACAGAAATATTTTTCTTTGACTTCGATTTTTTCCCTCTTATCCATCTTACGCCAATATATTTCAGTTGACAAACACAGGCTCCACTTGAATCCTCTTATCCTGACAGAATGAAAATTCGAATTCTCTCGATTCTCTCGAAGCCAAAGTCACCAGCCACGGAACCGAACACGAGCGCTGTTGTTGATGACTGTGTATGCTCTTAATTACGAACACTTGGAGACG
>NC_051414.1:808011-808146 GCF_015228065.2 Penaeus monodon
ACAAAGATCTTTTATCATACTCTTCATTATATTTTTTTTCTTTCAATCCTAACGGGTCTCGAGGATGCACTTGTGTCCTCCGAGAGATCCGCACATCTGCTGCCGATACTAATTAGTGGTCGCAAATAGGATCTT
>NC_051414.1:808472-808740 GCF_015228065.2 Penaeus monodon
TTTGCAAAACGAGCGACCAAGAACAAACTCGGATTATCCATCAGAGTCCCAGACAGAAGAGGCTTGCAAAGGAAGTTCGTGCAAGGTTGTCAAGTTGCAAGGGGCGAGTGAGGTAAGCGCGTCGCGGATATTGAAAGGTGTGATGGGCAGCCGGTAGATAAGTAGATTGGGCCGCGGGTCGATGCGCCGAGTAGATAAGTGGCGAGGTAAGCGGTAGACCAAGAACAAGGTCCTTGGCTGAACGAGATTTATCGAGATTCGGATAATA
>NC_051414.1:809270-809707 GCF_015228065.2 Penaeus monodon
GCTACCATCCCTGGCGACCGCCTCCGTGAAAACAAGAAAAAAAAGAAAGTGAAGCAAAACAAAACTGCCCCCAAGCGAGAGAACAGCCCTGGAAGCGGCGCTGTTTGACCCCAGTCCTGGAAGCGGCGCTGTTTGACCCCAGCCCTGGAAGCGGCGCTGTTTGACCCCAGCCCTGGAAGCGGCGCTGTTTGACCCCAGTCCTGGAAGCGGCGCTGTTTGACCCCAGCCCTGGAAGCGGCGCTGTTTGACCCCAGCCCTGGAAGCGGCGCTGTTTGACCCCAGCCCTGGAAGCGGCGCTGTTTGACCCCAAGGCCGGAAGGAGATCGCGGAAGTCATCTCGGGAGAAAAGCCCAATGAGCTCTGAGGCTTTTGATCTCCGCCGCAAGGTCTCGGCCAATGAGCTTCCCTTTCCCTCTTGATTGATAAGTTGTTTGATA
>NC_051414.1:810019-810164 GCF_015228065.2 Penaeus monodon
GGGGGGGGGTATCCAGAGTTCTTAATATCTTCCCGTTCGGTTTGTGTGATTAATTGTCTACACACTTTTCTGGACTGGGATTGGCAGAAGGGTGGATTCGGGACTGATCTGTTTGTTTTATTGAGACATTTCACATTGTTTGTCC
>NC_051414.1:810451-810842 GCF_015228065.2 Penaeus monodon
AACTTACATAGATCTCTATGCCCATGTGCGTGTGTCTATGTAAACCCCATGTACGCCGTTTTTGCGAGGGTCCTCCATTGCATTGGGAAATTTATCATGCACTTTGGCGTGGAAAATCTTATCATAGATTTTAAAGGATTTCTTGCCGTTGTGTGGCTTCAATATATTTTGTTGAGGCTTCATATAATCATGATCTATGTGTTATCCTGGGACCACGTGGGAGAGGGTTGCCAGACGGGGACATACATCTCAATTTTAGCTCCACTCAGGCCGCGGGGGGGAGGGGGGTGCATTATATTTTCCCCGCATTCTTGTCACCGCGAGGAAAGATGAGGCGGGGATTTTCTCGCCGGGGACTTGGGGCGCTTAGGGTGTCTGTGGGCGCGTGTAT
>NC_051414.1:811228-811352 GCF_015228065.2 Penaeus monodon
CCAGGTTCACGCCCTTTGCAGCCAACCCGACGAGTCTTGCAGATGAGGAAGAAGTGTGACAACGCTTGGAAAAGTGTGACGGCGTTTCAGAGGCCCGGCTGAGGGAAGGCTGACAAGGTGCTGC
>NC_051414.1:811395-811555 GCF_015228065.2 Penaeus monodon
TCATGAGGCTGGAGGTCTTGCTCTCGTCCTCTGTCTCTCTTTTGTTTCTGTTATCTTTTCGCTGATCACTGGGCTCGTTTGCCTTTTTTTGTTTTTACTGCCCCGCTGTCCGTCCGGCTGTCTTGTTTGTCGGTCTTTCTGTTTCTTTTTCTCCTTGTCA
>NC_051414.1:811891-812017 GCF_015228065.2 Penaeus monodon
TCTCATTTTCCTCCTCACAAGGTAATCTCACAACGTGTCTCCCCTCACTCGCGCCGAGACCGAACCCTCACAGTTCCTCTCCGTCTTTAATTTCTCTTCAAGTCTCTCATTCTCTCCCCTTCCTTT
>NC_051414.1:812057-812149 GCF_015228065.2 Penaeus monodon
TTCTCTTCCCTTCCTCCTCCTTTATTATTTTCTTCTTTTATTTTCCTCAAAGAAGTGATATTCGGCGATCTGATCTTATGGCCTCGTGACGG
>NC_051414.1:812227-812541 GCF_015228065.2 Penaeus monodon
GTCTATGTAGTTTTCGTAATTTTGTTATTTTATTGTAATATCTAACCGTACAAAGAGTTGCTCTGGATACAACTGAAACAAAGGCAAAGAAACTTGTTTTAATATCTAATCACAGGAAACAAATGCAGTGAATACAAAAGAAACAAAGACAAAAGCAAATTTAATATCTAATAATGGAAAACTTCTTAACAAAGCAGTTTGCACCGTACGTACTACAGTGTACACAAATTAAAATTCTTCTCGACTGGAATGCAAACCGCCTCTGTGTTTACGTGTACAATTTAATTTGTACTGTTTACTTAATTTCACTAAGT
>NC_051414.1:812685-813958 GCF_015228065.2 Penaeus monodon
TCCTCAGTTTGGGTTTTGTTTGTTTTCTCGAGGAAATCGATGCAATTATTATTAACTGTACGTAATGAAAAGCAGCATGTGCCCGCGACCCCCCCCCCTGCGCCCGGTCGAGTAGTATTGGCAAACCCCGCTAGATGACGTTCCTGTCGCGCGCTAGTTATTGGTCCCTCGTTACCAGGGGGGAGGGGGGAGGGGGAGGGACGAACACTCCGGTTAGAGGTTCGGAATACGAGGGGGAGAGAGGAAGGGGGAGTAGAGGGGGAGGGAAAGGGAGAGGTTAGAGTGGAGGGGGTTGGGGGAGGAGAACAAAGGGGTTGAGGGAGGGGGGTAGTGGGGGTTGGAGGGGATGGGGGAAGTGGAAATAGGAGGTTGGGGGTTTGGAGGGAACAGTGAGAGAGGGGAGGGGTGCGGAAAGGAGTAATGGGGCGCTGTAAGGTTGTGATGGGAGGTTGTGAGAGGGTTTTCACGAGGTTGTGTGTAGTTGGGTCAGTCGTACGTAATTTCCACCCACTGCACATAAGCTATTAAGGGAAGGGAGCCTGCTAATGGATCTTTAAGGAACTCTAAATCTTTTTTGTTCAGACACTAAATAATTGGAGATAAAATCTTTATTATGGCAGTTTTTTCTCTTCTCTCGGATAATCAATATGATGGAAAAATGCCCTTCCCCCTGATCTCCCTCCCTCCCCGCCTCCCTCACCCTGCCTTCCCCCCTTCCCCCTGTCTCCCTCGTCCTGCCCTCCCTTCCTCTCCCCTTCTTCCTCATCCTGCCTCCCTCCTCCTATTCTCCCTCATCCTGCCCTCTCCCCACCCCTTTCTCCCTCACCCTGGCCTCCCTCCCACTTCCCACCCTCCCTCACCCTGACCTCCCTCTCCCCTTCTCCCTCACCCTGACTTCCCTGTCCCCTTCTCCCTCTCCTCTTCTCCCTCACCCTGACCTCCCTCTCCCCTTCTCCCTCACCCTGACTTCCCTGTCCCCTTCTCCCTCTCCCCTTGTCCCTCACCCTGACTTCCCTGTCCCCTTCTCCCTCTCCCCATCTCCCTTGGCCCTTCTCCCTCACCCCTTCTCCCCCAACCCTTGTTTTGGCCGCAGAAGCAGATGATATAAAATGCCTTAACAAACAGAGGCGCCTCCCCGTTGCCGCCCCGTATAAACTTCATTACAGCCCCCCTCCCCCCCTTCCCCCCTTTCTAAAATTATTCCAAAGTTAGATATTAATCCCGAGGTCCATGGGTCTTAAAGTTGGTGGGACCAAGTTGAGGCCCAACTTAG
>NC_051414.1:814143-814319 GCF_015228065.2 Penaeus monodon
CCCCTCACCTTCCCCACTTCCCCAACTCCTATATTCTTTTGTCTTCCCTTCATTCACAGTCCCCTTTCCCTCACCCCCAGCGTTCTCCCCAGTCCCCAACTTTCCTCCCCATTTCCCCGCCTTCCTCCTCAGTCACCCATCTCCTCCCCACTACCCCATCCTTCCCCGCCTTCCTC
>NC_051414.1:814418-814598 GCF_015228065.2 Penaeus monodon
TCTTCCCCCACCGTCCCTTCTCGCTTGAAGTTGGGGCTCTCGAGTCTTGCTTGGTGGGACCTCGTGTGCAATCCTAGTATATCGGATTTCTCCTTCATTTAGCCCTAGGGATTACTGGGGATCTATAATCCTCTGTCTAATAAATTGTGGCAAGCTGGTGTCGCCAAGGTAGCGTTTGAA
>NC_051414.1:814859-815274 GCF_015228065.2 Penaeus monodon
CATGAGAAGAAAGTGAAAATGTTAAATAAATTATTGATAGCCTCTAGTGATGAAATTAATAAAAGGAATTGTTAAATAAAAAAAAGGAAAAGACGGGGGGAATATTCATCGATAGAAAGAAAAATTGGAAAAATAAATGAGACATGATAACGACTATGGAATAATAATAAAAAAATGTCGATGTTATGGTGGCAATAGAATGAAGGAGGAAGGGACAAAAAATGAATGATTATCGGGAAGTGTGATGAATGGCAGAGTGCGGAATATACGAGGAGAAAAGGGAGAGTTTTTGTCTTTTGTTTATGTTTGCTTTTTTCCGTTTTATTGGGGTTTCCTTTCTATTTTTATGCCTAGGATGTGACATGGATAAGAAGAGGAGGAAGAGTGATATGATACGCGCACGCACGCACGCACG
>NC_051414.1:815482-815663 GCF_015228065.2 Penaeus monodon
GGAGGCAGACAGACATAGAAAGAGGAAAGCTAATGCAAGAAATATGAGGATCCGCAAGATTTTTCGGGAATGATGAAGGAGAAAAAAAATTAAACTTTTACGCGAAAAGATTTTGAAATTATTGGATGGGAAGAGGTACTTTCGGGTAGTTTGGGGAGTCTGTTGTGGGGGGGGGGGGGCT
>NC_051414.1:816179-816523 GCF_015228065.2 Penaeus monodon
ACAAGCTGGAACTCAGAGGTTGCAGTCAGTTCCGGAACTAAAAACGGCGCCGGCGAGAGGAAAAAGCGACACAAAAATAAGTGAGACCGTAAGAAAAGAAGGAAGGAGAGCAAGTGTGGAGATAGGAGGAAAGTAGAGGCTTATCCTTAATCCTCCGTTCTGTATACCCTAAAGTGTGCAGGAGAAAGAGAGAGAAAGATAAATAGACGAGACAGGACAATGGCGAAGACAAAGACAGGGCAACACAAGATAACACAGGATAACACAAAGATAAGGCATGCCAGAAACGGACAGAAAGACCACACCAGACAGACAGACTAACGGACTGAGACTGAGATGGAGAG
>NC_051414.1:816578-816659 GCF_015228065.2 Penaeus monodon
GAACGATAGTGATAGGAGAAGTGCGGAGGGATTACGCCCAGCTGTGATCAAGTATTGTGTAAATCCTGGCGGGTGGACGCG
>NC_051414.1:817432-817611 GCF_015228065.2 Penaeus monodon
ACGCGAACGGACAACCACTTCCAGCATCAGTCATGTTACCCACCAAATGCATTAATTTTTTGCAACACTTTAACAAACCTTTTAATCAAAACTTCAACATTTCCCTTCCGGTGCAAAAAAAAGGGGAAAAAAGAAGAGAGAAAAAGAAATAGTTGGAGAAAACTCTTGAGAAATACTTT
>NC_051414.1:817653-818388 GCF_015228065.2 Penaeus monodon
AAAAATATCACGTAAAATCTCGTAATTTTGCATCATAAAAATCCAAAACTTGCGAGATTGTTATCAGTCCTTGGAGCACTGGTTAGCTAATGGGAGGGTGTGGGGTGAGGGGGAGGGAAGGGGATGGGCGTGTGTTTTGATTTATAAAAGTTTTCTCTCCCCTTTTAAATTTGAATATGGGGTTTGCGCCTTTCGTGTCGCAGTTGAAGGGGAAAAGAAACCATTACTATGACTCAAGAGCCATTCTTTAAAGTTTTATTTCACAAAATTGCTCGAGAGGTATTTTTAAGGGAGGTGATCGTAGCGGAGTATCCATAAGAATGAGCAGCCTCATCCGAATAAAAAGGAAGAAAAATACGGTGTTGAAAATATAGAAAGTGGAATAAGGAAAGAATAAGTCCCATAACAGAAGAGCAAGTCGGCACCGCGTAGCAGAGGCCGCGTTGAAGGCGAGCCAGCAGGAGGGAGGGCGAGGGAGAGGGGCGCCGAAGGAGAATCACGAGCAGGCTGTTACGCGCCTGTTATGATTGATAACAAACAATCATAGTGAATCTCATCCCGTCCGAGGATCACTTCACTCTGACACCCTCCGAGGTAGGGTTTACACGAGCCCGGAGCTCATTAGGGAGGCGGAGCGGGTGTTATGGCTCCCCGGCGATGCGCCCCTCGAGATGTGGGTCGGGGGGGGGGGGAGGCGCCCGTCCTGTGCCCCGCGATGCTCGCTCCGGGCGAAGG
>NC_051414.1:818765-818945 GCF_015228065.2 Penaeus monodon
TTTCCCTCGTCTATAACATCATCCTATTAAGCAGTGACGTAACCTTATTATTTCCTTTTCCAGGTTGATGAACTAGAAGTGCTGCTGAAGGGGCTTAAGGTGGGTCTGTGGAACCGCGCGCACGAAACCTCGCTGGAATTTCGGGTTTAGAGGAAGGCCGACTGGTTGGAGGGATGCGTT
>NC_051414.1:819319-819471 GCF_015228065.2 Penaeus monodon
CCCCCTACTCGTTAAATTAAATTAGAATTTATAGCATTAATCAACGCAGAACAATTCCCTGTGCAGATTGCAATGGGCGGTAATTCTTCATTGTCATTCTTTACGTTGCAGGAAATATAAATTTTTATTTTCGAGCAACAGTACAACCCCTG
>NC_051414.1:819533-819861 GCF_015228065.2 Penaeus monodon
CCGAAGGGTATCTTTACTCATTACATGATTGATTCCGTAACATAATTTGTACCAAGGCTTACAGTTTGCCTTCAGGGTTAAACGCAACGGCACCGCATTACATCACGTCTGCCGCAGCTCCCTGCAACTTCGTATACCTTGGTGTCACAGCCAGCTAATTGAATGCTTGCAGCGCTTAGTTTGCATACATGGGGCGAGCAGGCAGGCAAGCAAGCGACTACTCGGGGCATCTGATGGTGTGTGTGCTTGCGAGCCTCTCCTTGAGTGACTCACACTCACCACAGAAAACGTTTGTTGTGGGGGAGACTAAGCTGCGTTTGCTGCCCGG
>NC_051414.1:820042-820134 GCF_015228065.2 Penaeus monodon
TCCCCTCCCCTTTCCTCACTTCCTGGGCCTCTCTTTCTTTCTCTGCGTACCTCTGTTTTTTCTTCGTGCATGCCTGTCCTGTTCTGGTTCTC
>NC_051414.1:820352-820579 GCF_015228065.2 Penaeus monodon
TGTATCGGGCCTGCCTCCCCTTCAGCCTCGCCGGTCACTTTGAGCCTCAACCCCAGCACGGCCCCGCTTCACGGTAGGCCTAATTGATGTTCGCCGTCCATATGTCCCGTGAGACTAGTTTTATATATATATATATTTCTTATGTGGCTCTTTTTTGTTCTTTGTGAGAAAAGAGAGGAAATTGGTGTCTCAAGGAATGGAGGTAAAAGCTTAATTGTTACTTGTTC
>NC_051414.1:820850-821245 GCF_015228065.2 Penaeus monodon
CCGAGGCGTGGCAAGTAAACAAAAATGCTCTGGAGGTATCTTTATCAGTAGCATAAGCGACCTCCGGAACGGCCGTATCACAGGAAAAACCGCGCCACATAAACAGCCTTAAGATGGAGAAGAAAGTTTTTTTTCTTCCCGAGGACGTTCGAGGCCATCCCCGGCCCGGCCGTAGCCTGGCAACGGGGGGGTCGGGAGGCGGGGTCGTGGGGGCGAGGGGGCGTTGGAGGTGCAGGTTTAAGAGGGGGGAGGGGGGCAGGGGGCAAGGGGCAAGGGAATCTGGGTTTTTTTTAGATCTCTTTTTTTTGTTTTTTCTGTGGTTTGGGATACATTTTTTTATTCCTCTCTCTAAATAGAAAATTTTTTTTTTTTTGGGGTTTAAAAAAACCCCGGGG
>NC_051414.1:821271-821352 GCF_015228065.2 Penaeus monodon
CCCCCCATTTACCCCCCCGGGGGTTCTTTTTAAAAATTTTTTTTTGTCCCGTTCTTTTTTGGGGGGCCCGGTTTTACAAAG
>NC_051414.1:821447-821533 GCF_015228065.2 Penaeus monodon
TGTCTCTTGCTCCTCTATCCAGTTTGCTGGACTCTCCGAGAATGTTCGCACAGACTTCGAAATGTCCATAATAATTACGCCAGAAA
>NC_051414.1:821568-821869 GCF_015228065.2 Penaeus monodon
CTCAAGAGCTTAGTGTTTCGTGGGTGTGCAGGAGGAGGGGATGGAGAGGGGAAGAGAGGAGGGGAGAATAGAACTTTTTTTCTGAACAGCGGAACGTTGCTGTCGATTCGTAATTAGCATTATAATTTTCATCATTCTAACCATTGTGGTTATCGTTGTCTTTATTGGTATTAATTATGTTTGTGAGTGCCCCCCCCCCCTCTCTGTCACGATCAACATCCCCCTCATCAAGAGAACCATCATTGTAATCACTGTCACCACCTCCATCATGATTGTCACCGCCTCCCCACCTCCACGCCTA
>NC_051414.1:821999-822276 GCF_015228065.2 Penaeus monodon
GCCAGGACCATCACCACCTTCGCCATCAGCCTTCCTAGGTTAAATCCCCAAGCAATTGCAAGTTAAGATTCAAGATCCGCCCATTAACATATTCCATTGCTTTCGCCTCTCGTGACTGCCAGCTGAGTCATGACGCGGCGCGGGAACTGTCTTGATTCTCTCTCGTGCGACAGCAAAATGAAATTATTTTTCTTGTTTTATGTTTCTCAGATGGAATTTTTGGTAATGACTGAGATGGATAAAGAGGGACAGAACGAAAATACAGCTCAATTTTTAA
>NC_051414.1:822592-822808 GCF_015228065.2 Penaeus monodon
ACTTCGGCCATTACAATGACAATCTTGATTAAATATATATTAATTATCAAGGGCGATTTAGGTGTCAGCGCGTTTAATCAGCGTGACAAATCGAGGCCGAACGCCATTACATGGACGCGAATTATGCCGCCATCTTTCGCTAATTACTAAATTTTAATTGCGTAATTGCTTGATATGTAATGCCTGTCTTTAATTATAGCAATTCTTCTTACCCCA
>NC_051414.1:822946-823025 GCF_015228065.2 Penaeus monodon
TAAGAAAAAATAAGGGTGAAATGTGGAGATTCTGAATTCATGATGATTATAGGAAGAGGAGAGACAGAGAGGCGTGAGA
>NC_051414.1:823069-823335 GCF_015228065.2 Penaeus monodon
GTAGATGGGCCAAAGGGAAAGGAAGGATGTGATGATTAGTGGCAGGGGAAATGGTCAAAGGAACAGGAAAGAGGGAAGTGCGATGAAAGGCAATCAGAAGTGCATTGAAGAATTATATAATCGTAAAATAGACAAGGAACCGCAGAAAAAATCTAGGGCGTTGCAGTCCCCTGTCCATCTGCGGCCCATTTCAACCATCGGCCGAATCTCGGAAAGTCCTCGCGGTGTTAGTTTACCGTTTATAGAGACACCTCTTCCTTTATCTG
>NC_051414.1:823710-823819 GCF_015228065.2 Penaeus monodon
AATGTCTGATAAATGTGTGAGCGTTTTTTCTGGTCCTTTTCTTCTGGATTTCGTTCGGCTCCAGAGTGACGTCATCAGCCGGCGGCTCAAACTTGCCATTGTCACTTTG
>NC_051414.1:823874-823993 GCF_015228065.2 Penaeus monodon
AAATTCCGCGTTAATGGAACTCCTCTAATCGGCTTAGCGCGAGCCAGTTTTAATCTTTCCTGAGAAATTCCGATAAAAAAGATATGGAAAAGTTGAAGGACTTACTGCCTACTGGTGTG
>NC_051414.1:824323-824409 GCF_015228065.2 Penaeus monodon
ATGGTCTCTCGTCGTACGAAATTGGACTTGGTACCCCGAGATATTAATTTTGTTTTGAATTTCGACCAAATCCTTTTTGATGACGA
>NC_051414.1:824444-824621 GCF_015228065.2 Penaeus monodon
TTGGAACGATTCACTCCCTCTGACAGGAGTCTCCCCCCCCCCCCCCGATTCCATGAAAGGAGGGGGGAGGAGGAAAGAGTTGGAGTCAGAGCTGAAGTACGGCACGAGGGGGGAGGGGGATAAGAGGATAGGAGGGGGGGGGAGTGAAAAGTCATCATGTCAAAAGATAACGATTTG
>NC_051414.1:826390-827377 GCF_015228065.2 Penaeus monodon
GTCTACAGCGAGGCGTTCGTGGTCGGCGGCGCCTCCGGGCAGCTTTCCCGCCGTGAGGTACCGCGAAGAATCAGAATGTAAATTCTTAAATAAACACGATTGTTATTCAAGGCCGCAGCCTCCCCAAAGCGGCCCAGTAACTGATTAAATCATGGCCCGGGACCTTCAATAAACTAATGTGTCCGCTACGAGTGAGGTCTTTAGGTTTATTTGGGCAGCTTAAATTTAGCATTTATTTTTTATATCCTTTTCGCTGTCTCTCTTTTTATTTTTGCTTTCCTCCGTATCACAGCGAGGTCCCCCCCCCCCCACCCTTCCCCCTCCTGGTCGATTCGCCCGGGTCGGAGAGGGAGTCCGCTCGGCGAACGTTCGGGTAGATTTCCTCTTCGTTTTAAGGTAATGGCCAAATACGAGGGCTACTGATGTCGGAAAATGGAATATTCCAGATGCCAGTCTTTTCCCCCGAGTAGCCCTAGGCAACGCTGCAGGTAGAACGGCTTAATTAGCGGTCGATTTCTTAATTATATACCTGTGTAATTGGGGGATACTTTAGGAAATGTGGTGGGCCGTGGCGGTGGTGAAGTGGGGTAATGATTGTGATAATACTGTGATGCAATGTGATGTAAAGGGATGAGTGATGTGGAAGTGATGATGTGGTGATGAGTCGTGTGCGTCAGACAGTTGGGTCCAACGTTTGACGAATCGTGTGGCGAACCGTACGATGCCGGCGCCGTGTTACGAGCTATTGGCGGTGAATAGCGTAACGGCGACGTAGGGGTAATGGGAGAAGCCCCGTGGTGATGGTAACAGGTTGTGGTGAAGAGGCGAGCGCAAGGTAGGTCCCGGAGATCACTAGAGGAAGGGAACTCGTCAGAACTTGAGCTGCGGGAAAAGAAAATCATGAATTATTCTCAAACTCCAAACAGTTCTAAGACGTCTCCGCCGAGGCCAACGAATAAAGTTTATGAAGAAGATTGAACAAGTGAG
>NC_051414.1:827556-827708 GCF_015228065.2 Penaeus monodon
GTTCGTCCTTTTCTTCTCCTATTTCTCTGTGATAGTTCCGTTCGGGAAGCATGTGAAGGTTTATATGACTTTCCCTCAGTCATTCAGCGCCGTAGAAAATTTTAGCGCCTCGTCGTTCATCTCGGGAAGTCTCGAGAGGAGGGCGTTTGTGA
>NC_051414.1:827934-828329 GCF_015228065.2 Penaeus monodon
AAGGTGTATCAATATAGAATCTTTTTCTCACTTGTCCTTTCATTTGGCTTTCCATTTACGCGCTTTCCCTTGCCTCTCTTCTCTTCTTTTGTCGCCATTCTCCTCTTTCTTCTTCCGTCTATCCATCTCGTCTTTTTTATCTTCCCTTTTCAGTTCCCTTCCTATCTTAATTCTTTCCTCTTTCCTCTCCCTTTTGCATTTTATATTCTTCTTATCTGTTCCTTTTCCTGTTCCTACCATCTTCTCTCTCTTTTACTCTCTCCTCGTCCTTCATCTTCCCTTTTATTTCCTTCCCCTCCCTTTCTCCCTCTCCCTCCTTCTTCTCCTCCTTTCCTTTCTTTCTCGCTCCTTCTTCAATATCTTCTTCATCCTTCTTCTCCTCTCCCACTCCTCCC
>NC_051414.1:828714-829019 GCF_015228065.2 Penaeus monodon
TTTTTTCCTTTCATCAATCTTTATCCACTCACTTATTCCCCGCCCGTCAAGCGGATTTTAAACTGACCACTTGCTCGAAAAGAAAGAATTAGAAGAATGACAAGAAAAGAGATAGATTCGAATTAGAAAAAGAAAAGGGAATAAGGATTAAATGGATTAGAGGGAATAAGACCGACCCGACGAACGACTCGCTGGACCTTTAAATTGAATTTTTTATGTGCCAAATGGCCGAAGCTCCTTCTGAAAGGTCAAAGGTCAAGGGTCGGTTGTTGTAACATTCACACCTGCTTATTAAAATCTGGGTC
>NC_051414.1:829450-829913 GCF_015228065.2 Penaeus monodon
AGTCGATTAGGTTAGCGAGTGGGGAAGATAATTCGTTGTAGGGGTGGGTGGGGGGTGGGGGTGCCATGCCTGGGGAGGGGAAGGGAAACGGATCGGTTATGTTTTGCGTCTGTCGTATCTCGCGTCTGAGTTCTGTGTCTTTGTGCACGTGCGTTTGATGGCTCCGTTTGTGTGCTTGGATATATGATATTTCTACACGAATGATCTTATATGCGCTTGGCTTGTGCGAATAAATACCACTGAAGGTTAAAAAAAAACTATTCATAAAATTCGATATAGATTTCCCGAGCGCACTCAAAAAATGGAACGTTAATTGGAACAAAAAAAGAGGAGGTGGGAGTACAACTCTCCACTTGAAACTCCATCAGCCACTCCACTTCTGCCGTCCCCCCCCCCCCCACCTGGTCTGGCCCCTCCCCCTCCCCGCTTTGCTATAGGGCCTTGCCGGGTGTTCATCCTCTGC
>NC_051414.1:830151-830324 GCF_015228065.2 Penaeus monodon
GATGCTGCAGCGTTCTCACTTAACACTGGCGCAGCAAATATGTTTATTTGTTTTTTTCTTAAACTTTTGCCTAATGAGAAGTAGAACAAACAAGCAAACAAAAGGCACTGAATTAAATGAGATGAGACTTTTCAGTTGTCGGAAATGGTCACGGGTTTTCTCATGTCCCTCAT
>NC_051414.1:830553-830887 GCF_015228065.2 Penaeus monodon
TGTATTTTAATACAATTATTGGTCTTTGAATATTTTATATTTTTGAACAGTATTAATGAATGAGAGTTGGAAAGCTCTTGCAAAAAAAAAAAAAAAAGTTCAGAAAGAGAGTTTGAAAATGCATTTTATCTGAAGCGAATAAAGTGCTTGTTTCTGCCGGCCCGGGGCATTATGCCGGGTTATGTTGCACTGCAATTGCCGGCTCATTAACATAGCCCTCATGGACTCGGTTGCACACTGCCTCTGACATGAGGATTATTTTGTGAGGAAAGGTGCAAGCGGAGCAAATTATGTGTGCTGAATGTACTCTCTATTTCTTTGTCACACACATAAG
>NC_051414.1:831237-832215 GCF_015228065.2 Penaeus monodon
TCCTTCATATCTTTTCCCCGCTCAAAAAACCCTTTAAATGGGCTCTCGTCCCTCGCCTTCCCACCATCCCTCTCTTTCTTTCTCTCTTCTTTCTTTGTCGTCTTCTTCTTTGGTCTCACTTTCCTTTTCTCTTCTTTCTTTTCTCTTCCTTTCCTTTTCTCTTCTTCTTTCCTCTCTTTTTTGGGTCTCCTTCTTTCCTTTTTTCCTCCTCTCTTCTTTGGTCCCCTCTCTCCCCCTTTTCCCCCTCCTTCCCTTTTCCCTTTTTCTCTTTTCTCTTCCCCTCCTCTGTCCTTCTTTTCTCTCTTCCTACCTTCCCCTTTTCTCTTTTTCCTTTTCTCCTCTTCTCTTTCTTTCCTCTCTTCTTCTTCTCTTTTTCTTCTTGGTCTCCTCTTTTCTTCTTCTTCTTTATTTTTTTTTTTTCCTCTTTCTTTCTTTTCTCTTCTCTCTCTCCTCTTTGGGGAAATAAAAAATTCTTTCTTTGGGACCCGCTTGTTTTTCCTGTTTGGAGCCCTCGTTTTTTGGGGAGTCCCGGCCGGGCGTCTCTGTTCTTTGGGATCGTCTTCTGTTCTTTGGGATCGTCTTCTGTTCTTTGGGATCGTCTTCTGTTCTTTGGGATCGTCTTCTGTTCTTTGGGATGGATCCTGATTTTTGTATTCGTTCATCTATATATATATTCTGGTCTTATTGACCTTGCTTTATTACTGACGTTGTCGGTTTTATTGTTGTCATCAGTAATATTGTTAACAGGAATAGTAATATTATTTGTTGCTTATATGAATAAACCGACCTACCTGCCTCCTTTAAAGGTTTTCATCGGGCAGAAGAACGGCAGAAGAACGCAGAACCCTCTCATTCCCTCTTCCTGGGCGCTTCTGCGTGCAAGCACACCGAAAATTAAATAATGAATCGTATCAAAGCGAAAGATTAATGTACACGTCAGAAAAATTTAATTAAACTACACTTCCAGCTCGGCGCCAT
>NC_051414.1:832368-832505 GCF_015228065.2 Penaeus monodon
AAGACAGGGTTAAGGGTGAATGGCTAAGGGAAGGGACGAAGGGAAGGAGAGAAGAAAGTGGAAAGGGTGAAGGGAGAAGGATGAGGTTGCACGCGCGCGCACAGACACACACGCACCGCCAACCCACACCCCACAAC
>NC_051414.1:832664-832871 GCF_015228065.2 Penaeus monodon
CCGGCGCTCGAGCGAGAGGCCGGGCAAGGAGAAAAAGAAACTTCAAAAGCATATGACAAAGCCAGAAATGCGGAAGATTTGTACAAGATAGATCCCAGTCGTCTTTGAGCTTTTCCACTCCCCTTTTCTTCGCATTTTCCTTTCGAGTCGTTCGGAAGTTTTTTTTTTCGTTTTTGTCTCCAGTCCTGGAATTTAACCACGTGGAAA
>NC_051414.1:833044-833114 GCF_015228065.2 Penaeus monodon
AAAGAAAGAGGGACAAGGGAGAAAAATAAAGGGAACAGGTAAGAGAAGAGAAAGCGGTGAGGCCGAGGGG
>NC_051414.1:833148-833472 GCF_015228065.2 Penaeus monodon
TAGGGAGACATTCTCTATCGAGGTCCGTTTGTTTTTCGTTTTTGTGCCTTTGAGCTTTGTGAAGTGTTTCCTTCGTTCTTAAAACTAGAAAGATTTCCTGAGCCTGTTTTCTTATTTCGTTTTATTTACCTTTCTCTCGTTTTTTTTCTTCGCCTTTTCTCATATTTTTTTTAGGAGGTTTGCTTTCTCGTACTCTCCTTCCCGGTTTCCTTTGATCTTTCTCTCTTTTCTTTTTGTTTCTTTTAATTCTTTTTCGAATCGCCGTTTCCCCTTCGATACACAAATCTCCCCACTTTGTGGTTTTATTTTCTTCCACATCCATTT
>NC_051414.1:833519-833711 GCF_015228065.2 Penaeus monodon
CTTCCGCGTCCTCGGTCACAGACAGAATTCTGACAGCGGGGAATCAGCCTTTGTGGAGTGCTTGAAGGATTCATGTCTGCGGTATTGGACGCTCGGGTCGCAAGCAGGGACCGGCGCCCGTTTTCTGTGGTTGTATTCGTTTTCTGTTATTTAGGTTGAGGTTCGGTTTCTTTGGCCCTGTTTTTTAGGGTT
>NC_051414.1:834222-834297 GCF_015228065.2 Penaeus monodon
GCATCTCTGTTCATCTTCATCCCGATTTGCTGTAACCTCCTTTATCTTCCGGTCCCTCTTCCTTTGTTTAAACAT
>NC_051414.1:834362-834426 GCF_015228065.2 Penaeus monodon
ATCGCTCCATCTCATCTCTCCCTGTGTCTCGCCTTTCGCTTTTTTGCTTTTTTTTTTCTCTTGA
>NC_051414.1:835057-835163 GCF_015228065.2 Penaeus monodon
CTCTGCCATAATCACCTATAATTTAGTGCAAAACGGGATAATGAGAGGACAGAGCGAGATTGTTATTGTGACTGGCGAATGATCGGGACCGGGAAGGATGATCATG
>NC_051414.1:835251-835326 GCF_015228065.2 Penaeus monodon
TTTTTTTTAGGGTGGGGGGCTTTGGGGGAGAAGCGGTGTTCGGTGAATAAGGTGTTGAAGGAAGGGACTGGGAAT
>NC_051414.1:835532-835971 GCF_015228065.2 Penaeus monodon
AAAAAACGAGATTGATCGTGTCTGAATGTGTGTGTGTGTGGGAGAGAGGAAATACAGTCAGATTCTAACTCACACACATGTATTTATAGATGAAGCCTGAAAATGTGTAAGAAATACAACTCCATTTCCATCACAATTAATTTTGGCAGTAGTTTAATCCTATATTTGGTGCTGCAAGTGCGGAGTTCTATAATACAGTCAGTCCTCTTCAATCCTATTACATCTCTATTGTTTATTTACACCCTGTAATGGCCAGGCTGCATAAACGCGCACGAATCACCTTTCCACTTTTTGTGTATAATTTGGATGTAAACTTACTTCTGTGCTTTCCAGCGGGATTTATATTTACACGGAAACGTTGTTGAAACTTCCACTGAACAATCCCGCCTTTATGTATCATTCACCGCTATCCCTGTCCTCGCTCTCCCTCCCTCTCCCC
>NC_051414.1:836794-836936 GCF_015228065.2 Penaeus monodon
ATGGCGGTAACAGCTGGTTAGGAGTGGTAATGGCCCGGTAATGCGCGAGTGGCCGCCTCTCTCTCATTAGCTGTTTTGGTCTCGTTGATTTTTAACTTTCTGGTCTTGGTCCGGGGCCTCGGTGTTCCCTGGGGAGGGCTTG
>NC_051414.1:837179-837248 GCF_015228065.2 Penaeus monodon
CATTTCTCCTGACTTATCCACAGCAATCATAACATGACTTTCTTCTCACAGTCGACCTCTCCGTTCACG
>NC_051414.1:837368-837760 GCF_015228065.2 Penaeus monodon
CAAAGATAACAAGCGACTCCCCCGCATTAGTTATCGTTTTAGGCCTTTCCATAAAGAGATCTCTGAACTCGCGCATAAATATGAAGGCCCACCCCACTACCGCCTCGCAAACAACACTGCTTTGACAACTACGCTGATGAACGACCACGCTTTCTGTTTACAACTGCATGGTGACTGGTGGTAGGAGAGAGGGAGGAAGGGAAGGAGGGAGGGAGAGGAGGAGGGAGGGAAGGGAAGGATAGAGGGAGGGAGGAAAGGAGGGAGAGAGGGAAGGAGGGAGAGAGGGAAGGGGAATGACGAGGAAAGGTGAGGAGACGAGAGGAATGGAGAGGAGAGGAGCGAAAAAAAGGAGAGAGAAGTGGAGAGAAGAGATGAGAAGGTACACTTGGTTG
>NC_051414.1:837867-837943 GCF_015228065.2 Penaeus monodon
GGAGAAGCAATGCCCAGTAAATGATCAAGTAGAAACTGGGGGAGATGTGACGGGAGGGAAGATGGATGGCACTGGA
>NC_051414.1:838339-838434 GCF_015228065.2 Penaeus monodon
GTGTCCAGATTTTCCATGTTCGGACTTTGAACGGAGATTGACCGATTGGATCAATGATGGCGCGAGGTGAACAGGAAGAGAAATCTAACGTCCGC
>NC_051414.1:838777-839158 GCF_015228065.2 Penaeus monodon
CCGCAGCCTAGATTGTGCCGTGGCGCTGAGGGTCGGGGATTTGGGGGGGTTTCAGGATATATGGGTATGGCTGTGTGGATATGCGAGGAGGATAAAGATGGCGGGTATTCCAGGGCCGTTGTGAATGGGTGCTCGCGCGGCGCCGTTTCCGTGTCCGCGTGAGGTTTGGCTGGTGGGAAGCGTGAGTGGAAGAGCCAGGTGTTTTAGGGCGTAGCGGGGGTTGGGGATAGGTTGGGGGGGGTTCTGCTGGGGTTATCTTTAATGCTGCATTTTGGTAATGGTGGATCATAAGCACTCGATTGCACGGGATGTACCGCCGCACGCACATGCAGGCAGATGGACAAACCCTTGCTTTTTCTTTTGGTTAAATGTGCTTGTAGA
>NC_051414.1:839228-839503 GCF_015228065.2 Penaeus monodon
TCTGCCCTCCCTCCCTCCCTCCCTGAACAAATGCATAAACAAGGAGCATAATACCTCCTGCTTTATGCTGATGGCATCTAGTTGCAAAGAAGTTCGGCGCATGTAATGCAAATAGCGCTGCAACGACTCGAATCAGCATGCAAAGCCTCGGTTTCAGATGACAAATGAAGGGAAAAATCCGAAATTCAGAGAGCGGGGTCGGCGAGAGAAATGAATGGAGCAAGAAGGAGAAAAATATGGAGCCAAAAGTTCCCTCCTACGCTCTTTAAAGCTTT
>NC_051414.1:839829-839893 GCF_015228065.2 Penaeus monodon
AAAGTCATTAGTTGAAAGAAATTCTTGTTTAGAAGTTTCTGAAATATAAAAAAGAAAGCGCGCG
>NC_051414.1:840030-840617 GCF_015228065.2 Penaeus monodon
TCACTATACAAAAGCAGGAAATCGGTAGGACATATTTGCATATACTTTTACCTTAGAAGTGTAACACATGGACAGGATTCCGTATCTCCAACCCTTAAGATATCTCCGCTCTCCTTCTCAAGCTTTTATCCTCATTATGAATTTCTCTCCTTTGCGTATCACCTCCCCTCCCCGGCCTTCCTCACGCCCCCCCTCACCCGCCTTCCTCACCCCCCCCTCCCCGGCCTTCCTCACGCCCCCCCTCACCCGCCTTCCTCACCCCCCCCTCCCCGGCTTCCTCACCCCCCCCCCCCTCAACAGCCTTCCTCGCCCTTCCTCCCCGGCCTTCCTTGCACCCCCCCCCCCCTAACCCGCTTCTCGCCCTTCCCTCCACCGGCATTCCTACCACTCTCCTCCTCGGCTTCATCCCCCCCCTCCCCGGCCTTCCTCCCCCCCCCCCTCACCCGCCTTCCTCGCCCTTCCCTCCATTGTAATACTTCGAATGTCGTGCGATTAGGGCGGAATTAGCAGCTGCTTGAATTCTCTTTCTGTGGAATTCTCTCTTAGGTGGTTCCTCGCTTGAATATACGGACTCTGCGCTCGGGAGA
>NC_051414.1:840710-840814 GCF_015228065.2 Penaeus monodon
GCAGGGGTGCAAGGGGTGGAGTCTAGGAAGTAGGCAAAGGGCTTTGGTAAGAAGGTGCGCTAATGTTGTGGGTTTATTATTGTTGTTGGATGATAAGGAGAATA
>NC_051414.1:841029-841307 GCF_015228065.2 Penaeus monodon
TGCTGTTCTCAAATAAGGCAATTGATTAAGCTCTTCTCGTGCCCGGCAAATGGCATTGCCACTCGCGACCCGACAAAAAGAGAAACGATTTCGCTCTTAAACTAAACCGAAACAACCTCTTCCGCTGCCCCATTGTGTGCAAGACGGGGATCGCAGCGCCCCTGCTCGCGCTGGGAAATACCGTAGTTCAGCCCTAGTAACGCCATTTTGCGTCCAGGTGATCCAGTAGCGCGCTGAGACGACACTGCTTTCTCTTACTGTTTCTCTGTCTCTTTATT
>NC_051414.1:841543-842183 GCF_015228065.2 Penaeus monodon
TTCTCCCTCGTTGCGTAAGATATTAGGGATGAAGGGAGAGAGGGATAACTGCAGTCAGTCCGGCTGCTGCCTTGTGGTGAGGTGGTGAGGAGGTGGTGAGGTACAAGGTCCGTGTAGAGCTTGGTGTTGGATGCACGGTCTACAGGGTGTTGCTGTATGTCCCTAGCTGTGGGTATCTCTGTTTCTACGTCTTCTTCATTCCCCTTGCATCTCTCTTCATCTCTTCTTCTCCCCTTTCTGTCCATTTTCCCTTCCATCGTCCTTGTATATAGAATTGTTGCGGTTTGCCATTTTGTTCTTGTAGATTTACTTGGTTTGTATGAGTAGCCTTATTGTATAAGGTACTGTTTCTTCATCACTTCGTGCACAAGACTCATCACTGTTGTTTTTTTTCCTTCATCACCTTTCATTACTACTTGCGTGGAACTCTCGCCATTTACCTTTGGTCCATATTTATAACTCTTTGTACAAGACACTTTTCTTCTTTACTTGTACAAGACCCGTCGTTACTTGCACAAGACCCTTGCAAAGAGATACCTTCCTTGGTCTCAGCTTAACCACTTTCGCGACATTAACTGATGATAAACCAAAGGAATGAGACAGATGGGATGAGGAAACAGAGGAGGAAATGAGAATATAA
>NC_051414.1:842519-842709 GCF_015228065.2 Penaeus monodon
GGTTGCTTAACGGCAATAACGCTAAGGTGTTCTTCCGCTTTCTGGACGTGCGGTATGCAAGGATTAGGGGCAAGGGGTGGGGGCTAGGGATGGGGTACGAGGGGAGCTTAACCGCCCCTCCCTCACCCCACCTCCCTCGCCCTCCCCATTTCATTCTGAGACGCGTTGTGGATAGGGGAGATCATGGGTA
>NC_051414.1:842808-843290 GCF_015228065.2 Penaeus monodon
CCTGGGTCGGCAGGGTGCCTAGTGGGAAATCAGAAGCGAGGCGATGGCTGTGTGTCTGCGTTTTGTGACGTCGCTCAGATTACAGTGCGGGCACAGTGAGGCGAAGGCGGCGCAGGCAATGTGCTGGAAGATATTGCAGGTGTTGCAGCACACGCACTTAATGGACGGTGAAGAAGGAGAGGTATCTGATCGGTTGCTTTGCCGGTATGGTGATGAAAAAATCTCTCCCGTATTCCTCTTTTCCTGTCAAACAGGGACTTGATTTCCCTTCTTTCTTCCTCTGTAAAGAGATAGGTGAAGGTACACTGTTTGCAAAAGCGAAACTGACAAAGGACCAGGGACCATTACTCTGTTTGTGCGGGAGACGGACTGTGTGTACAGTGTGGCTGCGGGCGAGGGGGCACTGTACTCTTGAGGGACGTAGTATCCTGCAGCATGGAGAGGAAAGCGCAGGAAACTAATATAAAGACGCAGGTCGTGCC
>NC_051414.1:843740-844343 GCF_015228065.2 Penaeus monodon
GGACGAAAAGGAGGAGACACGGAGCGAAAGAGACTTGGTGAGAGGAAAGTTGGTAGTTGTAGACAGTTCAGCGCAGCGAGTGAGTGCGGCTGACTGGAAGCAATGTATTCATTGAACACACACGCACGTCCAAGTTGGTGCACTTCTGATCCTGTGCGAACTTGTTAGAGTCTGTGCAAGTTTCAACCGACTCCTCCCCCTGAAACTTAGTCGGCGATGACGGATGCAAAGCGTCGGTCGCCGCTGTCCTGAGATCTGGAGACGCGAGGAAGTGCCAGGATTCTTGGCTTCTTACGTGGCGGTTGCTCTTGCGGGGGGATGAGGAGGTCCCGCTTTGGAGACTGAATAAGGAAGCCCTTTTTTTAGACTTGTAGGCCGTCGAGACTAGAAAGGATATATAGATGCCAATGAGTAAGACCTTAAAAAATAACAAAATAAAATAAAGTTGACAAAAAACAGGTAACTGTGACAGTCAGACGTGGTAGGTAGTTGGGAATTTCGGGGCTGGCAACCTTAACTCAAATTTCGAGGATCTTAGGCGATTCTTAGACTCTTGACGTCTTGTTTGAAGGTAGATAAGGAAATCCGAGACCAGTGATTCGC
>NC_051414.1:844376-844756 GCF_015228065.2 Penaeus monodon
AGAGTGTCAAGGCACTTTGGGGTCATCACCACACTAGATGTGTTTAAGAAATCGTCATCGCCAGGATTCAGGAACAAAGACATCAATTATCAAATATTATATTATGATAAAAGGCTATACAGATTGCAGCTATACGGCCTCCCCTCCAAAGGCACGGGGCCAAATTCGACGGCAGTGAAACACGTGCGCGGGAGCCAAACGGGGGTCTTTAAGCCCGCCTGGAATTGCTTGTTATCTCGTGACGTTTGTTGATGTTAGAAGTGTTCTTAGCAGTTGGCCGTCAGTGTTGCCTCTCGGCTCAGGCACAGAATTGATGTGGAGTTTAGGCGTGGGAGCAGTGGGGTCTTAGAGCAGGCACTGAGAATTGGATGGTGGAGTTA
>NC_051414.1:845159-845479 GCF_015228065.2 Penaeus monodon
ACAGGGGCGCTCCAAGCCTTTGTTGATTCCCCTTGTTTGAGTGTTCTTCCCTCGCCTGCCACGCGAGACAAGTGCGCCTCGCTGCCACAGGAAGCATCCCCGCTTGGAGGTCGTAACGAGCGTACTTTCGCCATCTTGAGACTTGGCGAGTGGCCGGGTGTCTAGCTCGTAGCTTCCCTCGTGCCATTTCGCGTCTAATTATTTCACGTCGGGCGTTGGGGTGATAGGGAATTCCTGTTTGTTTTTAATTAGTCCAGCTTCCTAAATAAGAAAAGTGTATTTTCGGTCAGGGTTTGGCAAACATTCGGCGCTGCTCGTCT
>NC_051414.1:845526-845838 GCF_015228065.2 Penaeus monodon
CCTCCTTGCCCTCTATTTTTCCTATTTTCTTTTTTGTTCAATATGTTTTCCATCTCGAGTAATCATATGCAGCATATTATGTATGTATGTTCCTCTTAGAATATTTTTCTGTTTTTTCTCGCATGATATGTTAGGGATAAAATTTACATTTCATGCATAGTGTTGATTTTATTTACCATTGAAATGAAAACATTTTACCGAGAATATACACAAACAGGTAGTTCATTTTGCCCGCTCGTTTCTTACATTTCAGACTAAAAATAAAATTTGAAAACAAGGAAATGTCACAGGTTTTTTTTATTGTGTATGTTT
>NC_051414.1:845867-846023 GCF_015228065.2 Penaeus monodon
ATTGGAATTTATATCGTAAGTTTCATTTTATAGGTGGTTATGAAAATAGCATTTAATTATACTGACTTAGTATTTTTGTAAGTATTTAACCATTATTTTTCTCCTTGCAGGTGAGTATCATGCAGATATCTTCTGTCGCTGTCCCGTTTTGAGGTA
>NC_051414.1:846220-846921 GCF_015228065.2 Penaeus monodon
TACATACAGATATAAAATTGACGTCATCGTCACCACTACATTATCTCCGATCGTTTTCAAATAAAACCAGTTTATGAGTTCCGTATCATCAATTTTTATGGCAGGAAAAAAGGAGGGAGGGGTTTGGAGGGGTAAGGGAGATGGCGAGGTGGAAAGAGAGAGGGAAAGGGAAATGTAGAGAGAGATGGAAGGAAGGAGAAACAGGAAGACGGGTAAGGGATAACGGGAAGGGAGAGGGGTGAGCAGAGAGAGAATGAAGGAGAAAGGGAAAGGAAAGCAGTAGGAAGAATGTAAGGAAAAGGGGAACAGAGAGAGGGGAAAGGAAGTGGGAAAGGTGTGGAGAGATTGAAGGAAGGAGAGAATGGAAGGGAAGGAGAAATAAGAAGATGAGTAAGGGAGGGGAGAAGGGGTGAGCAGAGAGAGGATAAGGGAGAAAGGGAAAGGAAAGAAATAGGAAGAATAGTAAGGAAAAGGGAAATGGAAAGGAGAATTGGATCGTAGAACCGCAGCATCTTCTCCTCAATGCCAGGCACCCAATGTGGCTCTGAGAGGGTACTTGATGGCACACACGCCCGCTCTCTGTGCCCAATAAGCGGCGATTAGCGTGAGCGAGACGGGTTCCAGGCGAGCGACGAGCGAACGCCGGGTCGAGACGCGGGTCGAGTGGTTCGGGCTGAGCAAGCAGAGGCGGAGGTTTGTGT
>NC_051414.1:847074-847729 GCF_015228065.2 Penaeus monodon
AAGGAATATGAAAAGCGGGAAAGGAGCCAAATGTCCTGTTAGTACGCCCAGCTGTTGTTTTTTTACGAGGAGTGTGTTTATATATCTTGGGTCTAAGCTAATGCATATTTTTTCTCATAACATATATACCAATAGGCTTTGAATTGATATCTGATTACGCATGTAGGAATGTATACGGATATATATGTATGCGTATGTATTTTATAGATAAATGGCGCGATAGTCATCTGTAGAAGTAAGTATTATGTTTTATTGATGTATATTTATATGTACACTTACACACACATACGCTCGCGAAGCAGGTGTGCAGAACAGGTATGCAGAACGCAAGTCAAGACAAATGAGACGCTCCGAAGCAGGTAGGCAATAATACGGGCAATTAAGGGCAATAATGTCATACTAAGAGTATAATTATCACCCTCATTACGATCCTCCTTGCCGGCCGAGATTTGTTCGGATAGTTGAGATTCCGTATGAGATGTAAATGGCTGAGATTCCCGGGAAAAGCTATTTGTTACGCTGTTTAAGTACGATGTATGCGAGGAAATGCTTGTCTCTGTTTCCCGTTTAATCACGTTTTGTCTGAGGAATCCGACGCCGTGGGGGAAGGGGGGTATGGGGGGGAGCCGGGGGGGTCTGTGCTAGCGTGATGGAA
>NC_051414.1:847774-848029 GCF_015228065.2 Penaeus monodon
ATAGGTCGGTAGCACTCTGAAATCTACGGAACTCCACGCCACATTTAACTACAAAACTTCCCCTTGATGCCTAGGCGTCAGGTATCATGATTTTTTTTTTTTATCCAACCCTCGTGCGAATTATTTACCAGCACTTCGCCATTCGGTTACTTCGCTGTTTTCCAGGTACGCGGGATTAATTTAAAGTGGCTCCATCTTTGAGGGCAGAGGCGAACACTCGTGCCACTTATTCACAGGAAAGATTCGAGGGAAGAG
>NC_051414.1:848622-848869 GCF_015228065.2 Penaeus monodon
CGCGTATCCACACGTGAAGCGCCAGGATCAGAGGGCCGTCGCGCCCCGCCAGGAGAGCTTTCCAGCCTTTTAGTTAAGGTAATTTCCGGCGACTTGGCCAAGTATTCTTCGGAAATTGGCCGCAGGAAAAATCCTTTTGGTCCCTGAGGATACGGAGACGTAGAGGTCCATCGCCGGCCGGGAAGCAGGACACGCGAGATGGGGACGAGGCGAGGCTAGGTGCGCCGCCGGGGGGGGGGGGGGTAAA
>NC_051414.1:849033-849189 GCF_015228065.2 Penaeus monodon
AAACCGGGAGCCTGAGGTCGCAGAGAAAGGGTAAGTAGGACTAAAAAGAGGAAGAGTTGAAGGAAAACCAATTGCAGATGGAAGGGAACTGCATATCGCCCGTGGAGCTGGACCATTAATATACCTAGAAAATTAATGGCCACAGTTTGCAGTAAC
>NC_051414.1:849531-850153 GCF_015228065.2 Penaeus monodon
CCTGGCCCCCGCCCCACCGCCAGCCACACTGCTCCACCATTTACACGTTTCCCGTGGCGAGGTCCCAGTCAGGCCACGTGCGGCCATTTGGCGTTTAGGTTCGTGCTTAAAATTCCCCGTTGTTGACTGGCTGTCAAGAGCAGCGTGTGGTTTTGCGGGATTGTTTGTTGGCAACGGAACGAGTGGTCACAGTGCTCTCGACAGGGATTTGGCCGGGCAAATATTTCACTTGCCTTTACGGAGAATGCGAGAGGACAATTAAGAGTGTTGGCGGGGCGAATGGATTTGGTTTCTGCCGAAAAGATGGATTCGAAAATTTAGTTGGCGAATAGGGCGGGGGGAGGGGGGGATTGCTGTTATGAGTTGTGGACACGAGATCTGGTGGCTGTCTGGCGGGGAAGGTGTTTATTCGGTTTTAAAAGAGCAGGGAGATATACGTGGCCAATGGTCTGCAGGAAATGACACTTAAAGCAAAGCCTCCGTCGTTCTCAGCGCAGCGACTGGCGATAAGCTTGCTACACGTATGCACAACCAGTGAGCATTTCCCGAAAACCACAACTGGTGCATCTGCTTGAAATAAAACCAGTTTGGTCCGTGTGACATGATAGTCCCCGTCATTATG
>NC_051414.1:850184-850298 GCF_015228065.2 Penaeus monodon
TATCAAAACCAGAAGCGACCCTTTCGCCTCTCGTGTCCATAAAGTTCGTATTTAGTCGGTGCCACTGATAAACGCCATCGACATGTCAATAACACTCCTTCGAAATGGTCACTC
>NC_051414.1:850335-850967 GCF_015228065.2 Penaeus monodon
CTCCGTCACCCTCGGTCCTGCAGAAACGAAAATGCCGGCGGTTTTCATTTAGGATTTATAGAATATTTTCATCGTGACTTCAGCTCGGAGGAGAGTCGAGAAGAGAGCTGTCACGTTTCTAATACACTGAATTATTGCCATGTAAGAAATGCAGGTTTGTTTTTAGTGCTGCTTGAGATTGCAAGTTGAAAAAACAATGAGTTCTTTCTTCTCTTTTCTTCTTTTGTCTCTCATTCTTTTTCTGCCTCCTGTAAGACTCGCATTTGTGTCATTGTTTTGTTATTTCGTAATTATGTTGGTTAAAGCCAGGAGCTGAATAAATATGTAGAAAGAAAATAAAGAACATATATTTTGTTTTAGACTGTAGCAGAAACTCAATTGTTCATTCTCTTGTCAGTATTTATTTCCGGTTATTTGGAGTCTCGAAAAATACATTAGCTGACGAAAGGAACGGATGAATAAATGAAAAGAGAAAGAAGAAAATGTGGATTCTCGTGAAAATAGTAATGGGCCTTTCTCTCCTTCTCCTCCCCTCCACTCCCCACCCCCACCCCCCATATCCTACTCTCTTGCGCTGGAAAATTCTGGAACTCTTGTTGAAAAGTGACTCAGAAAAGTTTGGACAACAGTTT
>NC_051414.1:851233-851398 GCF_015228065.2 Penaeus monodon
CCGACCGGCGTAACTTGACACGGTGTCTCGAGAACAGGTGTTAGCTTTTAGCTCTTGGTTTTGCATGATTTAGCTTCTTGGGCTGTGGAGGCAGAAAGGAAGGCTGGGATTTTTGTTCGTGGTATTTTCAGGGGTCCTTTTGTCTGTTTTTTATATATTATTGAA
>NC_051414.1:851457-851521 GCF_015228065.2 Penaeus monodon
TTTTTTTTATGCGGCTGTTGCTTGTTTTGAACGCGAGAGTGTGGCTGGGTCATAGCCGTGGTAT
>NC_051414.1:852060-852249 GCF_015228065.2 Penaeus monodon
ACCCCTTTCAGACATCTTCTCCCCCTTATCTAAACGCAATGACGTCACAGAGAGACCCGCGTTAACCCTCTCAGCTTCCAGCATCTCAGTGATCTTAATAATCTCATCTCCCGCGTGATGGCGCTGATGTGCCGGCGCCGTGAGGAAGCATGTATTACATCTTGAGACAATGTGTGGCATCGCGGGGCC
>NC_051414.1:852448-852617 GCF_015228065.2 Penaeus monodon
CCAAGCGATTTAGAATGGACGTCCATATATACATCCCTATTAAAGTAAGATTTCACCATCTGTACCAACCTCAGCACCTTCATGATGTATGCAAGTTTCAGGAGCAAGAGAAATCACTCACTCCGAACAGATATTCGTTCACCTCTTCCTGTAGGTTATGCGAGGGACG
>NC_051414.1:852638-853246 GCF_015228065.2 Penaeus monodon
CCATTATGCAAAAAGGTGATTAAACGTATAAGGTTATTTTGCCATGTGTAAGGGAGAGGAAAAGGAAGGATATAATGGACATGCATATATAGTGATATTGAATCGTGTATAGAATTGTGTTATATAGGAATAATAAGGAATTAAAAGTAAATTATAATTATAAGTCGAGTTAGGTTTGATCAGCATTATCTTCTTTTTTTGTAGTTCATTGTATTTTTTCCCGTTTCTTTTACGAGGTAATTCTTTATCATATTTTTCACTGGCGTTATACTGTGCTTATATCAGGCTGTATATTACAACCCCTTGCCAAGATGGAGGTTGGAGGGAACACGTAATATGCCTCAAGCTGGGCCGCGTCGCCTTCCTCAACCCCTTATTGGCGATTACCTTAATTCATGACGGCGTTTTATGAATATTTACTGTTTTTTTTTTCTTTTTTTCTTCATCGCACCATCTCGCTTCATAGGTCTTTCTACCCCTCCCCTCTTCCCCACCGCTTCACTTTCCCCCTTCTCGCTTTCTCTCCTTTCTACCCCTCCCTCCACTCCCTCCCAGAGGTGCATAGTTCGGTTCGGTACAGATTTTGAGTGTTGCATACAGATTGAGTT
>NC_051414.1:853695-853819 GCF_015228065.2 Penaeus monodon
ACAAAATTGAAAACGGTATTTGTTAGCGTCCATGCTTCTTATCATCAGGGTTGACCTCGCAGTATAATGATATGCATATATTTTTTAAAAGAATGAGGAAAACAAAGGAAAGGATGGGAGTGGT
>NC_051414.1:853855-854479 GCF_015228065.2 Penaeus monodon
AATGTGTGTCCAGGAGTGTTTGCCCTTTGATGGCTGGGTGAGGAGGCTAGTCAGTATGCAAAACAGAAGGTGGCTGTGAAGAGGCCTGTCAGCATTTACCAATTTTTTTGCAGAGGTTTATGAAGGCAATTTTTAAAGGGGGAGTGAAGGAAAGAAAAAGTCAGCCATACTTATTATCATTTTGAGTCCGTGACTATTTTTTTTTAGTTATATTGACTATTTACCTTTTTTGGGGCAAGTGTTTGCGCCGTTGCAAGAGCCAGCAAGGATACTCAGTTTTCCTAAGGGCAAAGTGGAAGCCCTCTCGACGCGCTTTTAATAAACATCAGCAAACATTCATGGGCATTTCTTATCGCGGCGTCATGAGGTAGCGGCGGCGCCTCTGGTCAGGGCCTCCTGGTGTTGCGAGCGCCTTGGCTGGGCCTCGAGGGCGGGAGGCTTATTACTGAGGAGTCATGCGCGGCCTCCGGGCGGGCGGGGGAGGCGCGGTGCTCGGGGGGCCGCGCTCCGATCTCTTTTTCTGGCCAGAGATTTTTTTTTGAGGGGGGTAGGGGTGTCGGGCAGAGGGTTGGATTTGAGGAGTTTGAGTAAAAGTCTTGTGGTAGTAGGGGAAAAAGAAGGGAC
>NC_051414.1:854990-855345 GCF_015228065.2 Penaeus monodon
CTTACACTAGCAGAGGCGCACATATGTACTTGAACCATTGGCAAGTTTCTTAACATTTGAATAGTCTTAGTAGCAGAAAAGACCATTTTTACGCCAAAGACCCAGCTGGGAGGAAGAAGGGCCTAAAAAAACACACACTTTCAGATTTGTTTTTTTCTTTTTCTTCTGGAGAAAGAGATGAGATGTATTTTCGTTTTTTTTCCTCTTCAGTCTTCTTATTTTTTCTTGCCGTTGATATTTAATTTTCTCCCTTCTTCCCTCCGCCTAAAGCGAATTATTTACGTCCTCTAGTTCAGCCGATTTTATATTTTCCCCTCCATGCCTTTCTCTCTCTTTCGCTCATTCGCCCACCGTC
>NC_051414.1:855518-855979 GCF_015228065.2 Penaeus monodon
ATACACCGAGAGGCAAAAAGAGAAGGAATAAGAAATAAGAATGGATAAAGGAAAATGTATAAAAAAAAAAAACGTAAAAAATCTTGAATAGCCTCTGAACGGCGCCGTAACTTTCCATTACTCCGGGATATTGTCACGGTAACACAGACACAGAGGAGGGCGAGAGCTTGCTTGTAAGTATGAAGTGCGTGCGCCGGCTGGGTGCTTGGGGCCGGGGGGGGGGTCAGCACGCAGCCTCTCGGTCGTTGTTAGAATGGTTGGTTAGATTTGCTTTTTAGAATTGTTTTTTGTTAGCATTGTTTTGTTATTAGAATTGTTTGGTCATTTAGATTGTTCATTAGAAAATTTTGATTATTAGAATTATTTGTTAGAATTGTTATTATTATTTGTTATTGTCGCGTGCTCCGAGGTCTGGGCTTTTAGCTTGTTATTATTGGGTGTTCATTTTTAGGCGTGTTTTT
>NC_051414.1:856088-856382 GCF_015228065.2 Penaeus monodon
AACATCAGTTGGTGTATAGGCGTGTGTAATAATTTGTAATTTCAAGAGTAGCCATTTTTATTCCATCTTGTAAGTCTTCTTTCAGACGCTTTAGTTCATTTTACATTTTCTATCTTTTCATTCCCTTCACCTTCGCACTATACCTTTGTGTACAGTTTACTAATTACTAAAGAGGAAACGGAAAAGCGCCGTGATCAGCCGCCATCAAAGTCAAGCGATTGTACAGAAAAATAAGTTCACGAGAGTACTTGGCTCTAAGGAAGTTTAAAAGAGTTGCCCTCAACGATCGTGACG
>NC_051414.1:858213-858778 GCF_015228065.2 Penaeus monodon
CGCCATCCCGGACCTGACCTGACCTCTGTTTTCCTGCCTTTCTCGTGGCAATTAAACTCTGGTTAGTGTCTTCGCGGGAGTTTTGTGCGTCAGAGTAAGTCGAGCTTTCGGAGGCACAAATCTTCGTTAATGTCTGCAAAGTTGGGAGTCCCGCACAAAAAGCCCGGCCGTTGGACCTTACGGGCGGCTTCAAAGAGGTCAGCGTGTATGAGGAGGTCTGCGGGCGAGGTCAGCTGATGAGGTTTATGAGGTCGGGAGCTCGAATTTAGGGTTATGTAGAGAGGTTTATCCGGGTTTTCCCTTTGTTTTATTTTGGAAAGGTTTGGCCGGGTTATTTTCGCGTGGGCCGAGATTGTTGGGGCGATTCGAAAATGGGAAGATTGTGGGTAATTAAAGTATAATTAGGAGATGATTACGCGCCCAGAAGCTTCCATGCCATTACTGATGTTGAAGACCTACATAATGAGAAAGAAAAAATAAACGACCGGGAAGAATTATGCCATTGTAGTCGTTGCATTTTTGTAATTACGGCTCCTGATGCGCTGTATGTATATTCAAATGAGGC
>NC_051414.1:859119-859636 GCF_015228065.2 Penaeus monodon
TCATTAATTCCTGACTGTTGTTGCCGTGTCCCGCCTTGCTTCCGACAGCACAATGGCTATCAGCGGCTTGCACGTCGCGGCCAGGTGCATATGCAACAGTGTGATTCACACGCACAGCACGTCGCTCGTGATTTATGGCGTGATTATGCGATTCAGACGGCCGAAACTTTCATCATACGGCAGTTGAAATTCGTCATAAGATTTATTTTTTTCCCTCGTTATCCTCTTCCTCGGCTCTATCGTTCATTCCTTTGCAACATTGCAAATTTCATCCTCCGAACGCTGGATGCAGCCCAACCAGCCCGCGCGCCTCTATGGGGAATGGAACCGGCTGGGAAATGAACGTCTTAAACAGATCGGTAATTCCTGGAAGGTCCATTTCGCGGCCTGCCGGAGCATGTAACAAGACGGGGGAGGCTGCGCTCCCGCGGTCGGGTTCTATCCGCCCGAGCCGCCCGGATGCATATCATGGGCGGCGAGGGGGGGTCGCGCCCATGCTCAGAGGAAGAGAAATATA
>NC_051414.1:860342-860509 GCF_015228065.2 Penaeus monodon
CTGTCGTAATGTGCGTGGTTATTTGATGTAAAATAACATGAGACAAACTTTGCCAAAGTATTGGCAATAAGAAAATTTGCGTAACGACATTTTTAATGAGGGTGATGGAAGGCAAAACATAAATAGAAGTTCTTTATGTAGTATATCCTAAAACTTATATCAATCAT
>NC_051414.1:860540-860856 GCF_015228065.2 Penaeus monodon
AACCTCTAGTTTTTCATCTTGACATACATATTACGTGATAACATCATGAAGGGGAAAAGCGCGTTTCTCGTTCGCAGGGCAGGGCTGCGCTCCGTCTTTAAACTTTCCGAATTTAAAAGTTTGATTATTTCATGACTTATTTTTCGAAATTTAGGCAAAACTTTATCAGCGTAGGGAGGATAATTTTTTTTTTGTGAATCGAGTTGTTTCTGCCTCCCGTGTTTGATCGATTTTTGTGTCACGTGATAGGGAGAGTGGCGACGGGTTTGAAGCCTACGATCCGGACTCGCCAAATTTCGTTTAGGGACTAATGTTT
>NC_051414.1:862082-862160 GCF_015228065.2 Penaeus monodon
AATGATTAATGAAATGTGGCAAGACCAGTCCGTAGATTTGTGCCAGCCGTATTCGCTGCATGTGAATCAAAATTGATG
>NC_051414.1:862211-862881 GCF_015228065.2 Penaeus monodon
AACATCCTCCTTTCTCCCCTCTTTCAGGCAAACAGGCTCTTCTTTTCTCTATTTCTCTTTCCACACATACCCACGCTTTCATTTTTAATTAAATAAAACAGGAAACATGGTCTTGCCCTTTGTTTTCGGCTGGAATTCAGACCCTCGTTTTGTGACATCACAGCCGGAAGTTCCTGGACACTAACAGTCACGAAAAGCATTTTCGCCGGCAGTGTTGCCCCTTCCCTCACCTCTCTCTCCCTTCACCCTTTACTCCTTTCGTCGGTAGGTTGGAGATCGGGGGGGGGGGGGGGGCAGAGGCTTGGACAACGGCCAGATGTATCTAATCTTTTGGAAAATGCGACATTGAGATTCTTAGATTCTGTTATTTCACTTACGATATTTTTTTTCTGTTTTTGTCAGAAAGGCATATTACCTTTTTAATTGGATAGGTGTTAATTTGATGAGAGTAAAGCAGCAAGGAATGAAGTGATAAAATGTATGCGGAGAAGAAGAAGGACGAGGGACCATAGAAACTTAAAATTAGCTCGTGCTCTTCTCTCTGCGGATGCAAGTCTCCATCTCTGGTACAGTCATCATCGCATAAACTCTACGGGACGCGACCCACATTAGAGTAGCCTCCATTTGCAAAAGACGCTGTACTTTAATACCTGTTCTACTATTGTGCTGT
>NC_051414.1:863106-863366 GCF_015228065.2 Penaeus monodon
TTTAAACAAGTGCAGATGACGTGGTAAATTATCCCATTGTTAACCTGGTAAACACAAACGAATTAATGGTTTCCCGTTTCCCTCACCCTCCTCTTTCCTTTCAAGTGTGAGAGTGTGAAAGTGTGAGGGTGTGAGTTCTTGGTAGGGATTGGGGTGAGAGGCCGATGTGCTACATATTACGATGAGATACATATACAGTTAATTTAGCTTGGGTTTATTTATTTTTCTCTATGCACATTAACGTTCCTTTGTGGATTATC
>NC_051414.1:863520-863697 GCF_015228065.2 Penaeus monodon
GCTTTCCTCCTTGTCGCCTCGCTCGTGGGTGGTGTCTGGCCGTGTCTATATTTGGCCGATGGCGGGTACTTTCACACAATACATAATTATTCCCTTTTATTTGAATTTGTATGAGCGGAGGAGATGGAGAGCAGAGTACGAGTGTTAATGGGTTAGGATTCGAAGAGCAGTTTTGAA
>NC_051414.1:863962-864248 GCF_015228065.2 Penaeus monodon
TGTGCCGATAGAAATATCAGACTGGGAGGAGAAAAAAAGATTAAGGAAAGGAAGAGATATATGGACCATTTTTTTATCAGTAAAGTCGTGAGGTAACCTTAGAGTATGTGAGGGTGGAGGGAGCGAGGAGCCCCAGGTTAAAGGTGAAGCATCGCCTTCACCTGGGAGTAGGGGTGACACCTACGCTGACAGCCTGCGAACTACTCTATCTTGCTTTCCTTTGCACATGCACACACAGGCTAACTTAAAGCCTTACACGCGCGCACGCACTTGCAAGCGCCTACGT
>NC_051414.1:864338-864414 GCF_015228065.2 Penaeus monodon
TTATTTTATCAATATGTGTGTATTATGTTTGTTTGTTAGTTTCAGACTGAAAAGATTTGTGGACAATTACTAGTTT
>NC_051414.1:865713-866059 GCF_015228065.2 Penaeus monodon
GGGGGGGAAGCTACCCCACTTTAACTCCACCCCCCCCCCCGATCAAACCCCCGACACCCCCCAGATCCTCCCATAGAAGGAAAACACGAGTATGACTCAACAACAAAAAGAAAAAGAAAATAATTTTCTGCCGTTCCTCCCGAGAGTTTCGACAAGAAAATATTGCAGCGGAGAGCTACAAAAAGAGAGCGGAACACCGAGGTAATTGGGAGCCTCCAGGTCTGCCGCGGACACCGGGAAATACGACAGAGGAATACGCGCTCGAAAAAGCCCACTAAATGAAAAGCGGGGAGCGCGGAGCCTCGTTATTTGACAGACGAGCGGACTCTTCGTCGAATTTGGAAGG
>NC_051414.1:867107-867553 GCF_015228065.2 Penaeus monodon
CTTCACCCAGCCATTCCAAATCTCCTTTATATTCATATTCCTCCTCTTTTCAGAAGCCGTTCTCAGTGCTGTATGCCGCAGGCATACAAGGGCGCGGGCATTCCCCAACATTACGGCGTCCCGTGTACTCCCTTTGTTTACTCTGGCCCGCCGCTCTCCTCCCCCTCATCTTCTCTGTATTTCTCTCATTCCCCTTCTTCCTCCCCGGCGTCAGGCTCGGCCGTGAGCTTTCTGAACTCGTGTTTTTTTACTTTTTAACTTTGATTTTCATGTTTGATGCCCTCTCTTCTTTGGTGTTCTTCTGTTCGTGGGGTTATTCCAAGTCCTTTGTTTTTGTGTTTTTTTGCTATCTGCTATTCGTTTTACGCACCTTTCTTATTTCTTCCTTTATTCAGCAGCTCATTAATTTTCATCTACGGTATTTCATCACATTCTTTTGAGGATTA
>NC_051414.1:868003-868386 GCF_015228065.2 Penaeus monodon
GAGCCCGCCAGCGCCGTTTAGAAAGAACCGAGAGGAGTAAGGTAAACAGTTTCTCCCGAGGACGCGCCCCTTTCCAGCGAGTCTCCCACGCCCAGCCCTTCGCGGTGCTCGGTCGGGGAGGAGGAAAGAGAGGAGAGAAAGAGATAGAAAGAAAAAAAGGTGTAGAGAATTAAATATGACGAAAGAGATAGAAAGAGAGAAAGAGATAGAAAGAAAAGGCGTAGAGAATTAGATATGACGATTATATGATATATGATTATATAATACATACGTAAGACAGAGCACCCCTCACTATCTCCCCCGCTCGGTCGAAAAGAAAAAAAGAATGCAAAAAAGAGAAAGGAAAAATAAGACAGAATTGGATATGATGGTGGGGGAGGGGG
>NC_051414.1:868468-868586 GCF_015228065.2 Penaeus monodon
ACTTATAACTGGATAACTTTCATCGCAACATCAGATTCCGGAAGAAAATTCAAAACGTTTCCCTCCGGAGATGCTTCTCCGAGGCTTCTCCCTTCCTCTTTTCCTGTCGGCCTCTGAG
>NC_051414.1:868667-869054 GCF_015228065.2 Penaeus monodon
AGCTCCGTAACTTCATTGCCGTTATTTTCGTCATTATGTACGTTATCGATCTTTACCATCCTACTCCTTCTTTTGTCAATATTTTTGGCATTTGCTCCTTCTTTTATCAATTTGCCATTTTCTCCTTTTATCAGTTTGCCATTTCCTCCTTCCTTTTCCGTTCTCATTCCCTCTCCCCCGTTATCAAAGGTGATCGTCTTTTTTCTCTTGGCTGTTCGAGTCTTGGGGAAGTTCAAAGACACTCGCCTTGTCTCAGATGTCGTTCGCTGATCGATGTAAACAATGTGGATCCAGTTGGGGGAGCAGGCGAGCACATTGCGAGCGGATGCGGGACCTGTTTATGGAACGAGGGGGTCGTCTTTCGCTGTTATTGCTGTTTTATTTCTG
>NC_051414.1:869151-869272 GCF_015228065.2 Penaeus monodon
GCTGCTACAAAGAACAACAGAAACCTGAAAATGTGACTGAGTTTGCTTTCGAAACAATCACCAGTTTACCAGTTAACTTATTTTGTGTATTTAGTCCTTTTCATGCGTGCGCGCGTGCGTT
>NC_051414.1:869405-869522 GCF_015228065.2 Penaeus monodon
GCCGGCGCGCGGCTCGAGATCCCCCTGGACGCGCCCTGTTCTCCCAAGCGCTCTTTCCTCTCCGCTAATCCTGAGACACGAGCGCGCGTTGACCGGTGTTTTGAGTGCATGTGCGTA
>NC_051414.1:870146-870249 GCF_015228065.2 Penaeus monodon
TTCCCCGTGGATGTTGCATTGCGTCATTCTTTTGGCGAGAGGGCATCTTCAGAAGGTTGCAGGGATGCAGGTTATCTGGCGATGTCATCTTGAGTCTAAAGAA
>NC_051414.1:870276-870348 GCF_015228065.2 Penaeus monodon
TTCAGCTGGACTATTTCACCCAGGAAATTTGATGCGGCCGAGATACGCTGGCGGTGGCTGCGGTGGCCTCGT
>NC_051414.1:870642-870735 GCF_015228065.2 Penaeus monodon
GATAAGTTGTGATGGGGCTTACTTCGCAGGACCTTCCTTGTCCTTTCCTCTGAGCTCAGTCGATGCTCTCTCGCGATCTCTCTTCTCTCTCCT
>NC_051414.1:870912-870995 GCF_015228065.2 Penaeus monodon
CAAGGAAACCGAGATCATTATTGTTCCGCACAAGTGACTGCATTGTTCGAGACGGGGACTTGACTTCGCTAATTGACAGACTC
>NC_051414.1:871368-871592 GCF_015228065.2 Penaeus monodon
GCGTTTTTTGGCTTGTCTTCGTTTATCATTTATTCCATATCCACTTCATGTCGATTTTTATTTGTATTCGATACCGATCGACGGATGCAGAAAACGGGAAACGAGAGAAACGCGAAGGAAAGCAGGAGAAGCTAAAACACCTGCTAAGGAGGAAGAGGGTTCGGAGTTTTCACTCTGATGGTAAACGTCTTTGTGTTTACACGTGGGGGGGGGGGGGGCAGTCT
>NC_051414.1:871832-872032 GCF_015228065.2 Penaeus monodon
ACTTGTGTGTTCGAACGCGTCTTTATGCGTATATCTTTTCCAAACTTATAAAAAAAAGAAAGTCGACGCAATCTCCTCACACCAGTGCGTGTTTCACAACCCACTCGACACAACGAACTTTGAACCAGTCGACACGCAGATTTCTGGTCCCCGATATCGAATAATTTATCCGTCTCTTTCTTTCTTATCTTGTCGACGGC
>NC_051414.1:872063-872401 GCF_015228065.2 Penaeus monodon
AATCGACTCCTTGGGGAAGATGTCAGATCCTTCGCGGAGTGTTTGAAGACGCTTATGATTGCCGTAGGAAGGATGGCAGGGAAGGAGGGAGGGAGAGAGGGAGGGAGGGGGCAGAGGAAGGGCGTGTAGGAGGGAGGGAGGGAGGGGTAGATGGATGGCGAGTAGAGGGGAAGGAGGTGGAGAGGAACATGAGGAGGGAGAGAGGGGGTAGAGGAAGGGCCTGTAGGAAGAAGGGAGGGAGGGAGGGGTAGAGGGATGGCGTGTAGGAGGGAAGGAGGGAGGGAGAGGGTAGAGGGATGGCGTGTAGAGGGGAAGGAGGTGGAGAGGAAGGTCATGAA
>NC_051414.1:872427-872601 GCF_015228065.2 Penaeus monodon
CGAGGGTGCCAGTGGGAGGAAGGGCTTCAATGCAATTCCTTTCCGTGGCTCTTGGCTTCGTAGTTTCGTCCGTGGTATTGATGCCGTTGTTGAGGTTTTGATAAGGACGAATATTGTCATTATTTTGCTCACAGTGGCGATGTTTCTAATATTCATATCATCGCCGTCATCGTC
>NC_051414.1:872638-873013 GCF_015228065.2 Penaeus monodon
CGAAAAGGCCCAGCCTAATCAAATATATATCAGCTATGGTTTATGTGTGTTTGTACATGTGTACGTCCATAGGCGCGTGGCATCCTCCCTTCGGTTCCGGCCTGTTGGAGCCAATACTCTGCAGTGGCACTCGCCCTTGCTATTGCCATTGAAATTTCCGTATCATCTACCCCTTAATGCGATCCACTCATCAGTGCCACACTCCCTTAAAGGCCATCTGGTGTTCAGTGCCATCCACTCCCCTCGTTGGCACTTGTAGGTTTGTTCTGGTCGTTGTTGCCATCCATTCGTAAGTGCCAGGGCTCAGTGCCATTATCTCAATGTCCTGTGTATTGAGAAACAGACCCACAAGTCCACAGAGGTTCTAGTGACGAG
>NC_051414.1:873428-874572 GCF_015228065.2 Penaeus monodon
TGATACGAATGTTCCCTTTTCTCTTTTTTCCTGTAGGAGAGAGGAAAAAATCGTGTCCAGCTACAACTGCTTTGCATTAAAGCTAATGTCCAGAGAGAAAGCTACGGAATGGCCGCAGAATTGATCTCTTATTGAATCCGGCGAAGCATCTCAGTTTTCGGGGAATATTTTATATTGGTCTATTTTCGTTTTTCCCGCAGAGAAAAAAATGATACAGCGCTCTAAAAAATCCTCGGGGAAAAAGCTGTACGGAGAAATGATGCAAATGTTCGTATTAATCGATTTACTCTTCAAAAAGAAAAGAGAGAGAGAGAATTGTGTTTTAGTAGGAAAGACATTGGGATTTGTAAAGTAGTTTATGAAGGTAGAATGTTTTTCTCTATTTTTTTTTTCCACGTGATAAAAATTGTATTAAACAGGAACTATTTTGTTTTGAGATTTATGTCCCTCTTGCCCGGGAGTGCGCGCGTCAGTATGATTTCCGGAATTGTTTACGATTTACAGTTTGTCAGCGTTGGTGTATCGGCTAAGTTATTTTCAGGAATTCCTTTAGTGTTAAAGCATGTTCCATTACGTTGAGAAATGAAAATGCATCGCGTGGAAGTTAAAGGGAAGAGTAATGAGATGTGATACGCCATAAGGTATCGTAAACAGGCTGGAACGTTGTAGAAAATGCAGTGCCGTTGTGATGCGAAAGTTATATTTAAACTCAAATTACACTTCTTGGCTCCCTCTTCATAAATTCCCAGGGACCTCCGAAGGGTGGTGTTGAGGGGGCGCATGGGGGGTCGGGGGGGGGGGGCAGCTCGAGTTAAACTTGCCTCGTGTTTCTCGGGGTCATTTACGCCGCCGTGGGTGAGGGTCGTGATTTAGCTCCTCCTGTTCCTTTTATTCTTCATTTTGAGCTGTGGACTTGCACAGGTCGGCTCGCGGGGACTCATATTCGTGGAGGGGCCCTGTTCCTCCCTCTTTTTGACCTTTTTTGTATTTATTTTTTGCTTTTTCTTTTAGCTTGACTTTTTTTTAAATATTCTTCCTCTGGTGTGCACCTCCAATAAATCGCCTGCCTATCCTTGTCCTTCCCCCTCCCCTTCCCCCCCTCTTCCCGAACTCTCTTGCTCATACTCTCACCCCCTACCCTCTA
>NC_051414.1:874615-874761 GCF_015228065.2 Penaeus monodon
TTCCCCACAGGCCAGAGGTCTTTTGCGTTTGCACACTTTCTCGGCTTTTATTCCCGAGTCACAATATCCGACGCAGAATCAACTATATTCCCCTTTATATTTGCCGAGCCTCAATATACGGAGGGTTGGGGACGGCCCTCGACACA
>NC_051414.1:874945-875188 GCF_015228065.2 Penaeus monodon
AGACCCTGCGTGAAGGCGATCCCGTCGCGGGTCGAGCGGCGCGGGTCTACCAGGTTCTTATTAGACTGAGACTCCCTTACGCGTACCCGGGGTATCGAGGACTCAGAGCACCGTTCCATTTGCTAAGAGTCGCGCGGTGCAATCAGAGACTCTTTCGCCGGCCCTCTGCACGCTCTCTTTAATGATGGCGAAGGCGATTCGGAATTGTATTTTGAAACGCCACGGCCATGGCACGGCGGGTAA
>NC_051414.1:875837-876511 GCF_015228065.2 Penaeus monodon
GCAGACAATGAAAAGCTACATAATAGAATATAAAGGTGTGTTGTAAAATATGACGACGGCGATACATAAATAATTGACATTGATAACAAGCCCGTCAATAACAACAGCAATGCATCAAACGGTATTCACCGATTGCCGTTGCATATTCATCAAACAAATGCTCTTAGTTAGGACAACAATTATGCATTGAAAATTTACAAGTTGATTTCCGCGATGATTGATGACTAGAGTGACAAGAGGTTTTACGCAATTATTCAAATTCTAAATTGTTGTTATTTTTGTTTTCCCCTCTTTCGAAAATGGAGGCTATTCGGTGTCTCAGTTTCGCAAATCAGAACTTGGTTTTTGAGTTTTTGAGTTTATTTGATCCTTTTTTTTTGTCTTTTACAGCCCCCAGTTCAGTATTTCGGGTCGCCGATGACTTGCTCAACATGTCCAATATATGGATACTGCGTGCGTGTGGATATTCTATTCCATGCTGGGAATGACATGCCAACGTATGCAATATTGGAATGCTGTTGAATTAACACAAACTTTGATACTCGTCGAGGGAGCGGCCAGGCGTATTCTGTTTTACCGTGGCGTCTGTGCATATGGAAATTGGAGAGCGAGTGCGTGGAGTTCAGCGCGGAGGGACGCTCGGGGAAATATCGCGCGGCAACTTGTTTTAATGA
>NC_051414.1:876797-877234 GCF_015228065.2 Penaeus monodon
TCCCTTCCCCCTCCTTCCTCCAACTTTCATTCTCTCCCTTGATTTTTCTCTCCATATACTTTTTTCTCTGCGTTTTCCACACTTTCCTGTTTCGTTTGTTCGAGTCCGGAGCCATTGACATTTGTGCCCTTTGCGTGAAAAGTGGGAAACGGATTGTCACTTCATTAAATAAAGGCTCATTTGCATAATGATTTAGCAGGAATGGTACAGACGGCGAGTGTTGCATTACGGTGCAACTTGATATCTTTATCCGCCGGTCTTTTTATGGTTCAGGGCATATTTTTGTTGTGATATTTTACACACAAGCCTTGTTATTATTTTTCCTCCTATTAATCAGGGTATAAAAAACTTTATCGTGTGATAGAAAGATTTCAGCATGAAATATGAACACTGATCCAGTTTTTGAGTGATAAAGTATTAGTATTATTATTTAACTT
>NC_051414.1:877445-877578 GCF_015228065.2 Penaeus monodon
CCTCGTCTCGCCGCTTTTTACGGTCCTCTTTTGATGATTTTGGGGATCTCTGGACAGTATTATGAACATTTCTTTTTTGATTAATATTTTTGTCTTCTAATAATTCTTGTTTGTTTCTTTATCTCTACTTTTG
>NC_051414.1:877619-877722 GCF_015228065.2 Penaeus monodon
CCGCTTGTCTTTTAACGGGATGCTGTCATTTCTATAGATAAGTCGTTCTCCAGTCTGCAACAGCGATTGCTACATTGGCTGTCCACTCTCGGTTGGCTGATGG
>NC_051414.1:878239-878336 GCF_015228065.2 Penaeus monodon
GTCGGTCGCCGGCTTTTTCCGGGCCTTGGTTTGAATGATTATGGAGGATGTCAGGAACAGTAGATTAATGAACATTCAATTTTTGAAGATTAAAATA
>NC_051414.1:878449-878551 GCF_015228065.2 Penaeus monodon
GCTGGGTCAGGGGATTTTATAGATAAAGGTCGATTCCAGTTGCAACGAGCGATTGCAGAAACATTGGCTGTGACCATCTCGGTTGGGCTGATGGCCCCCCCC
>NC_051414.1:878972-879192 GCF_015228065.2 Penaeus monodon
TTTTTAATCCCCCCAAACCAACAACGGGGGAATCCTAACCAAAAAAAAAAAAAAAGGGGCCCCAACGACTGCAGGTGTGAGGGAAGGTTCGAGGGTAGGAAGGAAAGAGGAGGGGAGGGTTGAGATAAGTAGAAAGAGGGAGGATAAGGGTACGGAGGGGAGAGGGGGGAGGAGGAAGAAGAGAAGGGAGGAACGGGAGGAGAATGGTTCGGAGGAATGA
>NC_051414.1:879298-879485 GCF_015228065.2 Penaeus monodon
GACATAATCACCGGAGAGAATAGAGAGAGAGGAGGGAGGGGAGCGCGAAAGAGAATGAGATGGAGGAGGTAGAGCAAACGGTGAGAAGGAGAAAGACGAAAGCGAGAAGAGGAGAAACAGAATTACAAGACTAAGTAAAGTAAGTTACAACTCAATATTATAAAATGAAAGGGATGGAAAGGGTCGC
>NC_051414.1:879752-879842 GCF_015228065.2 Penaeus monodon
GTGCGTAATATATATTTTTCCTTTCTGAGAGACAGACAGACATAGAAAGAAGAATGTCGAAAAAGAAAAAAGATGGCATTGTGGCTGCGT
>NC_051414.1:879879-880134 GCF_015228065.2 Penaeus monodon
TGGCTGCGTGTCTTTGCGAGGAAGTTTCGCGAGCGGCCATCCGGAAGGCGGAGGCAGCGCCCGTGAAGCCTCCATATATATTTAAAGTGGGCGAAGAAAGGGGAGAGAAAGGGTCAAGAGAAGAAGCAGGCGAGGAGGAGACAAGGGCGGGGGGGGGGGGAGATAGGGAGATTAGGGAGAATCTGGCTATTTTGGATTTCGCCGTCGCTTCTGGCGTGAGATTTTTCTTCGAAGACGAAGAACAGGGAAATGCTG
>NC_051414.1:880286-880574 GCF_015228065.2 Penaeus monodon
GGAGTCAGCGGCGATTACAGAGATAGGTCATCCGAATTCTGCTGTAACAAGCCGCCTCCGTAACTCGCGGATTACTCCCGCTGTATCCTCTCAGGAGATTACATATCCACGCGTTAAAGGGATCTCGCACTCTCTGTTCTTCCCTTTCCTCCCCTTGTCCCGTTTTGCTTCTCAGCCGTTCTTGCCGCCGTGAGCACGCGGGGAACATTGCCTCACGGTGTTTATCTCGCGCTTTGTCTGCTTCTCTTCCTCGCTCCTTTTCTCTCTGTGCCTCGGCATGTCTGTCTT
>NC_051414.1:880795-881578 GCF_015228065.2 Penaeus monodon
CTTCTCCAGCTTCATCAAGATCTTATCGTCATCTTTGTTTCCTTCTTGATCTCGACTCGGCTCCTCCGTTTAATGTCTTCTTGTCTGTTAATTTCTTCATTAAAAGTTCGCTCGCTCTTGGGGATACTTCATTAGGGGCTCAAGTCTTTTTTTTTCTTTTTTATAATCAGGCCGTCACTCGGATTGATATATGGCACTTTGGCTTACATTCGGACGTGGGGGAGGGGTGGGGGTCCGGCGTGGTGCTTCGGTCTTTCGGTATCCTAGGTTGGTTCGTTGTTTCGGGTCGCTGTTTCGGTTCGCTGGGTCGGTTTGATGTTTCGGTTCGAGTTTAGGTGTCCTTGGTCGGTTCGTTTCGGTTCGCTGGGTCGGTTGGCTGTTTTTGTTCGTTATTTCGGTTCACTTTTTCTGTCCGCTGGGTCGGCTCGCTGTTTCGGTTCGCTGTTTCGGAGCACTAGGTCGGCTCGTTGTTTCTCGTCGTTGTGTCGGTTCGCCGTTCTCGAGATAAGATTCGTGTCTCGGGTTCATTCGTGTGCGCTGATGTTATCGCCGTCTGAACAAACGCGTCGCGGACGCTATCGTTGTTCGTGTTGCACCGCCGTTGCATCTACTCTGCATCCGTTTCATAAGAGGTTCATTTTCTCAGCGGGAATTATCTACCTTGAACTCCTGGAGACTCGATTTTGCTTTTGTGTGCGGACTTAACTCCTTTTTAGACTTGGTGTGACACGATAGAAATTGCGAGCATGATAGTCATACTTTTCGCACGAGTAATTATTCGTC
>NC_051414.1:881665-881835 GCF_015228065.2 Penaeus monodon
AATCTTAATGAACGCCTTTTATCTGATCATGGCGTATACATTGTTCTTGTTCTTTAAACTTGTTCATGACTGACACATTTTTGTTTTAATCGGATTTAAACATTTTCCATAATTAGTGTGAAAAATAAGTGTGAAGAAAATCCTAATAATCGTGACAAACTGCAAATTGA
>NC_051414.1:881922-882147 GCF_015228065.2 Penaeus monodon
CTACTTCGTTGTCTCGACCCCCATCGTAAGTTTATTTTCTTTTGCGTTTTTCTTCCTTCGGTTTTCCTCTCCTCCTCTTCCTCCTCTTTTTCGCCTTCTTTCATTCTCCCCTTTCTCCCCTATTTTTATCTCCTCTTCCTTCTCTTCCCCTTCCTCCTGATCTCTTTCGCCTCATGATCAAATCAACTTTATCCATTCTTCTCTTTTTTCATTCGATGGATACAC
>NC_051414.1:882304-882507 GCF_015228065.2 Penaeus monodon
TTACACAGACAGGGAGATAAGGACCCGCAGACAGGCAGACTTCCCGTATGCGCTGTAGCGGACGAGCGGATCCGTTCTGCGAATTCTCCTTGTCCTGGTTAACGAAGTGTCCCTCTCGCATGCTCTTATCAGTGCCGAGATAAGAAGGTGTTGGGTCATTAAGCTCACCGAGGGTTGACCTTTTTGTATTTGTATCCTCCCCC
>NC_051414.1:882551-882965 GCF_015228065.2 Penaeus monodon
CCATTTTTATCTCGCCTTGTCTTTAAGTAACGGCTTCGTGTAATGGAGTTCAGGGGGCAAGACGCTGCGAGATAGGAATGGCGGAAAGCTTCATGGTTTATCGGCGTCCATCTCTTTGTCTGCGGCTGTTTATTTCTCTCCTGTTTTTCTTGGTTACTGTCTCTCCTTTTTTTCTTTTCTCGGGACGAGAGGCTCACTAAAAAGAGGAACAATGAGAGAAAGAGAAGAGAGAGTTGTATGTGTTTGAGAGCGACCAGGAGAGAGAGAGTCTTTCTGTCTTTCTCTTCCAGTCTAACGGCTTCCAGGATGTCATCTTGTTAATGCCTTTGTTTTTATGTATATATAGTTTTTTTTTCTCTCTGTTTTTTCCTATATAATTTTTGAGAGAACGAGACCAACCGCAGACATACACCG
>NC_051414.1:883055-883574 GCF_015228065.2 Penaeus monodon
CGCCGTTTCTAAAACTCAGACGCCCCGTATTCCAGCGAGTCTTACGTCCTCACATTTTTCCCAGAGCTTCATATTCCTGTAGACTTATGAAAATTTGACCGGAGTTTTATTATAATAACTAAACCGTGTGTGTGTGGCTGTTTGCTCATGTGCGGGTGCCTGTGCGCTTTTGGTGTGCGCGTTATTTTGTACTCCTGTGCGTGTAGCTGTGTGGGTAATCTCGGAGTGTGGGCTGTGTACGCTTCTTTTCTCGCGCAGGGGAAAAATGATATTTATTTTTAGGGTAAAAAACAATGGATGTGATAATTTCCTTATTTGGAGGCTCTGGGGATTCTGTATATTTTGTGGACATTGGAAATTCTGAGGGAAATTTCGAGGAGGAATTCGTTCGCTTGCCTTTTTAGTGTTGGTAATTCCATTCGGTTTTTAGCGGTCTTGTTGCGGTCTTTCTCGCGTTTTTTTCCTTTTCTTTTGTTATTGTGGACGCCGAATGATCCAATTTGAGGATATACAGGTACT
>NC_051414.1:883727-884712 GCF_015228065.2 Penaeus monodon
AGAAAGACAGAGAACGTCCTCCATCTTCGCCAAGTTTTCGAATTTATACGTTTATTTCGGAAAAGAAACTTCTCGTTGGCTTTCTTCGCTTTGCATATAATTAGGTCTCTCGTTTCCTCGGGGAGTCTTTGCTTGCGGAATTTGTTTATGCTTGGGTGTTTGATGGCGTCTGTGCGTGTGCTTGGAACGCCTGTGCTTTTGCGTACTTTTGGAAGTTCTTGAGAGAGAAAATTCATGCCTGGTAATGTTTCTTTTGTTCTTGTGGGTCTCAGGGACAAGGAAAGATTTGCCAGGAACTACTCGCGTGCTTGCATTCCGGGAGATGGATGCGCGGGTGGAATCGTGCTTGCGGCTGCGTGTGCGGGGAAGAGATAAATGCCCTAAGCCTAAGCCACAATTGAAGCTTTGGAACACCTCTTTTGTGAATCGCCTTAACGGATTTCCGAGACAGGTTTCGGAGCGGGATTCGCTGCTCTTGCTGCTGCTTTTATGCTTGAGTTTGTTCGATTTGTGTTTTTGTCTTTTGTGGTTTTCATTGTATTTTGTTTGTCTTGTTTTTTTGTCTGGCATTTTTGTTTTCCGTTGCTTCTGTTAGTAATGTTCTCTTTTTTGCGTGTGTGTGTGCCGCACTTATTATTTATGTTCTTTTATCACGGTTTCGTCTTGAACAATATTATAAACACGTCTTTTGAACGAGGCCGGCGTGCGTGCGTGTAGTTAAACGGCGGCCGGCGTGGACGTGGCAGTTCGGATTTTTGTTTTACAACGCGCGAACTAATGACTGGACAAGCCAATTACACGTTCGGATGTGAATTGGTGTTTCGTCTATTTCAGGTGACGGGGAATGGCGCGAAATGGTTGTTTGTTTCCAACGGCTGTGATAGATGTTGTCACAGTTTTGTTTCGATTTCGTTTATTTTGCCTGATTGTGTCACGGTGTTGTGCTTGCGTCCCCTCGCGTGTGGTGGGTCTGCTGGTTGGTTTG
>NC_051414.1:885254-885711 GCF_015228065.2 Penaeus monodon
ACGCACATTCACACTCGTAATGTGCAATACCCTAACTTTCTCCTCCGCCGAACTGTAGGAGAGTCGGGGTCAGTTCCGCGAGAAAGGTCAGTTCCGCGAGAAAGGTCAATTCCGCGAGAAAGGTCAGTTCCGCGAAAAAGGTCAGTTCCGCGAGAAAGGTCAGTTCCGCGAAAAAGGTCAGTTCCGCGAGAAAGGTTAGTTCCGCGAGAAAGGTTAGTTCCGCGAGAAAGGTCAGTTCCGCGAGAAAGGTCAGTTCCGCGAGAAAGGTCAGTTCCGCGAGAAAGGTCAGTTCCGCGAGAAAGGTCGTTGAGTGTTGCTCTACTTTCGGGAGACGGGATGAGGAACGGGCCGGGGCGCTCAGTCGGAGGAAGGTGAATTTGGGAATGTGGGATGCGGTGCCGTCTGCCTGTTGTTTGATCTCGAGATGCATCTACCGTTTTTCCACCACCCCACCCGA
>NC_051414.1:886073-886255 GCF_015228065.2 Penaeus monodon
TCTTTATACACGCACACCGACCCATCAAAACTGTTCATATTTCATGCCAGATTTTTTTCTCAGTTGATTAGGCAGTTGAACTTTTTAAAAAATCTAATAATTTAATTTAATTTCTATTTGCTGCAAAAGGGTGGGTTGCACGGGCGTTCTTTTCTTGCTTTCTTCTGTTTTTTTCTTGTGTT
>NC_051414.1:886356-886613 GCF_015228065.2 Penaeus monodon
TTACTACTATTTTTCTCTCTGCACTGCATTTACCCATGTTTCTGACTCTTTCTGTGTCTGTGTTTATCTGTTTATGCCTCTCATGCTCTTTCTTTTTATTTTCTTCACCCTCTCTTCCACCTATCTCTCTTCTCCTTTTAAACTTTCTCTTCGTCATTCTAGCTCTAACAGCCATTCTGCTCTTCCCCTCATTCCTCCCTCACCTTCCCCTCATTTCGCCCCCATCTTCCCTCCCTACTCATATCTTCTCCTCTCCG
>NC_051414.1:886679-886917 GCF_015228065.2 Penaeus monodon
CCTTACTTCCCTTCTGCCTTCTCTGCCCCCTTCCCTCCCTCCCACACTCGCGGCTTGCCCCCCCCCCCCCCGTACCTACTCTCCCCTGAATCTCCGTAGGCCTGTCCGTGCACTGTGCCTTTCGTCCCGGTGCCCGTCTGTGGCTCCCCTCGATGGCACCTACAAGAGAGGGGGGGAGGGTTGTCACCGGGACACTTTTTATGGTTCGCGTCTCTCTCTCTCGTCATCCATACCCGGT
>NC_051414.1:887192-887490 GCF_015228065.2 Penaeus monodon
GACCTTTTGTCTTTAAATGAATATCTCTTTTATATTAAGATTTTGGTTGTTTTTACATACCATGTTTTAGTGGAAGTTTATCTAATATTCCCCTTTACGAACTTTCACTTTCGCCTCCACCTTCATCTTCTTGCTTTTCTATCCCTTTCTTCATATCCCTTCTTCCTTCCCGGCCGTCTCCCTTCCTCCCCGTTCCCCCTCCCCACCCCCGCCCCCATTAGTTTACTTTCGTTCACGCTCCACTTGGTCCTCAAGTCCCGGCGCTGAGTCTGTTAGTGGATAATACTAATATTAAACA
>NC_051414.1:887753-888121 GCF_015228065.2 Penaeus monodon
CATTCCCAGCGCCCCCCCCCGTGTCCAAGGAGTTCCGAGGCATGATCAGTCCCTGCAATTGCCTGACCCCTGCCATCGTGCCGAAAAGTGCCCCGTGTCAAGTGCCAGATCTGACACAGGACAGCCTAGAGTGGTCCGGCGCGACATCTGTGTTTGTGTGTCGTCTTGGAATGGTAAAAGTGTGTACTCGGAAGCCGCGACAGGTTTAATGCTCCGTAAATGATATAGTGAAGCCGTTAACATTTGGAAAACACCGCTGTAGATTACGTCATTGACATATAACATTATCTTTCCAGGCTGTTTTCGAGTGCAGGAAGGCGATTGAGTGTAAGTAGTGCTTGAGGTAGCAGTTGCTTTTACAGACGTAG
>NC_051414.1:888759-889125 GCF_015228065.2 Penaeus monodon
CAAAATCAGAATTAGAATTAAAGAATCAAAAGAAAATTAATATGGAGAAAAGTGAGGTTGATATTGATCCCCAGACAATGGATAGCTGTGAATTCTGCAATTAATACATCTAACATTCCTATGTTTTACACACAAACATAAACACATACACCTACAGCTAAATAGCAGAATAGCTGAGGGCGTTCAGTGTAAGTGTATCACTGTTTTTTCTTCGGAATATTGCAGATAATACCAATATTTACCAATTATTGTTAATTGATCGACTAGTATTAGTAATGCCGTAGCTGTGTCCGTCTGTTGTAAATGCGCTTTATTTGCCAAAGGATTTTTATTCGTTGCTCATATAGGATTTTACGAGTTTTAGGT
>NC_051414.1:889493-889586 GCF_015228065.2 Penaeus monodon
TTTACTCCCTTATTAACCGCTTTTCGCCCTCCTCTCTCACCCTTCCCTCCTCCCTTTTACGCACTTCTCCTTCCTCTTCCCTCTTCCGTTGCT
>NC_051414.1:889886-890066 GCF_015228065.2 Penaeus monodon
CTGCCACAGATGGCCTCGCCGCAAACCCGCCCGCGCTCGGCTGGGTCCCCCTCGCGTGGTCATGCAGCGCCATGCATGGGCGGCGGCGTCGGAGCGGAAAGCGCAGTCCGAGGGTTTGCTGATTTCTGTTCTTGATCTTGTCTGCTATTTGGCGCAAGGAGACTGGGGATTTTTTAGCAG
>NC_051414.1:890473-890617 GCF_015228065.2 Penaeus monodon
TCGGGGGGGGGGGGGGGAGGCATCATCTGTATTTGTCTCCTTAATTACCAAGGTATCAAGGCAGGCTATTAACAGCCGCTCGTTCCCACTGCAGCAGGTGGGGAAGCGGCCGGAGAGGCAAAAATGGGGGGCGCCCATTAGTGA
>NC_051414.1:890859-890991 GCF_015228065.2 Penaeus monodon
CGTGCCTCCTTCCCCCACAGCATTAACTGACGCCGCAGGAGGTGATGAGGGAGAGGAGGTGTCTTTACGATCGCCGGGGGCGCTCTGTCCACCAGCACCACTGACTTTACGACGACGCTTCACGCACGCACG
>NC_051414.1:891065-891142 GCF_015228065.2 Penaeus monodon
TTACATTCATGCATGCATTGCATACAGGTAATTATGATATATACATTGATTAGAAAATTCATTCATTGGTAAAGTTC
>NC_051414.1:891184-891325 GCF_015228065.2 Penaeus monodon
GCCGTAAGTTTACAGTATATGTGCACGTGGACACCTCCATGCACGTAAACAGGATGAGAGAAGGATCACCACCGTTCATCATAACTATTAGTAAGGTCATCAAAGTGAGTGAGAGGCCGGCGGAGGGCGTGCATGATTATC
>NC_051414.1:891538-891950 GCF_015228065.2 Penaeus monodon
AGGCACAGATGGTCTCGAGTGAAAGGGTAAAGAAAGGCGGAAGAGGAAGAGAAAAGGAGAAGAGGGAGAGGATGATTCAGAAAGGAAAGGAGAGAGAAAGGAGGGAGAGAAAAAGAAAGAAATTAAACAAAGAACTGGAGAGGCATAAAGGGAAGGAAGAAAAAGGAAGAGAAAATCTGTGTTGAAATAAGAGAAATGAGAAGAAAGAAAGAAAGAGACGGAAAATATAAGAAAGATGGAGAAAATGAAAAGAATAAGAACAAGGAAGAAGCAGAATAGTAAGTGAAGTAAGTAAGATTGAGAAAAATGAATAAAAAGGAGGTGGGAGTAAAATGAAGAAATAAAAAGAGTTAGAGCAAGAAAGACGCAAAGGAAGAGGAAGAATGAGAGAGACGAATAATGAAAGGCACCA
>NC_051414.1:892259-892846 GCF_015228065.2 Penaeus monodon
CCGAGGTAATTAGTCAGAGGGCAAGGGCGGCGTCTCGGGGGCAGCGGGTGATTAGGGCAGCCGGAGCTCATTTCGCCGCGGGATTGATGGTCGCAGTTGGCATTGGCGCGGGCGTGGGGGGGGGGGATTGGGGAGGGGGTAACCGGCAGAGGGTGGGGGTGAGGAGGGGGAGGGGGGTCAGGGGCAAAGGGGTGAGGAGGGGAGGGGTGTTGCGGTGAGGAAGGGGAGGGGGGTAAGGGGCATAGGGTGGTTGGGGGGGAGGGGGATAGGAGGTATTGGGGTGGGGAGGGATGTTGGGGAGTGTAGGGGCGGAGGGAGGTATAAGGATTAGGGGGAATGGGGGTATGTGGGGCATTGGGGAGGTAAGGGGTCGGGGTATGTGTGAGGGAAGGAGTATTAGGGAGGATGTGGGAGGGGGAGTATGGGGGGCAGTGGGGAAGAGAGAGGTAGGGAGGTTGGGGTATGGAAAATTATTATTGGGGAGGAAGAAGGTAGGGGAATTGGGGTATGGAGATGAGGCGAAGGAAGGTAGAGGGATTGGGCTGCAGTGTGTGCGAGAGCGTGCAGGGGAGGAAGTTGGGGAGTAC
>NC_051414.1:892883-893148 GCF_015228065.2 Penaeus monodon
CCGAGCGCAGAAGCGACGGGAGGGGGGGGGGGCATAAACGCAGCGTAATTAAATGTATTCTCTCCGTGGCTGTTGGCGGCGAGTCGTTTCGAAAGGCGATGTCGGCCGTTTTTGCGTCGGGGCCGGACTGGGGCGTCGGGGCCGGACTGGGGCGTCGGGGCCGGACTGGGGCGTCGGGGCCGGACTGGGGCGTCGGGGCCGGACTGGGGCGCCGGGGCCGGACTGGGGCGTCGGGGCCGGACTGGGGCGAAAGGTTGAAGTCGGA
>NC_051414.1:893213-893320 GCF_015228065.2 Penaeus monodon
GTGGGAGCGTAAGAACGCCCTGTTTGAAAAAAGTAACGGGAACGTGTTGAGCCTAACGAAAATAATTCTATAACAAACTATATTTTTAACAATAGTGAGACATTCGA
>NC_051414.1:893349-893446 GCF_015228065.2 Penaeus monodon
GGGGGGGGGGAGGCGCAGGATCCCGACCGAAAGTAATCCAAAGTTTCGCGATGCAGGAAATCGGTGGATTTTCCCAGGCGGAAATACACGGGCGGTA
>NC_051414.1:893500-893749 GCF_015228065.2 Penaeus monodon
ACGGGCAGCATCGAGCGGCGGGATGCAAATCACACTGGATCTGATAAATACTTTCCTGTTTATTCAACAACGTGTGCTATCGTTATCATGTTCAGATAAGCCAATTCCGTGTTTGTTTTTGCCAATGTTTTATATGTTAGATGCGTGGTCTGATTGCGGCCGGTTGGCGGTCAGCATTTGTGCAATTTCTGCTCTAATTTGTTGCACTTTTTTCTGTCTGTTTGTTTGGAGTAGCTCTTTCGTTTTTCA
>NC_051414.1:894035-894249 GCF_015228065.2 Penaeus monodon
CAGTTCGTCGTGGAATCAAAGATAAATCTCCTTATAAAGTTCACAGTTCATGAAGCGTCGTGGAATTGGCAGGAGAGTTTATCACTCGCCGGAAATGAGATTGTCACTATTTCAGGGTCGCGTAGTGACAGTTCTGTTGTATCTTGTTATCGCGCCGCCTTTAATATCGGGTGTGGGTGGGGACCGGTGGGGGAGGGGGGTAGACGTGTGATAA
>NC_051414.1:894604-894930 GCF_015228065.2 Penaeus monodon
TCTTTCATGTTTTATTTATACGAGGGCGTGGATCACATATGATGCAATATCCTTTTGAGATACAAACATTTTCCTCGACGACCTGATCCGCTTTATCCCTCAGAGGGCATAATCATGTTTTGCAACCCTTGACTCTGTAAGCTTGTAAGTTCTCTAACTCAAGTACTGTACCTTGTTTAGTTTGTAAATTTAGCTGTAAGTTTTCTGCATGAAATATGTGATCCCACGCGGGGATTTGTGGAGATGGGGTGAGGGCATTCTGTGTTACCTCATCCTTTTAAGATGTAACCGTTTGTCTCAATAAACTTGTCAGAATCAATTTAGAT
>NC_051414.1:895319-895527 GCF_015228065.2 Penaeus monodon
CGAAGCCTACTATAGCCTCTGAGCACAACCACATTTCAACCCGCAATATGCATATACGCAATTATAAATCTGAAATAACATGGTTCATATTAAGCATTTTTGCCGCGCCCTGTCGCCCAATGCGTGGCGGCGGATTGCGCTAATGTCAGGGCAAGAGGCTGCTGGAGATTGCTCACACATCTGGCTCGGTCATGCAAGCCTATGTTCT
>NC_051414.1:895914-896019 GCF_015228065.2 Penaeus monodon
TGAAGGATCGGGAGAGTGAATTAGTGCGAACGGCGTCAAGGAACATCACGGCGGTAGGGATCTCTTGCGTAGTTATTGTGCCCCGGGGAAATCTACGCTGCAATT
>NC_051414.1:896142-896214 GCF_015228065.2 Penaeus monodon
ACAAACGACGAATCGGAGTGACATCTCCTGGCCGGGCACGAGGGCCTTCGTTGTCCTTTGCCGCTTACGCTG
>NC_051414.1:896245-896387 GCF_015228065.2 Penaeus monodon
GAGATCGCTGTTGGGTTTGTTGTTCATTGCTTACAGTTCGTTGTTTTCATGGAGTGGATTAATTGCTTTGTTGGGCGGGTTCTTTGGGTTTCTTTGGTTGCTCTTGTGTCTTTAATTACCTTGATGGTATTGCGGATATTGC
>NC_051414.1:897006-897315 GCF_015228065.2 Penaeus monodon
TAAAAAAAAAAACATTCGGCGACAAACTCTATAGCTTTGCACACCACATTTCACTTACTTTCCAAACTTTCCTTCCGCGTCTCTTCACGGAGCAGAATAGACCAAGAGGAAATAAGATGAAGCGTGTGCGGCACCGGGAGACACAGGTCGTAAATTCCTCAAGATCTGATTACGAATTCATGGTCTTCTTACGCTGCCAACCATTGAGTGACAATGCCTGGTGCAAGATTCAAGCGCAGTCGCGAGTTAGATCAGCTTCCCAGCCTGTAATCTGCATTTTTATTTTTCTTCAACTGCCTCGACCCCTGT
>NC_051414.1:897344-897502 GCF_015228065.2 Penaeus monodon
CCTTCGCCCGATTCACGGGTCTGTTATCTGCATTTTTATTTTCCTTCAGCCAGTTTCCTCCCCCGCCTCTGCACGCGCGCTCAATGACGCAGGAAAAGTCTCGGGTGAAATATTTTGTGTCCCACACCTGGAAGACTTGCCGGGTTCACATTCAAGTC
>NC_051414.1:897831-897921 GCF_015228065.2 Penaeus monodon
TAATTATTTTTATCATTTCTTTCATCAGCACGGCTGTCTCTCCACCTTCATTTCTATTGAGAGGGGGGCGGGGTGTGGGTGGGTTGTAAT
>NC_051414.1:897944-898108 GCF_015228065.2 Penaeus monodon
AATTGTCAAAAACGGCCTCTACAAGTCGGAGTGTCCCCGCTTTGCATTAATTGTATCGCATTATACGCCGCGCCAAGACGTTTTTCATTTAGATGAAGAAACTTGGGAGTGGCGAAAAAAGTTACTGGGAAAAAAAGGCGCTTGCGTTTGTGAGGTGTGTGTGT
>NC_051414.1:898158-898308 GCF_015228065.2 Penaeus monodon
TCATCGGGGTATTAATTTAAATAATGATATTCGTGCCGATGCGAGGGAGTCATGGCAATAGAACAGAAATATCTGAAAGCGGAATTTCGTTGAGATGGGCATTTTGGAGAGACGTCAGTTGAAGGCACGGATGGCTTTGCCGCGGATGCC
>NC_051414.1:898866-899214 GCF_015228065.2 Penaeus monodon
ATGTTGATGCCAATCTCCGGCCATAGAATGAGAGCGTCGGTCATGTATCGAAAGAGGAAGTGGAGAATCCAGATAAAGAAGGGAACAGAGGGTAAACACGAGGAGGAGGAAGACCATACCATCATAAACAAAGGGAGGAGACGGAGGGAGTAATGATGTAAAGGAGCTGTCTGCTAATGGCTGCAGGAATAACAAAGTTATGAATAATATCCGAAAGCCACGGTATTAAAAGGTAATTTGATGAGTGAAATATATTACTAACAGAGTTTTCTTTTCTCAACAGGTGAGTCACGTGATACTGGATGGTTCTAGGCCTCTTTTCGTCAAGGGAGGACCGGCGCCAAGTAA
>NC_051414.1:899430-899627 GCF_015228065.2 Penaeus monodon
GTACATAATTATTGATATCTTACCAACCCTACAAACACGATAAACACGCCATGAAAGAAAGCTCTTAACCGTGGATGATCATGTTATGTGACGCCTTCAGGGGGAAACCACCATGAAACTTCGAAAAAGAACAGAGATAAAGAAACAGAGAATAATAACCGCAAGATTTGGCTAAGAAGGTTTAAAGAAGTGCTTCC
>NC_051414.1:900255-900486 GCF_015228065.2 Penaeus monodon
AACACTGTAGGTGTGACGAAATCCAGTGTAATTTGTAGTCATAATTTTCATAATGCTCCATGGCCCCCCAGAAAGAATCCCATGGCCCCCAGAAAGAGCCCCATGACCCCCCAGAAAGAACCCCATGGCCCCCAGAAAGAATCCCATGGCCCCCAGATAGGGAATTCAGGTTTAAAGAGTCGGAGGAGCTTGATTGGATATCGTTATCGCACTATGAAATGCATCGGAAGC
>NC_051414.1:900525-900776 GCF_015228065.2 Penaeus monodon
AAGGGAGCCCGTTATAGTGGGACGTCAATTGTTCACCGGTGATTTGTGTTGCGTCGGTGTCGATATTGCACATTACTGCTAATAAATTGGCTGTGGGGATGGCTAAGGCCGGCGAGGCTTAAATCTGCGGATCCATTAGCGGTTTCCTGGATTCGCTTTTTGGGTCTTGGCTCGTTATCGGCCGCCCGCCTGCGCTGGGCGGAGCGCTCATTATTCGGGGCGCTTGGGGAGGAATAGGTGGGTGTGCGGTG
>NC_051414.1:900881-901118 GCF_015228065.2 Penaeus monodon
CGCCTCTGGATTTAATTTCTTCACTGGTGTCTGGTCGCATGCATGTCTGCAGCCCTGAATGCATGGCGTGCCTGAGCGCACGAGCGCGAGCCTCGCCGGGCTCCCTCCCCAGTCTCCGCCATGCGCTGACCTCGCGGCCGCGGCTCCAAGAGATGGATATCAGCGCCGAGGGATTAGGTGGCGGCCAGATTCGCCGTGCGCGTTCCCCTTTACACGGCCGCCCGCTACTCCCGCTAC
>NC_051414.1:901191-901342 GCF_015228065.2 Penaeus monodon
GCCCATCGAAGCGAGGCCGCGCAGCCCTTCCGCTCGCTGCACTTCGCTCTCAGAGAGTTATTAATATGGTTATTCGTTTCCCGTGACGCTTGTGCCCGGACTCAGGACTCCTGCCGGGTTTTCTCTTTGGCGCTGCTCCTGGGGCGGGGAG
>NC_051414.1:901659-901740 GCF_015228065.2 Penaeus monodon
TAAGGTTTTATATTCGCGTGTTTGCGGATGTTTCGGGAGAAGGTCGGGCTACTCATCCATGCACTTGTTAATTTATCTCTG
>NC_051414.1:902130-902308 GCF_015228065.2 Penaeus monodon
CCAAAGATCACTAACATCCGGAGTTTGGTGTCATGACTGAGGTTGTCGGGATCGGGGGGGGGGGGGGTGAGGGTGATAATTTATCGCGTATATGATTAGGGACGAGGCGGGGCGCTGAAGGCAGTGTTAATGAATAAATTAGTGTGTTGGACCCTTTGTCTCATTCGTTATTAAGAGC
>NC_051414.1:902427-902540 GCF_015228065.2 Penaeus monodon
TTTGTTGGGGTTGGGGTGTTTTGTTAAAGGGGGGTGGGTGGGTTTGGGGGTTTTGGGGTATGGAATGTAAAATCTCGAAGGAAGGAAGGAAAATTAATAAAGGAAGGAATCAA
>NC_051414.1:902770-902996 GCF_015228065.2 Penaeus monodon
GGGAAGGAAATCCTCCCCGCCTTGTTTAAAAAACCCCGGCATTTTTCCCCCGGCAAAAACCCCCCCCCCCCGGCTTTTCTGGCAATTTCCTAAACAAACATCGGGACGACTTCGGGAGCCGTGGCGGGCGGGGCTTTGGCTCCCCCTCTGGGCCCCCCTCTCCCCTTGGCCCTCCCCTCCCTGCTCTGTTCCCCCTGTGCTGTCCTTTCCTCGCTTTGGTTCCCCC
>NC_051414.1:903709-904120 GCF_015228065.2 Penaeus monodon
TTTTCCCCTTTTTATTTCCCTCTTCTCCCGGGCCCTCCCCCCTTCCCCCCTTGCCCCCCCCCATTAACCCATCCTCCTTTTCCCCCCCACCCTGCCCCCCCCCTACCCCCCCTTTGGGCCCCAAACCCCCTTTCCCCCCCCCCACACTTGCCCCCCTTGCCAACCCCATGCCCCCCAACCCTTCCCAAACCCTGGATGGGCCCCCAACCCCCTTTCCCCCACCCGGGCCCCCCCTTCCCCCCATCCATCCCCAGCCCCACCCCTTTGGTAAACCTGGTTGGGGACCCCTTTTTCCCCCCAAAGCTTATCCCAGGCGCCCCCCCTCTCCCCCCTGTTGGTTCGCCGAAATAGGGGGCCTTTTGGAGGAATTTTGGGTTTAAAAAACCAGGAAAGGTTTAGGTGGGGTTTAAA
>NC_051414.1:904317-904682 GCF_015228065.2 Penaeus monodon
AAAGGGAAAGGGGAAATTTGGGGGAGGAGAAGGGGAGGACGAGGAAGGAAATGGAAAGGGGGATGAAGTGGGTATTTTAGGAGGGGGGAAAAGGTGGGAAGAGTGGGGAAAAGGAGGAGGAAGACGATGAGGTAGGAGGGGGGGGGGAGTAGGGGAAGCAAGTTGGAGTAGGAGAAAGGGGAAGGATGGGGGGGGGGGGTATTTGCGAACATTATGCACAGGCGAACGCACGTTGTTAAGGGTTGATTTTGTGTGAGGATGGATCCATTCTTTTTTCCCAAACCCTTAAAAAACGGCCGCAAGGCTTGGGGTTTTTCCCGGGTTTGAGTCAGGGACGATTTTTAAACCAATTTTGGGTAAAGTTT
>NC_051414.1:904938-905260 GCF_015228065.2 Penaeus monodon
CCCTTCCCTTTCCCTTGTGTGTGGTGTCCCCCTGATTCAAAAAATTTTGGTTTTTGGGGCCCCCAAAATGGGGCGTGTTTGCGTTTGGTTTTGGGTTTTAGGGGCCCGGGGTAATTTAGTCTAAAGATTCCCGGGAGATGGGCCAAAGGGGCCCCTTTTCGGTGGGGGAGGGGGGGGGGGGGGGGTTGGGGGAGGGGGGGGGAAGGGGGGAAGGGTTGTTAAAAGGGGGGAGGGGGGGGAAGGGGGGAAGGGGGGGGAGGGAAAAGGGGGGGGAAAAGGGAAAAAAGGGGGGGGGGTGGTGGAAGGGGGGGGAGGAGGAGAA
>NC_051414.1:905296-905534 GCF_015228065.2 Penaeus monodon
AGGGTAAAAAAAGAGGGGGTGAGGGAGGAAAAGAAAGGGCCCGGGGGGGGGGCGCCAAAAAAAAGCCCCAAAACCCGGCCCGGGGGCCCCCAAACCCCCCGCCAAAAGGGAAAACCGGGGAAAAACAAGCGTTTGGGCCCACTCGGGGGCGAAAAAGGGGGGGAAACCCCGGGCCCCCGGGCCCCCCGCCGGGGGCCCCGGCCCTTTTGGGCCCCCCACCATCGGGCCCCCGGATGGG
>NC_051414.1:909211-909353 GCF_015228065.2 Penaeus monodon
GTGAAGACTCGCGGGGGAGCTTAGAGCCTTTGTGCCCCCCCCCCCCCCTCGGTGCGTGGCTGCAGAGATAAGCTGATAGCAGGAGACCGCAACGGCACTCCGCTCACGCTCTTTATCCGCGTCTTTGGCCACCGCGCGATAA
>NC_051414.1:909852-910158 GCF_015228065.2 Penaeus monodon
CTTGTTTGATTTTATGTTGCATGAGGCTGGATGATGCGTTTGTGCAGTCGTTCGTCTGGTGTTTTTCCTCCTTTTTCTTTTGTCTTTTTGACTTTTTTCTCTTTTTTTCTCGTTTCCTTTCATTTAAAATAAGAATTATGTCTTTTTTTTGTCTTTTTTATCTGTTTTTATTCTGTCGTTTTTGTGTTTTTTTTTCCTTTGCATTACTTCTGTGAATTCCGTCGACAAGTTGGTTGGTGTGATTATTTAACGCGAGCGTTTCTTTGTTTCTTTTTCAGTTGTATGTTGTTGCCGTTGTACATTCAG
>NC_051414.1:910181-910283 GCF_015228065.2 Penaeus monodon
ACATCATTTGTTCTTGCTGTTGTCAGGTGTTCTGTTCATTTATTTTATCTTCTTACCTCCCGTGGTTTCCCCCGCTTTCTCCCTCGCTCTTCCCCTCCATCC
>NC_051414.1:910369-910557 GCF_015228065.2 Penaeus monodon
TGTTTTTTTATTATTCATCCATCATAGAGTTCTCCCGTTGAGATCAAAACAAATTCTCCTAAGTTTGAAAGTGTTTCAGCCGATTCCATTGTTTATATAGAGCCACGGAGATGCTGGAAGACTTTTTTGTAATATTTGAGGATTTAGTTGTCCTATTTTTTTCTTTTTTTGCGAGTTCTTTAGTTTCG
>NC_051414.1:910825-911233 GCF_015228065.2 Penaeus monodon
TCATTCATTTGTTTATTATTTTTTCCTGTTTATTGAATAAAATGCATTTACATAGAGAGTTAAAGGTACACTGTTAATAGTAAACATGCCGCGTGGTCCCGGTGTTGCCTTTTACCCAAAACCGCCGGCATATAACTAACCATTGCAGCATTTTCTTACCGACTCAGCCATCGGCAGTACATAAAAGATAATTCAATAACCGCGAAAGGGCGCCTGCATCATTGCAATCGCTCCCCCTTGCACGTTGCAGCGCCATTACAGAGAGTAGCGGCGCGTCGTCTCGATCTCCCGGTCCAGCCTCTTCGCCGCGGAACGGGGAGCGGCGAGTACCAGGCGAGTACCGGGGGAGTACCGGGCGCGTATCACTCCCGAGATGGAATGACATCACTCGCGGGTCTTCGGGATGAG
>NC_051414.1:911464-911779 GCF_015228065.2 Penaeus monodon
AGACGCCTTTGCAGGGTTTGTTGTGGGGATCGACGGCCCCCTTGCGACGCCTTTCTCCGGGGCCTCGGGTTTATGTCGTGTCGAACCGCACTTCCGCGCCGTCGTCGCGCTTTACGGCCGCCCGTTACGATAGGGGGAGGGGGCGTGGGGGTGGAGAGGTATGCCTCCCGGACGACGTCGTTCTGCTCCGCCCCCAGACGCTGCAGGAGATGTTCCGCGGGCGATGAGCCGTCTGTCTCCCTGCGTTTTCACGGCGGGCGAGGAGGCCGGGGCGCGGAGAGGGGGCGCGGAAGGGCTCGCTTCTGGCGTCGCAGC
>NC_051414.1:911850-912249 GCF_015228065.2 Penaeus monodon
AATGGTTAGGAAGACGAAAGGTAGAAAGAGGATGAGGAACAAGAAAATTAAGGGGAAGAATAATTCGAAAAACAGAGGAATAAATGTGCGGGACAAAGAAGTTAAGATGAAGAATGCACGGACACAGCATGCGGCCGTGAATAAGGCGGAGGCCCCGCTCTAGCAGAAGCTTGGCGCCGTTAAAGAAGTACTAAAGGCGGGATTACGAGTGACTTCTCGAAGGAGAGGAGCGGAGATGCGGGCGGCGGGGAGGAGGCCATCGCGAGGCCCCGCGGAATAAGCCAGTTACAAGTCCGCCAAAAGTTTGATGATGATGCTCTTCGCGCTGTGTTTTTCGTTGTGCCTTGGTCGCCTTCGCTTCGTGTGTGGCTCGGCCGTGCCTTCTGCTGGTCAGCCCTC
>NC_051414.1:912612-912862 GCF_015228065.2 Penaeus monodon
AACGTAATTATTTCAAATATCCCATATTATATTATTCGCCTCTTTCTGTCTGATGCATGTTGCGTTATTCAAATCTTCCCCGAGCCCGTGCTGTTGAATCTCCTCCACACTGAACATTATTATAACTGGTATTTCTCCACCCTATTGGATGTTCTGCTGCCCAACCATCCCGCTTCCCTCCTCTCCTCGTGTAATTTTCTCGTACCTCATTTTGAAGTGATGAAATTCTCGATGTAATCTTGATTTAATC
>NC_051414.1:913261-913343 GCF_015228065.2 Penaeus monodon
CTTTCCTTTTTCGCCCTTTTTTCCGTCTTCAAATTTTCCCCCTTTTCGTTTGGGGGTGTCTTAAATTTTTATGCCCGGGCCC
>NC_051414.1:913694-913995 GCF_015228065.2 Penaeus monodon
TTCCTTTTTCCCCCTTTTTCCCCCCCCTTATTCCTTTTCCCCCCGTTCCTATTTATTTTGGGGTTTAAATTTTCGGGGGTTGGTACCTAAATTTAATATTTTTTTTTATGAAAGGGGGGATTTTTTTGCCCGAAAAGTTTCCCCCATTTTTGCGTTTTTGGTTGGGGCCAGCCTTTTGTTCGTGGTTTTTTCTTCCTTTTTGCTTTTGTTTTTTTTTTGCAATTGTTAAGTTCGGGGGTTTTTGTTTTTTTTCTGGTTTTGATTTTCTTTTTTGGTCTCGTTTTCCCTTGTTTTTTGCCAT
>NC_051414.1:915169-915376 GCF_015228065.2 Penaeus monodon
CCCAAAACCCTCCTTTTCTAGCAAAATTAGATAATCTGATAATTACTCCGAAAGAGGGTGGAAGAGGTAGATTACGAGTAGAACGAGGATAGACGAAGGGTAGATAAGGATTTTTAGGAATGTAGATATTTCGAAAGCTTTTTTGAACGAGTTGATACGATTTTCTTTTTCTAAGCGTGATTTGAAGCCGAGCAAGATGACCTCGTG
>NC_051414.1:915528-915954 GCF_015228065.2 Penaeus monodon
CTGTCCGTTTCCACTCTTCGGCGGGACTGATCTCATTAGGGATAGTTAGAGGGCGTGTTATTGCCTCGTTAAGTAAGAATTGGGAGTTGTATGGGCTGGTCATTTCACTTCGTTTTTCTTCCTATTCTCTCCCCTTGTTCTTTATTTCTTGCGTGTTTTTTTTTTTCTCTCTTTCTTCTTTCTGTTTCTCGTGTTATTGCATTTTTTTATCTTCCCTTTTGGGGGTCCCCCCCCCCCCGTTTATTGCAGTTTTTTTTTTTTTTTTTCTTTTTCTTTTTCTTGATTCGTTCCTCTGTTTATTAGATTTTTTTTCTCTCTTTCTTTCCTTTCTTATCTATGTCATTATTAAGCTTTTTACTCCTGTTCATGGGATCATTTCACCATTTTTCCTCTCATATCCTTTCATTATCAAGCATTATCTCTTAT
>NC_051414.1:916049-916126 GCF_015228065.2 Penaeus monodon
CCACACAGCGAAATATTCTTCCCGTGTTTCCTCTGGCCAAGTTCCCTTTCTTATTTAAACCCAACGCACATTCTACT
>NC_051414.1:916686-916789 GCF_015228065.2 Penaeus monodon
TATCCAGCTGTTGGCGTAGCGTCGCGAGCGCGTGTTCTTCGAATGACCTTCCTGCCTCGGGCGTCGGGAGATAAGTAGGGCACGTTTCTGTTTTTTTATTGTG
>NC_051414.1:916867-917184 GCF_015228065.2 Penaeus monodon
CTTTAGTTTTAGCTTTCTCCGCCTCTCGTTTTCTCTTCATTGGTGTTGTTTTCTTCTATATTTTTCTTTCGCTGCCTTCGTGTTTTTTTAAAACTCTCTCTTCAGCCTCTGTTTCCTCTCTTCCGCAGTTCTCTCCTCTCCTTCCATCCTTCTCTTCTCCCTCTTTCTCTTTCCTTCTGTCTCTCCCCGCGGATGCTGCTTGGCTGTTCATTTTTCACTCATTTGCTCTTGGTGTTGGGGGGGGGGGGGTATAGCGTGTCGTTTTATTTCTTCTGTCTCTGTTCTCTTATCCGAGAGGGATTTGTTTGTTATTAACA
>NC_051414.1:917297-917410 GCF_015228065.2 Penaeus monodon
CCCTCTCCATTCTCCGACGCCCCCCCCCCCCCAACCCCTTAGCTCTCCTCCCCAAACGGACGCTTCTCGTTAGCCGCTGGATTTCCTCGCTCCGTATCCTGCGGGTTAATACG
>NC_051414.1:917790-917898 GCF_015228065.2 Penaeus monodon
CCCCCCCCCAATCTTTTGCAGGATCCTTTGCAAGGCGGTGCACAGGGCGTAGGATTCCTTCTTATAGGGGAAAGGGTTAAGGAAAAGGAGTGAGAGTGTTATCCTGTT
>NC_051414.1:917920-919133 GCF_015228065.2 Penaeus monodon
CACTTTATCTGAGTAGTTTTGTATTATTTATTTTGTTATCATTTTGGTGTATAGTGTAGTGCTCAGAGGGATGGCATTGACAAATACTATGTTGTTTATATTATGGTGATGCCATCATTAGTATTGTTAGTGATACCATAGTAATAACAATGATGATAAGAACATCAGTAGTATCAAAATTATCAAAGAAAGTCAGCATCATGAGAGCAACAACGCAGGAACAACAATAATAAGATTACTTAATATGGCAGATGCACTATGATGATCATAAAATGAGACATTTTTCCCCGTGAATTAGCCAGACGGCACGAGATAAGGCCCGAAACCCCACTAAAGCGACGTGTTTTTTTTTGTGCCACAATAACTGACGTTGTAGGTACCCGAGTAAAACGGCTGAATTTAATAACGTTTTTATTCTGAGGGGCGTGTACCCTGTACTAGGTGGTCGTTGGGCGATGGGGGGGAGGGGATGAGGGGGTAACGAGGGGATTATCCCCCCCATTCTCCCTTCCCCTCTCCTCCTCGTCAACCCTCTCCTCTCTCAGGTATTCCGGCTCCTTCCCTTCCTCATTATCCTTTTCCTCTTTCTCATTCTCCTCTCTGTTTGAATTAATTTGTTCTTTTCCCCTCTGCGTTATCTAACCCCCCTCTTTCATTCTCATTTCCCCTTCTCTCCACCAATCGTCTTTCCTCGCTCTCTTTCGCTTCTCCCTTCCTATTTTAGCTCTCTCGCTCTCTTTCTCTTCCCTCTGCCCGCGTTTGCCTCGCCCCCTCGCTCCCCCCCTCTGTTTATACCGCATTGTTGATCCCGAGACAGTTGACAAATGCGCTGCGTTGTGCGTGTGCGGCCTCTTGTTTATAGGAGGTAGTGCGCTGGATTTGTACCTCCCCCCCTCCCTCCCCAGCCCCCATTTCTCTCTCCCTCCTCTGCCCCCACTTCCCCCTCCCTCCCCAGCGCCCACTTCCCCCCCCCCCCAGCGCCCACTTCCCCCACCTCCTACATTCCCCTCCCTCCCCTCGACGATATCCTCTCGTCGTTACTTCCCTTCCCTCCTTCTCCGTTACTTCCCTTCCTCTCTTCCTGGCTACTCCTGTCTTGTGACAATCTCCTTCTTTCGCTGCTCTCTCTCATCTCCCTCCTTCTATTCCTTTTTCCTTTTACACTGATGTCAAGTCTCCATATGTCCCCCTTTCTCTCTCCTTCCCCTCGCCC
>NC_051414.1:919191-919839 GCF_015228065.2 Penaeus monodon
TCTCCACCTCCGCCGCCCCACCCCCGCCCACGCCCGTCGCGTCCTATATATCGGACTTAGCCGCGCCTCCGCGAACGCCCCCGTCGCGCCCCCAGCGTCGGTCCCTTCACGCCCTTCCATTATTCACCGGTCACACGCCCGCCGCGCGCGCTCGCCTCCGCCCATCTCTCGCGGGCTGTGGCTCGGCCGCTGAGCTTTCGGGCTGAGCTTTTGGGCCGGGGTCCATGGGCCGGGGTCCTCTGGGCCGGGGTCCATGGGCCGGGGTCCATGGGCCGGGGTCCTCCTCAGGGCCGGGGTCCTCCTCAGGGCCGGGGTCCTCTGGGCCGGGGTCCTCCTCAGGGCCGGGGTCCTCCTCAGGGCCGTTTCCCCCTGGGCCGGGTCCATGGGCCGGGTCCATGGGCCGGGCCTCTGGCCGGGGTCCTCAGGCCCGGGTCCATGGGCCGGGTCCCCAGGGCCGGGGTCCTCCTCAGGGCCGGGGTCCTCCTCAGGGCCGGGGTCCTCCTCAGGGCCGGGGTCCTCCTCAGGGCCGGGGTCCTCCTCAGGGCCGGGTCCATGGGCCGGGGTCCTCAGGGCCTGTCCTTGTCTCCCGTCTCTATTTTGTGCTTGCTTCTTCCTCTTTATCTGCTTCCTCGTCCTCTTGACGTATAC
>NC_051414.1:920038-920605 GCF_015228065.2 Penaeus monodon
AGCCCTCCTCCCTCTTCTTCGCCCTCTTCCCCCTCCCCCCCTTTTCCTAGCCCTCCCCCCCTCTTCCTAGCCCTCCTCCCCCTCCCCCTCTTCCTGCCCCCCCCCTCTTCCCCCCCTCCTCGCCCTCCCCCTTCTTCCTCTCCCTCCTCCTTCTTCCTCTCCCTCCTCCCCCTCCCCTTCTTCCTGCCCCCCCCCCCCCCTCCTCGCCCTCCTCCTTCCGAATCTCACATTTCTTTATGTCTCTCTCAGAACTCGTGCTCCCCGCGAGGCCTCGGTTCCTTCCGAAAGTTTTTATAGGAATTTATATTTTGACTTCTGTAGAGTCACATTTCTCCGTTTATTTTCTTTTACGTTTATCGGATCTGAATCGAGTTATATGCTTTCCGCCTTTTTTTTCTTTTTTTCTGTAATAAACTTTTATGTTTTCTTCTTGGACAGGTTTTCCCGGCGGTCCGAAGGATGCTGTTTTGAGAGGTTCATGTACGTGAGCAAGCAAAGGTATACACACGTACGCTCACAAGTATCACACGTACATCAGCGACGTGAGTGCGTGTGTGTCCCCGCAGA
>NC_051414.1:920702-920797 GCF_015228065.2 Penaeus monodon
ATATCCATCTTCTTAGTCTTCATTTTTTCTGAAGGATCAGTAGAAGCGGAAATCTGACATGACGTTTATCAAAGTCGGCTAACCAACGCCTCGCA
>NC_051414.1:921017-921929 GCF_015228065.2 Penaeus monodon
ACTTAATACCCCCTTCTTGCTTCCTCTCCTTCCGCTGCTCTCTTTCCCTCTCCTCCTCCTCACTCCTGCATTCTCTTTCTCGTTTTCTCTAATCTCTCTACCTCCCTCGCTCTTTCTTCCTCATATACATTCTATTTGTTCTCTCCTCTTGGTGCGCTGTTCTTTCGCTTGCTCTCACACACACACATATAGGCCTGTGTACATGTACTCTATATAGCAGCAGCATCCCCGCCTACTCTCTTCCTCGACCCCCTCTCACCACTTTCACTCTTCCTCTCACTCTCATTGTCTTTCACTTTCACTCCCAATGTCTTTCACTCTCACCCTCACTCTTTCTCTCTCTCATCTCTCTCAATGTCTTTCACTCTCACTCTCCTCCTCCTCCTCCCCATCTCTTTAATTCTGTAGCCTATGCTCTTAGGAAATGCTTTGATGTCTAATTGTCTAATGCTTATTTGAAAAGGGCGCCCCCCCCTTTCTCCCTCTCTTTAGAGGATAGGGAAGAAGCAAGGGGCGGGGGAAAGGAGAAGAGAAGGGGGACAGGGGGAGGAAAAAGGGGAGTGAAGTCAGGGAAGGAGAGAGGGGAAGAACGAAGGCAAATTAAGAAAAGGGTGATGAGTAAAGGAATGGAAAGGAAGAAAGAGAGGGCGTTGTGCTCTTTCAAGGGAGAGATGACTTGTAGCTTTTTATTACGGTTACATTAACAAGGAAAGGATGGGTAGAGGACACAAGAAAGAAAAGAGAAGGAGCATATTAGGAAGAGGGTAAAGTTAGAATAAGGGTAAAGAGAAGAGAAAAATTAGAAAAGGGGTAAATAGAGACGAAAAATAAAAGTAGAAAAAATACTGATGTAAATAAAAAAAATGAATCAGCGACAAAGAATTAATTCAAAAAATGTATGTCGAGGATTGA
>NC_051414.1:922554-922644 GCF_015228065.2 Penaeus monodon
CATGGGAATACCTATTTCGGACGCCGAGTCTCCGGTGCTTTATTTAGGTCAACTTTTATTTCTCTGCACTTTAGGAACGCTTTTTTGTTT
>NC_051414.1:924023-924300 GCF_015228065.2 Penaeus monodon
GGGCTCCACAGTCTGTAAATTGTCAAAATTTCATATCATTTGGGAGAGATCGCTAATGGCTTTTTTATCGGTGGGGGGGGGGGGTGACCAACCTTTTCGTTGTTGTTTTGAATTTGATTTTAATCCCCAGATTTTTATTTAATCATTCTATTTACCAAGGGACTCACTTTTAATACATTATATAATTATTTTTGATATTTGAAAATAGTCTCACCGTTTTAAGAATATATTGTGAGTCAGAATGATGTTGCATTAGGTAGACGGGATGAGGGTGGGG
>NC_051414.1:924362-924914 GCF_015228065.2 Penaeus monodon
AGTGGTTAGCGTGGTCATGATTCACGTTAGGGTTAGTCTTGAGGGGTAAACAGATCGCTTAATTAATGCTTACAATGCAAGATGTTGTGAAAATGATATTTATATGGTGTACTAAATGTTGACGAGTTACCAAGAGTTCCTTCGAGAAAGGAAGAGCGGTGAAGATTTTTTCCCCTCGGGTATAGCAAGAAAGAAGTAGCAACATCGAAAGAAGATATTTTGAAAAAGTTGAGGACCTGCAGTAGTGAAAAATGGCGTACATTCTGCGTGGAGTTTCCCCATCTTCACGCATTCTTACGCTAACGAAGACTTCAACTTCGGCAGAAGAACAAATTATCGTTTAAACTCGAGAAAAGGTCGTGACCTTCCACGACCTTAGGGAGAGGCGAGGGACGCTGGAACCGCCCCTTTTTCTCAGTGATTATGGTAATTTATTCGTGATATGTTGGGATGAGTGGATGGTACGAGTTCCTGAAGAAAAAAAGGAATGAGATTAGAGAAGCACATTATCTGTGTGTAACATGTGTTTTAATGCTCGAAATGTCGATGTTT
>NC_051414.1:924975-925697 GCF_015228065.2 Penaeus monodon
ATTGTCATATTATGCTTAGATTTACTTAGACATTTTCTACTGTTGTGATTACTTTTTGTACTAGAATTCAGTCTCAGTTTCACGAATGGTACAAAGGGAAAGATGGGTAGATAATGCGTCATTACTGCTACGAGGAAGGATCAAACGATGGTGTGGAAAGAACACTTGATAATTATAGTAAAATGTTGAAGTAATAGAAAGTAGAGGATTTAGAAAGTCATGAGTCTTTCACGATCTTAATTTATGTGTTTTAATTATTCAGAGAATCATCTCATTTTCTTAATTATATTTTTTCATCGTGAAGGAGAAGAAAAAAGAAACTTGTCTTTCCAGATTTGGAGATGAAAAACAAGAGCCGATCTTATCTCGCAGCCTCTGAGTCCCGGGGCTCGGTAATATTATTGTACTGGTCTAATAGAGCTTAGGAAGTTTTTAAATCCGGGGGAAATATTAATTTTTTGGACGGGAGGGGAGGAGCAGAGGGGCGCTGGGTCAGACCCCCCTCCCCTCCCCCCCAGTTTTCTACTTCCTCGCGCTAATTCGTTAAGCTCGCCTCGGAGATCAAACGGGGGCGGGTGAACCAACAAGGATTTCACCCATACATAATTACAATCCATTTCCTTCCGTTTCCTTGGTTCGCTCCTTCGTCTTTTCGCTCTTCTCCTTCTTCGTTGGCCAGTAGCCGTCTTCTCTTTCATTGTGCTTGGGCGCTGGCTTGCTGT
>NC_051414.1:925949-926068 GCF_015228065.2 Penaeus monodon
GCCTTCCGCCCACGCCATTCGCCTCCTAACATAGTCCGCTTGGGAATTTGAAGCACTACGGTCTCAATTAGATAGTCTTGGCGGGTCTCTGCTCCGGACCGCTCGGCTTGAAGTTTATC
>NC_051414.1:926460-926527 GCF_015228065.2 Penaeus monodon
AATAGTAAAACGTCGAGACTATGGACAAACATGATAGGATGAATGGGAATAAGGAGTCAGAAATATC
>NC_051414.1:926820-927053 GCF_015228065.2 Penaeus monodon
ATATTCATAAAACGGAATACAATTCTCTTCGGCGCTACTTTGTGACGAGGCAGTTAAGCTTTCTGTTCGTGAATGCTAAAGGCGTTTTTGTTTCGGGCGAAATGAAGGCTTTTGTGCCGGTGAAACGGGGAGGCTTTTGTTGTCTGTGATTATTCATTGATGTTCTTGCTTGTTTGTTTGTTCGCCGGGGAATGCGGGTTTCGAGCTGTTTGCTGTATGGGATTTTATGTAGG
>NC_051414.1:927693-927895 GCF_015228065.2 Penaeus monodon
CCTTTCCTTTTCCCTGTGCCTTTCTTTTCCCCCGACTTGATGTTTCGGGGATGGAAGGAGAGCGTGCGAGAGAGAGGGCGGTGGGGGGGGGGGGTACTTGACCTCGTGGATTCTTGAAATGAGAACGTTCAAAGTGGCCGAAGCCAAGGCCGGGGGAAGTGTGGAAGGATCGGGATGAAGAAGAGTATTTAGTGCTGGTTTG
>NC_051414.1:927944-928379 GCF_015228065.2 Penaeus monodon
CATATCTTGATTTACCATTTGACAGTTGGCGGAAAGATAGGATACTGGGAAAATATTACAAAATATATAATGTATAACAAACAATAATTCTGTTGTAATTAGGGGCGCAAATGCCATATTGATACAGAAAAAAAAACTTTCTTAAATTAGTCTATCTATGACTGATAAAACGATTTTCAGTTCATGGCGATATAAAGATCGATAAAAGGCATAATTTTTTTTTTTTTTTTCAATTATTGCCTTGGACTTCGCAAGTGAAACCGGACATTAGCGGACATCATTGTAACTTGCTGAAGGGATTTATGTTCTGCAGCGTAAGGGGGAGAGAGAGATAAAAAGAGAAATATGGAGAGGGAAAGGGAGAGAGCAAGAGAGATAGGGAAAATAAAGCAGAGAAAGGCATAGATTGAAGGGAGGGAGGGGTGACCACACACC
>NC_051414.1:928528-929157 GCF_015228065.2 Penaeus monodon
TGAAAGCACTCAGTATGCGGGCTAGGAGTCCGGCCGCAGCAAATAGCCCTCCATCAATTGCGGAAACCGTGTAAATTGGAGGTAAGAGGCCATGACAGTGCTATCCCCCCTTCAAAGAAATCTAAGGTTTATGTCATCACGTCGAGGCTGTGCTCACTTGGCCTTTAGAGCGGGAGGAAGGGCCGGGCGCGGGGCGGCCCTGCCTGGAGCCTGCGAGGGCTGGATTCCGGGGCGGCCGCTCGCCCATTGTGCAGGGGGGGGGGGGCGGTGGGGGGAGGGAATGGGAGGACACGGGGAGGGAGAGGGAATAGGGCTGCACGGGGAAAAAGGGGGGGATAGGGGGGAGGGAGGAGATAGGGGGTAGGGAGAGGGAAGAGGAGGGCAGGGGGGAAGGGAGAGGGAAAGGAAGGGGAGGGCAGGGGGGAAGGGGAGGGCACGGGGGAAGGGAGAGGGAATGGAAGGGGAGGGCAGGGTTGAAGGGAGAGGGAAACGAGGGGGAGAAGAAAGAAAAAACGATGACACGGAGCAGATAGATATCATAGGGCGGGGGGGGGGGGGAAGAGGAAGGGACCAGGGGGAAACACAGACGTTAAGTAGGGGGGGGGCAGTCTGGGGAAGAAGGAAGGGAT
>NC_051414.1:929315-929456 GCF_015228065.2 Penaeus monodon
TAATGACGGAAGGTGTCCGTTCGGAGCAATGGACACTTTGCCCCTGCAGGTGCTGACTTAATTCTGATCTCTGAAGTTTCCTCAAATCATCACCACTTGTAGAAGACTTAACAGGAATGTCAAGCTTAGCCCAAGGAGACA
>NC_051414.1:929497-929783 GCF_015228065.2 Penaeus monodon
GAGCTTTTAATGCCTTCGAGGTTCTTCAGAGTTTTGCGTACGCGTTGAATGGCACTTGACGTTTTATAGCGTTTTTGTTAGTGGAGACTCCTGACTGTTAGTGGTCGAGTAGGAGCAAGGGGAGAGGAAAATGTGAAGCACTAGAAGGGGAAAACGGGAGGAAGCGTTCAGTGAGCGGACCGCAGACCGACATACAAATTGTTTAGGAGCTGGTCGACTTACTTGGCCTTTTTGTGTGTGGAAGTCTACGGACTCCTCCATCCCGGTTTCACTTTACTCGGTTTGT
>NC_051414.1:930158-930355 GCF_015228065.2 Penaeus monodon
TTGCTCCAATAGCATTCACGTATTGTTCTTTTTTTGCAATTCCGTTCATCTTTTCTTGTCTTTCCTTCCCCTTTTTAGTGCCAGTGTAACTCGCTGATTCTTTTTCACATTTCTTCTCTGCTATTTTTTCCCTCCCTTGTTATCCTGGGTAATGGGTTTTTGAATATACTGCATGCCCTCCATTCGCTTTGTGCCAA
>NC_051414.1:930425-930607 GCF_015228065.2 Penaeus monodon
AGACTTCATTTTTTCTCTCTTTCTCTCTCCCACAGCCTCTATTGGTCAGTTTCCTCTGTACGTTCTCCGTTTTGTTAATTTTTCCCTCTCTCTCTTCAAGCACACCTTGCTCCTTTGTTACTCTTCCTCTTCCTCTCCCTCACTATTCCTCCTATTTTTTGCATGCACTCCTCCTTCCCTAA
>NC_051414.1:930727-930998 GCF_015228065.2 Penaeus monodon
CTATCCTCCCTCTTTCCCTTCCCGCCCTCCCTTCTCTCTCCCTCGCCATCTCCCTCCTTCCCTCCCCTTCTCTCTCCCTCTCCACCCTCCCTCCCCCCTCTCCCTCGCCATCTGCCTCCCCCGTGTGCCGACACGAAACAAGCTCCATCAGCGCGGCGCACGTGCGGCCCCGGCTAAAAAGTTAAGCAGCGGCGCCGATTATAAAGGACAGTCCCACTGAAGCAGCGCCACTTTGAATATTAAGAGCCGTAAGAACCGCCGTTAACATCCC
>NC_051414.1:931236-932128 GCF_015228065.2 Penaeus monodon
ATCTATCTATCCATCCATCCCTCTCTCGCTGGTTCACACACTTTGTCTTTATTATGAGAGAATTCCTCACTTACTACCACTTGCAGCGGTTTCACTCCGTTGGTTTTCTTATTTGTTGAGTTGTTTGTGCTGATGTCAAATGACCCTCCGCCCTCTCGCCGACCTTTGTGCTTCGTTCTTAACTTTTGGTCTTCTTCTCTTTTTTAAGAATATTTTTTAAAATCTGCATTTTTTACTCCTCACCCTCCCTTTTTCCCTTTTCATTTTCTCTCCTTTCGCTTCTCTCTCCCTACTCCCTCTTGTCTCTCCTAAACCTCCTCTCATCTTTCTCTCCCCCTCTCCCTACTCGTTGTCCTCGTTCCTCCCTTTCCATATATCCCTCCGTCTGTCTCTCCCTCCCACCCACCACACTCCCCCTCTCTTACTCCCTTCCTCTGTCTCTCTCCTTCTCCCCCACTCACCCTCTCTCACTCCCCCTCTCTCACTCCCTACTTCTGTCTCTCTCCCTATTCCCCTTTCCCATTCCCTTCCTCTGTCTCGTCCCCTCTCCTCCTCTCTCTCACTCCCTTCCTCTCCCCCTTTCTCGCTGCTTTCCTGTCTTTCTCCCTCAGTCTCCCCTCCTCTGTCTCTCCCCTTTCCCCCTCTCCCCCTCTGTCACTCTCTTCCTCTCATTCTCCCTCTGTCTCCCCTTCTCTATCTCTCCCCCTCTGTCACTCTTCCTCTGCCCCCCCCCCCCCCCTTCAAGTGCGGCCAATACGCGAATATTCTTCGGAGTCGCTGTTCGTGCTTTCGCCCTCGAGCCGCCTCGAGTCGTTGTTTCTCTTGGCGTCGCTTCGGTTGATCCCGTGGGTCGGGTTTCTCGGTCGTCTCGGTGTGCGATCGTGTCCTTTGT
>NC_051414.1:933748-933863 GCF_015228065.2 Penaeus monodon
CGACCAGAGTTGTATCAGCACCATTGTGTCTCGGGCCCCAGCTGCTAGGGGTCACCGCCTGGAACACGCCCCTTTGTCTCCTCAAGATTATGGTGCTGTTGGCCGGCCGCAGTCT
>NC_051414.1:934073-934188 GCF_015228065.2 Penaeus monodon
CGCATGATCAGTTCAAAGAAAAAAAAAATTGTCTTCAAGTTTTCAAGCTTTTTCATTAACAACGCGCTTTTCCAAAATCTGATACCATGTAAAATATTAAAGCTCTTAATTCAGA
>NC_051414.1:934521-935591 GCF_015228065.2 Penaeus monodon
AGTCATCCTGAAGTCAGTTCATACCACGCTCCGAAAGCCCCGATCCTTTGGCACTCATTGTCAGTGCCAGAGTTCGAACAGTGTTGGATGCAAAGCCCTTGCCGATTATAGTCACTGAGGGCTATGGGGGAAGGAGGAGTGGCAGGCATAGAGCAGTGATTCCCAACCCTTGCACCTTGGGAGGAACGTCTGTAATAATTTTTCATATTCCAATTAACCCTAGTATATAGTACATATAGTGCAATACATTGTTGGTATGTCGGAAGTGTTTTTGACGTTGTTGCGTAGGAATTATGAATTGAGATCACTGTCATTTTGTGTTGGTCGGCGAAACCCCGGTTGGGAGTCACTGGTTTAGAGGGTATGAGGCTAGTGGAGGGACAGCGTATGGGATGGTATGGTAGGGGGTGGGGGTGTAAATTGACAAGATTTGTATCAAGCAGGAAGGTTCACGTGGCGCCTTGTCTTCGCAGAGTTGGTGGTGAGTTTCAAGTGGAAATCGAGTTCCTCCCTTATGGGGGCAGCGGTGGGTGGTTACAGGTGGATGGCAGATGTGAGGAATAGAGAAGGGAGATGAGAGAGACTGAAGGAAAATGAGGAGAGGCGATGGAAACGACTTGAGGGCTTTCTTAGCAGGAGGCGAAGAAATCTGAGTAAGAGGAAGCCAGGACTGAGGAGCAAGCAGGTCGAGTGAGGAAGAGAAAGGGGAAAGAGAGAGATGTGAAGTCTAATGGCGATGGAGACGGAATGCTGAATTGAGAGAGGGAAGAGAGGAAGGATTGATGAAGCAGGGATTGATGAAACTGGCTAGGAGATTTAGGTGAGATAGCAGGAGTGATACGGAAGGGAGCAGAAAGGATGAAAGATGCAGGCGGGAAAATCAGGGAGAAGTGGCAGGGAGGTGAGAGGAATATCCTCAGGGAGAGAACAAGAAGAAAGACCTGAAGGGAAAAAGAAGGAAAGACAACGAAGGAGAATGAGAAAGCAAGGGAGGGAGGTGATACACAAGGAAACGAAAATAAAAAGTGGGGAAGCAGGAGGGATAGAGAAACAGAAAAGACCCTTCCAGA
>NC_051414.1:935626-935951 GCF_015228065.2 Penaeus monodon
ATGTGTGCCGCCAACATATGGAAGTGGTTCGTTTATATTCTGAAGAGGTGCCGCTCCCCCTCCCCTGTACCCCCTCGCCATGTCCTGTACCTCTTCCTCCTCCTCCTTAACCCTCTTCCTCCTCCCCCCTTTCCACCCTCTTTCCCCTCTTCTCCCTCCCCCTTTCCCCTCTTCCCCCCTCCCCCCATGCCGCTGTGAAGAGGGCGGCTCATCTCTGGCACGCGAGTAAAGAGTTCGTATGTTTATTGGGTTATCATGGGCTGGCGGAGCGGAGGCTTTCGGGATACGGGGGGGGGGGGGGAGGCGCTCGGGGCGATGAATATGG
>NC_051414.1:936359-936498 GCF_015228065.2 Penaeus monodon
AAAAATGAAAAGACGCGCAGGATCTCATCTCCGATCTGCTTTGCATATCACAAGAAAAAAATATCACGTATGGAATGTACAAGATATTATGCATCCGAAATAAGATTGAGGCCGGGCTGGATTTTCGTTTCCTTTTGAC
>NC_051414.1:936532-936633 GCF_015228065.2 Penaeus monodon
CCTTTCCCGCATGGAAATGAGCGAAGAAACAAAACAAACGGAAGAAAATGACATCTCTTTGTCTTGTAATGTTCTGCGGTTCAAAGTTGATATCCCACGTG
>NC_051414.1:936683-937040 GCF_015228065.2 Penaeus monodon
CACGTTGCCCTTTTAAACGTCTGGGCCACCTGGGACCCGTTTCACTTACCTGGGGTTTTATTTTCTGTTTTTTGCTGATGTTTCTTTCATCATTATTTAGTGCTTATGGTATTTTTTGCATCATATTTTTGCATACATTACGTAAAATATGTTTGAGTATGTAGATGCTTTCGTACGTACATCTATTATATTTTTGTTTCATTTTCTTTTTTAGCGTGTACTGATTTTTTTTGGACTGTTCTCGCATAGCAGTTTCGTTGTAAGTCAGTTAACATCTTTATCAAGTTTCGCTTCCGGTTATTCGCATTCGAAAATTCGGTTTTGTAACCTTTCTCTCTCTCCATCTTGGTCGTTTTT
>NC_051414.1:937336-937433 GCF_015228065.2 Penaeus monodon
TAATTTTAAAATTTGTATTTATTATATAAAAGAAAAAAATATAAAAGATATATAAAAAGATATACGATAAAAATATTATATATTATGTAATTTTTTA
>NC_051414.1:937606-937762 GCF_015228065.2 Penaeus monodon
TTATTAATATATATTATATATTTTAAAATATTAATAATACCCATATATATACCCCTGTAATATATGTATATTATGTATAATATATTTTTGTATTTATATATAATAGAAAAAAAAAAAATAGATATAAAAAAATATACGATAAATTATTATATTTTG
>NC_051414.1:938391-939074 GCF_015228065.2 Penaeus monodon
TAATATTTTTTATATAAAAATATATTATATTTATTAATAAAAAAAATTATTTTTTTTCCAATTATTTTTTAATATATTATATTTTTATTATATTAATTTTAAAATTATTATATTTCCAATTTATTATTATCCCTTAATATTATATTTATTTATATTATTATTATTTATTTTTTATACATATATTTTATTTATATCATATATAAAACCTTAATAAATAATATATTATATATTATTTTATATTTATTTATTATATATGTTATTTTGTAATATTGTATTTTGTATAATTTATTTTATTATGTATTATTAATTTTTTGTATATTTTTATGTATTGTTTGTTATGTTATGTTTTATATGTTATTATATGTATATTAAATATATAATATAAAATTTTAAATTTTATAATAATAATAATATTATATTATAATATATTATATAATATTATGCCTTTCCATTCTTATTCGCTGTAGGTGACAGTTGCAATAATTAAGGGAGTGCTGTGGCTTCAGTCTATAAAAGGTCGTTGACTGAATGCACGATAAATATTTTCCTTTGCCGCTCTCTCCTTTATGCGAAATGTGCAGCAAAATATAATCTATAGAAGTTGTGTGTGGGCAGAAACTCCTGATTCCGGGTCGCGGGCCGCGTGGGGCGAGGGCAGCCGGCGGTTTTCGCTTCGACGTCCG
>NC_051414.1:939204-939989 GCF_015228065.2 Penaeus monodon
GGGGGGGGAGGTGAGGGGGTGGTGACAGTGGGCATTAGACAAGTGTTATTAGGAAGGGATGCTGGCTTTGGGTTCTCTGTTCTTTGTTCTCTGTTCTTTGTTCCTTGTTCTTTGGGTCTGGCTCTTTATGTTCTTTAGTGTTATTTCTTTGTGTTTTTATTTTTTTTTGTTCTTTGATTGTTTCTTTTGTGTGTGTGATTTTTTGTTTTTTGTTTTTTAGCTTTGATATTTGTATTCTTTGATTTCCACTCTTTTGTGTGTTCTTTGATTTTCCTTTGTGTGTTCGTGTGTTCTTTGGCTGTGTGTTATTTTTCTGTTTGTCCTTTAGTTACATTTTTTTTGTGTATCTTGTATTTATAATTTGATTGTGTTCTTCGATATTTAAATTCTGTGTTTTGTTTTGCTTCTCTGTTTACTTGGTTTTGAACTCTCTGCTGTTGCTTTTTGTGTGTTCTTTCCTTCATTTCCTTCTGCCTTCCTCGCCTTTTCCATTATCATCATATCTCTCTCTTTAGAATCTTCGGTTGGCTATCTTTTTTCGTTTTTCCTTCACACTTTTTTTTAGTGTTTCCCTTTGTAGCTTCACTCTCCTTTCGTGCTAATTTATTTAATCTCCTTTCCTTTCAACCCTCTTCGTCTTTTTATCAACGCCCTTCTTTCTCCTCATTCGCCATACGTCATTCTGCGTCTTTTCTCTTCTTCCCCTATCTCTCCTCCTTTACATGTTGGATTTTTTTTCTTCCTTTCCTGTTTCCATATTCGCTATATCCCCCACCCTTCGTGTG
>NC_051414.1:940031-940098 GCF_015228065.2 Penaeus monodon
ATCATATTTGTCATGCATCTTTCCTCTTATCCTCTCGTATTCTCCCGTTCCCTCTTCTGATGATTGT
>NC_051414.1:940296-940485 GCF_015228065.2 Penaeus monodon
CAAGCATGTACGTTTTCCGTTTTAATATTTAGCCGGGTGCCGATGCTCCAGGAATTTTAATGGATAAATTGTTCCGGCGAAAAGCGGTCGTTGTAGTTTGTTGACTCCGGTTTCAATAACGAGGAACGATTTTGCGGTGAGAGCTCATCATTTTTTTTCTGTATTTTCTTTTTCTTTTTTTTCGATTTT
>NC_051414.1:940520-940593 GCF_015228065.2 Penaeus monodon
AATTTCGACCAAAGTACTGAGAGGGGGCTATTTTAAAGTACACATATTATGTGACATCGTTAAGCGCGGTGGG
>NC_051414.1:941395-941558 GCF_015228065.2 Penaeus monodon
TGTATTTTTAAAATTTTATTTAAAGCACATACATGCGCAGCCAGGCATGTAAAGTTTTATTTTGTGGCTCTCAATTTCGTTTCGCGTTCGTCGTTACAATTAAATTACGCCGCGTATAGTTTGTTGATCGAATGGCCGTATGGGCGCGGAGTGAGGGGTGTTC
>NC_051414.1:942156-942950 GCF_015228065.2 Penaeus monodon
CGATAATGTTTATAAACAGGCACGCATATCCCCTCTGTCTTGCGTCTGCCTTTTTAAAGTCTATTAGAGGGAGCGAGGCAGCTCTGCACACACACGCAGTCCAGTCACAGGCACTAGTCATGCAGGGAGACAATATATCCGGCAAGGGGAGAGGATCGCCCTTTTTTTCCCCTCTGAGGATTTTAACTCTGGTCAGATGCAGATCAAAGGGGGGGGGGGAGACTCTTGCTACAGACCCGCGGTGGGAAGGTTGCTTGCCTCTCTCCTTGCTTTTCTTGCTTTGTCTTCGTTTTGTGTTTTGTTGCTCGTGTTTGTTTTTGGTTGTCTCAGTTTTCTTTTTACTCAGCTTGTTATTCCGTTTTCTTCTCTTTTGTTTACTCTGTTATTCTTTCTTGGTTGTGGATTATTTGTTGTGTTGTTCTGGTTGTTTTACTCTGTCCAATATATTTGTTATTGTCATATTGATTATCGCTTCCTCTTTGTGACTCCGTTAACTTTGTTTTTTGTTTTAGTATTTGTTCTATTAGATGACGAGCTTCTTTGTAACTCAGATATTGTTCACGCTGAGCGATCAAGAGCTTGCAGGAATCGAGCTAAGACTTAAAACTGTTGCAATATGACTGGAGATGGAAGCGGAGCCAATGAACATCGGCTCTTTCAACGCTGCTCTCGAGTCCCTCGGTCGTCTTGGTCTCGCTCTGTTCGGTCTGTCTCTTTGCTCGCGCTTTCTCCCGTACGCTTGCTTGCGCACTCGTTCATTCATTTATTCAATTACTAATGTCTATATTTCTTTG
>NC_051414.1:943298-943405 GCF_015228065.2 Penaeus monodon
CCATCCACCCCGTTCTCCCAACTCGGAAATAGCAAATGCGAAGCGATTATTGATAAGTCAGAGGGCGAAAGGGTGAAGATTGGCAGCGAAAGACAGAACTCTCTCTC
>NC_051414.1:944237-944307 GCF_015228065.2 Penaeus monodon
GAAGATGAGAGACGAGAGCATAGTAGCGGTATAGCGTACGACCTATCTCTCATTATCGCGAATAAGTGAC
>NC_051414.1:944656-944745 GCF_015228065.2 Penaeus monodon
ATATATGTTATGTCAAATCCTATCGTACTTAATATTAGTATCTTGATTACGTATGAGACATTAACTATTCTCCTTCCTCTCGTTTCGCT
>NC_051414.1:945045-945337 GCF_015228065.2 Penaeus monodon
CTCCTCCCTCCCATCCCATCCCTCACCTCCCTCCCCTCCTCCCTCTACCCTCTCCGTCCTCCGTCCCCTCCTCCTCCCTCCCTCCCTCCGTCCGTCCCTCCCTCTCCCTCCCTCCCTCCCTCCCTCCCTCCCTCCCTCCCTCCCTCCCTCCCTCCCTCCCTCCGTCCCAATCAGCCGCCTCCACTCACTCTCAAGCGCGCGTTATATAAAGGAAGCCTCCGTCGCCGAGATTATCTTCCGGTCTTTCTCTTAAGGATATCTCCAACCTCCATCTATGAAGACAATTCTCCGC
>NC_051414.1:946011-946531 GCF_015228065.2 Penaeus monodon
GCGCTGGTAAGGGCCTTCCTCTTTTCTCAATAGGTTCTCGTCGAATCAGATTCATTATATAGATACCCACGAATCCTCGCCATGCAAAAAGGGGCCAGGGGAGCTTCTTTGCCCTATTTTTAAGGGAGTCCCGTTGTTCGATAAAAAATTCGAGGTAACCGCGCGCTAATGACTAACGGGGCGGTGCGTCTCTTTCATTTTTTTGGGTTGGGGGTTTTTGGGGGTTGCGGGGGGGGGGCGATTTTTGTTGGGGCGTTTTAAGGTCGTAGCGGGCGGGGTCGGCGTCGTCGGGTGGGCGGGGCGAGAATCCCATTAGAGATTACTTCAAAACCTATTAGAAATCACTCTTGTTCCCCCCCTCTTTTCTTGTTCCCCTCTTCTCCCTCCCTTTCTCTCTCACGCTTCTCTCCCTTTTTTTTATGTTCCACTTTTCCTCCCTCCCCATTCTCCCTCTTCCCCCTCCTGGTCCTCCTCCTCCCTGCCCTCCTCTGTCCCCATCTCCCTCCCTCATCTACCTTTC
>NC_051414.1:946560-946762 GCF_015228065.2 Penaeus monodon
CTTCTCTTTCCCCCATTACTCATTGTTTTCCCCTGTCATAGCCACTACTGCGTGTTATTACGGTTGATTGGCAGGGGAAAAAGCGGGTGCAGGGCGGGGTAAACTGGGCGTGTCTCCCCCAACTGTGCTGGCGCCTAGGGGAAAAAGGGGAGACCAACCCGCAAATTGTGCTCGGGAATAACTCAGTGGGGGAAATGGGGTA
>NC_051414.1:947758-947984 GCF_015228065.2 Penaeus monodon
GTGCGGGGATACGTGAGGCTCCGAGCGATGGAAATGAAAGGGGAGATGTCAGTCCATTTCTCCCTTCGCTTCGCGGAGCTTCAGACTGAATTGGTTTTCAGCGAGTCATTAAGAACATGTCACAATAGAAAATAAGGGGTTGTGTACTTGTTTTTATTCATTCGTTTGTCTATCTGTGTGTCTTTGTTTGTCTCTTATTGGCGTGGTGTGAGGAGAGAGGGTAGTG
>NC_051414.1:948012-948474 GCF_015228065.2 Penaeus monodon
CTGAGGGGGGAGGGGGACTTGGAAGGGATAGATACGGTGTGATGTTAAAGAAACGATGATTCAGCATGCTGTGTCATATTATGCTGATATATTTATTTGATTTGAAGAATACTTCTTTTCAGTATATTACGCTAGCATTTCGTGGTGACGGCGACGCATGGCAGAGAGAGCGCCGAAGTAGATTCTCTCTCGCTGGGAAAATATCTTTGCCAGCGAGAGAAAACAGAAGCCAGATTAGAATCGGATTTAACACTTACTGTTACTCTCTCGGAATACTTGGAAGGAGATTAGTTCGTTGTCTGGAACGTTTAATCCGCGAAGACAAGCCCTGAAGTCTGAAGGCGGAACTAATCGCCTTGAAAACATTCTTATCTGGAGGGAAAGTTGGGCAAGAAAGGCGCCTGGGTTTAAATGCCTCGCGCCGCGCTTTTTGCTGACGTGGGAGGCCGACCCGGAGGTAAA
>NC_051414.1:948808-948904 GCF_015228065.2 Penaeus monodon
TGAGAGCCGTCCCATCGGAGGCCGTTTGTAAGTAGCTCCGGATGAGGGCGAACAGCAAATAACAAACGGGAGAACTTAACGAAGCAGTTACGTCTG
>NC_051414.1:949352-949518 GCF_015228065.2 Penaeus monodon
CTTTTAAGAATTTTCTTATTTTCATTTTTTTTAAAGAGAAAGATCCAGGTCGCGGAATCTTGTTTGGTTTATTATCCAAAGCAAGGCTGGTCTTGGCAACACTTTCCGTAAAATTCAGGCATAATGGGAATTTGCCTTCAAGCAGAGAGAGTGGTGGCTTTGCTTA
>NC_051414.1:950964-951183 GCF_015228065.2 Penaeus monodon
CTCCCCCCCCCCTCCTCACTCTCCCCTCGCCCGCTCGCTCTCCCCTCACCGCCGCAGTACCGTTTCGCGCACACATAATATCTTATGTGTTATAATCCAAACATTGTTCAGGATTTTTTTCTTTTTATATCATGTTTGTCCATGAATTTCTGCGGCAGATATTAAAAACGAGACTCGTATTTTTTGAGGGTTATGTGAGTACATGTATGTAGACTTTCG
>NC_051414.1:951400-951890 GCF_015228065.2 Penaeus monodon
GACCCGTAAACTCGCGAAAGGGAAAGCAGGAGAGTTACCAGCGAGGGCGGAGATTGCGGGCGTATTTTGCGGGCGTGTTTTGAAGTTGTGTGCCTGTCGGTTGAAAAAAAAGTTTTTTTTACTCATTTACTTGATTATTTACCTATTCGTTGATTTGCGAGTACTTGTAGGAAAGTATTTTGATAGAGTTTCTTTGTTTTGAAGGCTGCGTCACCTCTCGGTGCGACGTGATGCGCGAGGGATAATGAAATCATCACTTGCCTCCCAGTTTTTCATTTTCCCAAAAAGGCAGAAATACTAATTAGTTTTCCATCGCCCCTTTCATTAAAAAAGATCATAAAAATGATAAAAAGAGAAGCGGCAGCGTCCAATTAATGCCTATCTGTATTATTTGAAGCCGGCCGAGCTAGCTAATTCATTCGGCAAACAATTAAAACCTTATATGAAACATTCTTCTTGGCTGTAAATCCATTTTTCCCGCTCGCGGCAT
>NC_051414.1:951911-952028 GCF_015228065.2 Penaeus monodon
GCTCTCGGGGATGGTATGCGGGCGCCCGGTGTAGGGGTCGATGGGCGGGCGGCCGATCTACGGGCGGATGGGCGTATGGGCGGAGACGGGGGCGTAGATAAACTTGTTTTCTCTTCA
>NC_051414.1:952233-952332 GCF_015228065.2 Penaeus monodon
TATGAATTTCAGGGAAAAAATAATGGGGAAATTTTGACGGAGATTTAGAAATAAAAAACTCTCACGAAAGATTGCTATTTTAAGGGAAGGAAATTAAAG
>NC_051414.1:952523-952673 GCF_015228065.2 Penaeus monodon
GGGATAAGGTGCTGAACGCGATGACTAACAGAGAGGGGAGATTAAGCCATTAAGGTGATACGAAATATAAAAAGGTTTTGAGAAAATGGTTGTTACGCAGTTTTGTTTTGGGAACTTAATTTGAGTTGAATATTTGCAACATGAATATCT
>NC_051414.1:952896-953022 GCF_015228065.2 Penaeus monodon
CGTCATAATTTAAAGAGACGCATTCTTTGATTGTAATTAATTAAGCAATCGCATCATTATCTTACTAATGAGACACCTTTGAATGTCAGGTAAATATGGAGGTAACCTGGTTAACTGGCTGGCAGA
>NC_051414.1:953549-954051 GCF_015228065.2 Penaeus monodon
AACTCTGAAGACGAGATTATTTTTATTCAGTCAAGCATGTCGGTATATTTATTTTGCGTAGTTGAATTGAATTTTTTTTTTTTTTTCAGTTCTGTAAAATTCAAGCCTCCATTCTTACCGATTCATTCAACCATCCATCAGGTATTGATCCTTCATTAATCATATTTAATCTATTCACACATTAATTGATTGTGTTTCATAATATTATGAGGGATTCAGTTTTCCATCCCCCCCCCCCCGTCCATCAGTTTTACTCATTCATTCACGTCAAATCGTCTCGTCGGATGTTTTATTCATTGGGTTATTCGCAGCATATAAATACGTTCATTCATTAATGGATGTGTTTTTTTTATTTTCCAGGCGAAAGAACGTGCCGGGGATCGCGGACAAGAGGCTGTGAGTATATTGCGCCGTGATGTAGTGAACCTCCCTTTTCCGTTTTCTTTCGCTCTTCCCGTTTTCTCTCATTTCTCTCGCTGGTTCCTGGAGTTATTGGCAAGGA
>NC_051414.1:954401-954527 GCF_015228065.2 Penaeus monodon
CCGTATTGTTTCTCTGCTATGCCGAATATTCCGTTAACGCTTTAGTCCCTGTGAAAATGGAGAAAGAATATATATATTCTGTACTGTTGGAGCCTCGATATGCGCTGCTCCAAAGAAATGGGGGAA
>NC_051414.1:955422-955602 GCF_015228065.2 Penaeus monodon
GGTGTATAAATTTCATGTGTCTTAACACACGAAGGAAAACAATCCCTTCCCCCGGAAGAAACAGCGCGTTGATGCGACAAAATTTACTAATTAGTTCCACTGATTAGACGCGATGACGTCATCAATTACTCGGGAAATGAGGCTGGAAATCATGTTAACCCTTTCAGTCAACGGGGGTTG
>NC_051414.1:955714-956027 GCF_015228065.2 Penaeus monodon
TAATGACAAGGAAAGTTAAGAATGATATCTGATGATAGTGATTATCTGAATGGCTGAGATGGTACTGATTGTGATACGAATAATGAAAAAAAAAAATCCATTGGAGATGGGAAAAAGAGGAGGAGGCAACAAGGAGAAAGAAATACGAAAAACAAATAAAGATGGACGGAAGGCTAGACATTGGAAGAAAAAAGAATAAGCATGAAAAGGCGGATGAATGAATTTAAGGATTAACGATGATAAATGAAAAGACACAAAAGGGTGAATTAAGATAAAAACGATAAAATCAAAATTAAGAGGATTGCACAATGCC
>NC_051414.1:956144-956310 GCF_015228065.2 Penaeus monodon
TTTATAATGACTCTGATTAATAATTACACACTCAATAATGAAGACAGGTTAACATTTCAAGTAATTAGATCATGAACGATAATATCTCATCGGAGGCAAAAAAAAGCGAATTTGCATTAGTTGTTTGTAGTCGCTTTGAGGGGAATAATGCAGATAGCAATACAGC
>NC_051414.1:956609-956705 GCF_015228065.2 Penaeus monodon
GATCAGCGAGACAAGCGAAAGCGCATAAGCCTGGGATTAGACTGGCACATGTGCCTTTGTTGCCCCCAGGAGGTGATGCGGTCTTGTTAGACTATA
>NC_051414.1:956855-957097 GCF_015228065.2 Penaeus monodon
AATATTTGCACAAAAGAGAAACGGCAGAGATGGCAATGCCAATAAATGAAACAAAAAAAGGAAAGGATTAGAAGCTCAAGTTTGAAATACGGCGAAGCGTCAGCCAGCCAGATCCCCTGCAGATCACGCTCGGCATCTTTCATCTTCTTCCCCGAATTAAAACATTAAAGAAATGAACATCAGGGAAACGCTATTCCTTCGCGAGAATTAGCAATAACTGCGGGGGATGAGGATTTCTTATG
>NC_051414.1:957120-957222 GCF_015228065.2 Penaeus monodon
GTGTTTTTTCCTTGTTTTTTTTCTCTTGTTTTTGTGATTGTTTTCTATCTCGTGTTTTTTTGTGTTTTTGTTTTCTTTCTTGTTTTCTCTCCATGCTTTTGT
>NC_051414.1:957535-957676 GCF_015228065.2 Penaeus monodon
AATCCAATCGCAATTAGGCAGCCCAATCCTTTCTCTATTCCTCCTCGACGTAATGCTAGATCGCCCGCAATGAGGTACTTACACATGACCTTTTCATGACCTCTCGTGACCTCTTCTCTGTCCCAGAATTAATTTGTTTTT
>NC_051414.1:957808-957961 GCF_015228065.2 Penaeus monodon
ACGGAGGCCAAGTCGACGGCTGTTGGGATTTCGTTGCGGGGAAGATAATGGGCGGTTCGGGGAGCGCGTGCCCTTGGGCGTGAGAGCTGGCGCAGTCCGGGTGTTTTTTATTTACTTGTTTTGGTTTGTTTCTCGTTTGGGAGGGTTGGTGCG
>NC_051414.1:958009-958412 GCF_015228065.2 Penaeus monodon
GTAAGTTGCGTCACGTTTAGATATTAGTATGACTTAGTATCATATCTGTTCGTAGAATATCAAATGGAATCGTTATTATTAGCTCTGTGAGAAATAATTTGAGCGATAGTGATATCATTTTTTAATCTAAAATATGCAGTTCCAGTTCTCAAAAACATCAATGATAGCGATAGAGATTACAGTCTAGCCATGTAGTTTTGTGCACATATGACCTTGAATTATATATGTGCGTTGGTTTACGTGCATGTATGTTTGGCCGCGTGCTAACATGTACACGCACACGAAAAGTTTCCGTGTACAGTAAAACCCTGAACAGTATTATTTCCAATCGGCTGCACCAACATCCGGGAAATGCGAAAGCCGTTGCTGAATGATTCACAGGAAATTTTATCCCTCTCCCCAA
>NC_051414.1:958436-959090 GCF_015228065.2 Penaeus monodon
GAAGGCCGGTGCAATAGCCGGTGTCCATCATTGATTCGGGTCTTGCGCTCTTGATGAATGCACTTTGCGGAATGGCCGACCCCGGGGCTACGCACATAAATCTGGAGTGAGCGTCGGGTTAGCCTAAGTGGCACTGATTTCTGGCACTGATTTCAGGCACTGGCTCCGTTGGCGGGGTTGGAGTGCCGCCCGCTCGAAGTCGAGGGAGGTGCCAGTGAATCTTTAACGTGCATTTGTGAAGAGCGCGTGTTTGGTTTTATCAAGAATTTGGAAGAACAAATGGAAACATGAATGAAATTAAAAGATCGTTTCGGGTGTATCTCTTTGTTGTTTATTTTGTTTTCACTGATTCCTTTGTTTTATTGCGATATAGGCCTGCACTTTGCGCAGTGCCATAATAATTTACAAGGAAAGTGTGAAAATGTTTTCGTGACATGACACCTTTAAAAGTCTCAATTCTAGAAGGCTTGTCACTTATTCTGAGCTACAGTTAGAACAGAATGTGTAAGATAGAAATTTTTAAAAATCTTATCTTATAGTGTGTCAAGCTTCCCGGGAACGTGATTTTTACTGTCATTGTCAACATATTTACCATTCATATCCGTCATCTGCCTTATTTATTTATGTAAAACCAGTATTTGGTGATAATTGTGA
>NC_051414.1:959138-959543 GCF_015228065.2 Penaeus monodon
ACAACTGCAGCATTCCACACGCTACACGTAGGAAGTGCAGTGATACGTTCATAGAAAAAAAATCTATTGCAATTATGCATTATTTGTTTCTGTAACAGAGCGAATGAATGAAGTAAACAACTAAGATGAAAAATGAAATTGATAAATAGTATAACAACAACCCAAAAAAACTGAATAGATACATTAGTTAATTAATTAAGTGAAATTGAATCCAGATTATCACTTAATCAGATCGTATCTGTTATGAGCGCTTCGTGGAATTTTTACGTCGACTCGGTAATGAATCCGAAATGCATTATTTTCATCGGGAAGAATCGTTTGAAAATCGGGAATATTTTCGAAAATTGGGAATAAAAAAAGGGATTAAGGTTTCGAAAGGCCGTGGGTCAAGGTGGTTTAAATCTG
>NC_051414.1:960288-960451 GCF_015228065.2 Penaeus monodon
GTATTCATAGCGGGTTGTTGTTGTGTGCTTCCGTTCTGTTCTCGTGCGGGGTTTGCGAATGAGAATTTTAGTACGAGAGTTTATCTGTCCGAAAGAGAGCCTCGGGCGGTATTGGCTGAGCTTGCTGCATATATATTAAAATTTAGAGGTAATACCGGCAGAG
>NC_051414.1:960561-960645 GCF_015228065.2 Penaeus monodon
GGGGGAGTTATATATATCTCATGGCAACTTTTTTCAGTTGCCATCTGTTTCATTGAGATTAGCAATAGAATGATACCGTGACTG
>NC_051414.1:961335-961423 GCF_015228065.2 Penaeus monodon
CAACCACGGCCCGGCCAGCGTGCATCTCGGCCCCGCCTTAAAGGCCGCGAGCATCCGCCACTACATCCAGCCGCCACATCGCACAGCT
>NC_051414.1:961461-961553 GCF_015228065.2 Penaeus monodon
GGGAAACCCGACGCCACGGCACAAAGACTTGCCACCAAGAGAGAGAAATGGTGTTGGCGGCGAGCAGGTGGCCGACAGCAGACGCAGGCACA
>NC_051414.1:961805-961913 GCF_015228065.2 Penaeus monodon
CATGCCTCCTACTTCCCTAAGCTATTGCGGTGAATATATGTAATTAGGTGTATCTCACCTAAGAACCCCTCCCCCCCCATTCTGCGCATCGGTGGGTAAGCCTCAGGT
>NC_051414.1:962127-962329 GCF_015228065.2 Penaeus monodon
TCGTGTGTTCGTGCGTGCTTCTGATATGTGGGTCCGCGTATGTGCACGTTATGTATGTAAATAAAACGAATTAATGAAAAATATAGAATGTGTGTATATATTCCTGGATATTGGCATAACGCTTTTGGTCTTACGCTCAACGGTAAAGCAATATCAGTATTGGATCCTATCCCCCCTTTTTTATATAATAGAAACCAACGCA
>NC_051414.1:962398-962720 GCF_015228065.2 Penaeus monodon
TGACACATCGCTGTCTCGCTCGCTTTGTGGTCAAGCAAATCTAACCGTTTTTATTTGGGTGGAGTTGAATATGCAACAGATCTCGTACTGGTGTTTGATTGTTTTTCCTCTTCTGAAGATCGTTTGCTTCTTGTTTCTCTCTTCTTTCTCCATGCTCTGTCTGTCTTGCTCTTTCGTTCTCTCTGCTCGTCTTCCATTCTCTTCTCTCTCTGTTCGTTGTTTTTCTCTGTATCTGTTCTGTGCTCGCTCGGTCTCTCTCTTCTTATCTGTCTCCTGTCTATCTCTCTGTGTCGTCGTTTGTCTTGTGTGGGGGGGGGGGTAA
>NC_051414.1:962785-963088 GCF_015228065.2 Penaeus monodon
TATGTGTTGGGGGGGGGGTATGTGTGTAGGGTTGTGTGTTGTGTGTGTGTGGGGGGGGGGATATGTTGATGTCGTGGATGTGTTGTGTGTGGTGTTTTGGGTGTGTGTTCGTGCGTGCTTCTTGATATGTGGGTCCGCGTATGTGCACGTTATGTATGTAAATAAAACGAATTAATGAAAAATATAGAATGTGTGTATATATTCCTGGATATTGGCATAACGCTTTTGGTCTTACGCTCAACGGTAAAGCAATATCAGTATTGGATCCTATCCCCCCTTTTTTATATAATAGAAACCAACGCA
>NC_051414.1:963171-963292 GCF_015228065.2 Penaeus monodon
TGACACATCGCTGCTCTCGCTCGCTTTGTGGTCAAGCAAATCTAACCGTTTTTATTTGGGTGGAGTTGAATATGCAACAGATCTCGTTCTGGTGTCTGATTGTTTTTCCTCTTCTGAAGAT
>NC_051414.1:964106-964343 GCF_015228065.2 Penaeus monodon
CATTGGGAACAAAAGAAAATAACACAATAAACTCTGCATCTATCCCGTCGAGAGAAAAGTGTCTTGTGCAAAAATTCTATTGCTTCAGGATATTACTTTTCGTAGAGTGACGCTGTACGTACTCCAGCGCTCTTCTATATCCACGTCTTAATGATATATAAAAAAAAAGAGAAAATAGAAAAAGGGGAAAAAATGTAGAGGAAAGACAGACGAAGATGGTGATTGTGTAGACGCCAT
>NC_051414.1:964381-964604 GCF_015228065.2 Penaeus monodon
CGCCTGGTGGTGTTGTCTGGTGTTCCCTGTGATATCCTATTAGGCCGCGAAAGTCTACGGGGAAATATCCCAAATTCACTGTCGGATGTACAAGACACGGGATGGCGAGGGGCGGGTATTATGGAACTTTATGAAGGCAGGGCGGATGAATGTGGCGAACTTTCGAGAGGACTTTTGAATACGTATATATTCCCCCTTTCCTTTCTCGCTCGCTCGCTCTGAT
>NC_051414.1:964763-964957 GCF_015228065.2 Penaeus monodon
CTCCATAAATCTCTCTACTGTAGAAAATCATCTTCTGATTGTCTAGTACTCATTCGGGGGGTCAGCGCTCTCTCTCTCTCTGTTCCCTGTATCCTATTCGCCCCTCTACTATCCCTTTCTCTGTCTGTCACTCTCTCTTATCTTTATCGCAAATGTCTCTTTCTCTTTGATCGTCTCTATTCCCTTTCCTTTCT
>NC_051414.1:965109-965461 GCF_015228065.2 Penaeus monodon
CCCCATATTTGCACCAGCGTTTCATATCAATACCTGCCCAGCATCCGACTTTTTGTGGCACCAATCAATCGTCAGCTGTGTCACGCGCGTCGAAATCCCTTCCTTCCCGTGCCATCCATCATAGCCAGCTGTCATCAGTCACCCTTTTCCTTTGTGTGTCATCAGCATTCATCCTTGTGTCATGACAACCCGATCTGTCCCCTTGTCCATCTGTCATGCGTTGTCATCATCTCCTCTTCAGGTTATCCTTTTCAGCCGTTCTCTCTTTTCCTGCTGACTTTTTTCTTTCTGTGTTTAATGCCTGTGACTAAATAGCGTTTTTACCGGGATGCAATTATATTTCGTCGTGGTT
>NC_051414.1:965533-965646 GCF_015228065.2 Penaeus monodon
ATCTTGCTCCTTGAGATGAGTGGCCAGGTTTTCTCGTAATTACATTTTTCTTACTGCATTCGCGTTTACTCTTTTTTTCCGTTACGTTTTCCTCTATTTCATCTTTCCCCATT
>NC_051414.1:965921-965996 GCF_015228065.2 Penaeus monodon
TGTACGTCGCGGCCTGTGAGTGTTGATTTTCCAGCCGACGGTCCCGCGCCTCACGTAGATGAATGGTCGGCTCGG
>NC_051414.1:966371-966452 GCF_015228065.2 Penaeus monodon
CGAGGGTCTTTGGGGGAAAATTTGGTTATTAAGGTCACTTTCCAGAATGTTTGTAATTCGCGGTCGAACTTACGGTGACGG
>NC_051414.1:966698-967066 GCF_015228065.2 Penaeus monodon
AAGACCCCCCCCCTCCCCCTCACGTGCAGCGCCGAAGCCCCGCCCCTTTAAAAGCAAATCGCAAAGCCACTCGGCGCTTTTTCCTCTCGGTCGCTCGCCTCGACCTCCGCTCCGCTGTTTGGCGTCCCAAATGGCCTTCATAAACACAATGATAATTTCTCCCTCGTTAACGCGCTTGGAAGTCTGTTTGCCCGATTTTCATTTTTCCTTTTTTTTCCTTTTTCGAGCTCCTAGCGCGGCGTCAGAGACCATTAACCGCGCGGAAATGAAAGGGAAGGGCCGCGCAGGTGCGTTCAAGTCTCGCCCGCCGCCATCGCGAGGCCCCGCGCGTTCGCTAATGTGCTTTGCGCTCTGGGGTTTCTCTGTTT
>NC_051414.1:967378-967461 GCF_015228065.2 Penaeus monodon
TCCAACCGAACGATTATTTCCTCCTGTTCATTTTCCCCTTTCTTTGCACTTATACTCATCCATCAACAGGCTTCCTCTGCACC
>NC_051414.1:967505-967585 GCF_015228065.2 Penaeus monodon
CATCTCTTTTACGCTCGCATGAAACGTCTTTTCCCTTCCTCTTACTGCGGTTTCCTGGAATCTATCTTAGTCACCGTTTC
>NC_051414.1:967636-967842 GCF_015228065.2 Penaeus monodon
AAATTCATTTCTTTGTGTGAGGCGTTAGTTGTATTTTTTTATTAGTGTATTTTATTGCTGTCACTTTTATTTACCGTCATGATGATTATGTAAGTGATCTTCATAAAAATTGTAAATGCGTGTTAGTAGAGAGAAGAGAAAGTGATCACATTTTTTCTCGGGAGTGTGTGGAAAGACTAGGCACACAGACAGAGGCAGATAAAATG
>NC_051414.1:967946-968021 GCF_015228065.2 Penaeus monodon
TAAGAAACGGCAAAAGAAAAGGGTCAAGAATTCACCACGGAAAGACAAACCTTTTCTGCAGTTACCTGTACCTTC
>NC_051414.1:968230-968462 GCF_015228065.2 Penaeus monodon
TTTCTTTAACATTAATTTTCCCTTCCCTCGCTGTTTCCAAGACTATGAAAAAGTTCAGCCATCGTACTCTGGCGCTGTTTTATTGAAGCGGCCGAGTCTTTTGCGCCGCGTGCAAGAGCAGGCGAAATGTTGCAGGGAAGCCTCTCAACTGACCCTCCTCTTTTATTTACATTCCCCGGGCCGATCGGATTCTGCGATCAAAGACCATCTATTATATATGGATATGTTGGCT
>NC_051414.1:968774-968967 GCF_015228065.2 Penaeus monodon
CCCCAGCAGCGGAGACACGTCCCTCCAGAAACAAATTCAAGAAACCAAAGGCAAAAAAAAAAAACAACAAATCCGAAACAAAAACAATATACCGCGACATGAACAGCGGCCCTTTGCCCTCCACAAAATACTCTCGCTCGCGGGGAAATATTAAAAAGAACAACAATGTTCTCGCCTCAGAAAACAGGAACAT
>NC_051414.1:969216-969405 GCF_015228065.2 Penaeus monodon
GCCGAGCGGACGTGGAGCGGGCCAGGGCGGCACCTGGAAAAGCGCGCGAGGGAAGCAGAGGCACCAGACCGGGCCGAGGGGCTGGCACTGGGCACTCTCTGGCACTCGCTGGCACTTTCTGGCTCCTCGCGCCGGTTGAGGGAGAATGCCACATTTTTCAGTCTTCTCCCCGATCCTTTCTTTTTGTTG
>NC_051414.1:969842-970099 GCF_015228065.2 Penaeus monodon
GCAAGAACAGGATTATCCAAGGGATTTTTTTGCTATATTCTATTATGTTTCAATTTCGATATACTCGTGTAAGAAAAAAGAAAAAAAGTGAGTAAGCAGACTAAGGAAAACATTTCATTTCCTAAGTAGCAAAGAATGGAACGGAAAACACGCCAGACGAGAGAGAAAAGACTTTTAATGTGATCATTGTGTCTGGAATTTGTATTTATATTGATTTTTAGAATTATTGGTGCTTTTTACAAAGGTAGGATTAAAAC
>NC_051414.1:970352-970456 GCF_015228065.2 Penaeus monodon
GAATTATCCGTAGTGCCATTGTCATTGTGTAGTATTCTCGTCACTGAAGGTTTTGCAAAGCTGTATGTATTATTTTTTGGTAAAGAGAAATATGAAGAAGGGGC
>NC_051414.1:971334-971549 GCF_015228065.2 Penaeus monodon
TCTCCCGTGTAAGTAGCGGCGCACGTGCGTGTTCTTGCGACAAATTTTGCTTTTATGATTGTTGTGCTTCATCTTTTTTTCTTTTTCTTTTTTTTCTACTTTTTTTATAATATTTGTTTTTTTATTAACATTATTTACAATTATCATTTTATTGTTGTTATCTCATTCTTTACATGTCTTTTAATTGTCATTACTGTCGTTATTACCGTCGTTTA
>NC_051414.1:971589-971978 GCF_015228065.2 Penaeus monodon
CTTATTTTATACTTTTTTTGCATGGGAATAGTTGAGCCGTAAAAGGAGAATTTCTTATCGCTGTTCCGGGTTTGTTGTTCGGGTTCGTTCCGTCGGCGAGTGAAACTTAAATGAATTTCTTCCTTGAAGTTATTTTTTCAATTAAGATTTTCTTCTCGATTAAGTTGCATTTTTGAGAAGTTCTGTTCATCATTTTTAAGTTGTTATAGTTTATCGGGAGCAAGAAGACGAAAACCGAACCGGAAATTTCTCGCGCAAAAGATTAATCGCCTGTTATTCTCTTGAGGTTAATTAAGAACTGTTCTTTTACTTTTTACGTCTCTGCGTGTCTGTGTGTTATGTATGCGTATGTATGTTTATTTGGATGGACACGCACGCACACGCGCACG
>NC_051414.1:972192-973349 GCF_015228065.2 Penaeus monodon
CGACTCGCTTACACTCACGTATCTTTTCGTATTTTCCCTCCCTCCCTCCCTCTTCCATGATTCACCGATTCAACGTCTGTGTCTGTCTGTCTGTCTGTCGGCGCATTTATGAATAATTGGCGAGTGTTCCGAGGTGTTGCGGACTAATGGAGTGCCATTCTTTTCCTTGCAGTTGAAGCGGCCAAATTGAAGCGGCCAAACTGAAGCGGCCAAACTGAAGTGGCCAAACTGAAGCGGCCAAACTGAAGCGGTCAAATTGAAGCGGCCAAACTGAAGCGGCCAAACTGAAGCGGCCAAATGGTCAACGCGCCAGACTAGACTTTGCTGCCGGAGACGGGATGGTGAGTGGTGTCCATTTCTTCTGTTCTTGTTGAGTTCGTTGTTCTTCATTCTGTTCTCTTGCTTCGTTATCTTTTTCGTCTTGCAATTTTGTTCTTGTTTCCTCTTTGTCGTTTTGGCCATCGTTCGTTTTTTGCTTTTCTGTCGTGGTGTGCGTTCTCTTTTCAACTTGCGTCCATCTCCTATTTGCTGTTTTCTTTCTTTATCCTTCTCCTCCTCCTCCGCCTTATTAATATCATTATTATTATTCCACCTCCTCCTCTTTTTCTTCTTCCTCTTCTCTTCTTCCACGTCGTATCTTTATCGTTCAGTGTGTCCTTCCCTTGCCCTCATCCTGTTGTGTGCTTGTCTTAGTATCATCATCCTTTTCTTTGTCCTTTTCATTGTTTATGTTTTAAACCCCCCCCCCCTTCTCCCTGCTTTTCCACCCTTCCCCCCCTCTTCCCTTTTCCCCCTCCCTCTCCCCCTCTTTCCCCTTCTCACACATCCCTTTTCCCCCTTTCCCTATCCCCTCCATCTTTCCCCCTTATCCCCCTCCCACTCTCTCCCTCTCCCCCTCTACTCGATCCCCTCCCCCTCTTCTCCCCTCCTCCTTCTCTCTTCCCCTTTCTCCTCCCCCTCTTCTCCCCTTCTCCCCCTCCCCCCTCCCCGTCGTTAGCGCTCGCCGGCGACGTCGTCTCTGCCGGCCGCACGCAATATTGCACGCAATATCGCACGAGCTCTGGCCGTCACGTCCGCAGCATAAAACGCTTCCGCTTCATATCTCGATTCAGCGCCGATTGCAGGAGATATAAAGGGAGGGCACTCACTCTCGACGC
>NC_051414.1:974627-974735 GCF_015228065.2 Penaeus monodon
TTGCACTTTTATCCCCCCTGCTTTCAGTCTTGTTCCGGCGAACCTTCGCTTGCTGTGGCTGGAGACTTTTTGGATTCCACGGCTGCTGCCTTTGTTCAGTCCTGTTTC
>NC_051414.1:975461-975680 GCF_015228065.2 Penaeus monodon
GAATACCTATTCAGTTTCTCCCCCGCTTCTGCAGTTGTTTCTTTGTTCAGGTCCGTCTGTCTATCCATCTGTTTTTATTTCATTTTCTTATTATTTGAAATTCTGTCGGTGTGTTCGGCCTCCCGCGCTTTTTGCCCGTTCGTTGTTCCTCCCCTCGTGCGTCTGCCTCTTTGAAGCGTATTCCATTCACGTCTCGAGTCCACGGGTGATTATGCCTCC
>NC_051414.1:975950-976154 GCF_015228065.2 Penaeus monodon
ATGTCTCTTTCTCTCCCTGTCGTTCCCTGTTGCTCCCCCCCCCCCCCACTCGTCTTACTGCCGTTTTTCGTTTCATAGAACTTTTTTCGAAATCCGTTTTCAGTATTCATGATGCCTTTCATAAAGCTTTTCTGAAAATAAAAATTTGGCTTTCGGATTTAGCTTTAGTCTTTTCGTGCCGACTCTTTTCGTAATACGCGAAAG
>NC_051414.1:976401-976518 GCF_015228065.2 Penaeus monodon
GCACCCCAGGGGACCCGCCGGGGGCTTGTTAAGGTCCAAATAGCCCCATACATATTTGATCAAGCGAGAACCTGCTTCCAAGGATTTATTACCCTCTCTGTGTCCTTGCAAGTCAAG
>NC_051414.1:977000-977160 GCF_015228065.2 Penaeus monodon
AGTGGGAAAAAAATCTTTTTAATCAAGTTTAAGAATTAATCGTCACCCATCCGTTTTAAGCATGACTAAGTGCCTGTTCTTCTACTGGCGCCTCACCTACTTTTTAAAATTTATTGGAAAGCATACATACAAAGCAAAATGGATTGCGTTTTACATTCAA
>NC_051414.1:977363-977460 GCF_015228065.2 Penaeus monodon
AACTCTCCCTGTCAACCATATTCCTTGTAATCCGTTTTAATAAGAAGTTATTGTTGTTGTTCTTATTTACTCCCTTCGCGCTAGATTATCGTGTCTT
>NC_051414.1:977512-977669 GCF_015228065.2 Penaeus monodon
ATTATTTTCGTCCGATCTAACGAGCTGTTCCCCCTTCCCCCTTTCCCTGTCCTCGTATTTATTCTCTTCGCCCCCTCCTGTCTTGTTTATTGTGTGCCCCTCCCCCTGTGTTTTGGCTCGTGTCCTTGGTGCTTCCGTTTTGCCGCTGCTGGTTGCG
>NC_051414.1:978062-978169 GCF_015228065.2 Penaeus monodon
TTATTTTTCTGCCTCCCTCCTCGTTTATTCTCTCCCCTTCTTATTCTGTCCTCTTTATTCCTTCTCTATTCCAATTCCTTCCACTCGAAAGATTTCCTTATCCCAAT
>NC_051414.1:978469-978644 GCF_015228065.2 Penaeus monodon
CCACCACCCCCGCGATCCGAAGCAAACCGTAAACACCTCATTACCCTGAACACGTATTGACAAATCCACGTGGGGATGCTGTCGGCGGGATCCTTTATCCGCGTGTGTGTCGACTCGGCAATGATCGGGAATCGCGCGCTCTCGTGTTTGCCCGCTCGCCGTGCGCTCTGCCCCG
>NC_051414.1:978990-979240 GCF_015228065.2 Penaeus monodon
TACCGGACGGGGGAGGAGCTTGGAGGTGGTCATTCTGTATGTCTGTATAAGAGAAGAAAAAGTAACGAAGTAAAAAGCTCGACAGAGAGGGAAAAGTGAGGCGTCCTCTGTGGTTTTAGTTAAGTCCCTGCTGAGAAGTTGGAGTTCGTTTTCTGTTATGGCCCGAAATTCTTTTCGTCGTTTCCTGTGTTTGTTTTTGAATTTTGAAAATATGAGAGTAACCGGAATCGTATCCTCCGCCCCCCCCCCC
>NC_051414.1:979655-979804 GCF_015228065.2 Penaeus monodon
GTGTGTATATTATTTCTCTATTTATCTTGTGTATATCTAGTGACACAAGTGTAATTTTGTTATATAAGATAATTCTTTTGTTAAGTAGAAATAAATGTACAAAGAAAAACAAATTCGAAATATCTAAAATGGAGAATACCAAGAAAATT
>NC_051414.1:979874-980231 GCF_015228065.2 Penaeus monodon
ATAGTTATACATAAATGCATAGATGCTATCGGAAAATTGCCATAGAATATATGCATAAACCAGTAGACAAGTTGGAAACCGTTTACTGTAGGCCTATAAATACTTCTGCAAAATAAACAAACGCCGCTTAATCGGCGAGTTGGGGCGTTCGATATGCAAAGGCGCGTTTGCTCTACATAGCTTACACACTCAAAGCGCTTGTTCCCCCAAAGCCTCACGTTTTTTGGCTCGAATCACACGAAGCAGGGGCACTAATCTAATCGGAGCAGGTCGTATCCAGCTTAATTGATATACATATGCAACTGCTATACTCCTGTCTGGATATCAAGGTGTGTATGTACGAGCAAACGCATTCGT
>NC_051414.1:980469-981277 GCF_015228065.2 Penaeus monodon
TGATTGTAATTAACGGAAGCCCCTGACCATTAGGGCGACATCATGCTCAAAACCCCATCAAGACGCCCTCGGGAACGGCGCGGCAGCAGGAGACGCGGCAGAAGGGCGGGTGTGCTAAGTGCTTCTCCCGGGGCGCACCACTGCTTCTTCGGGGGACCGCGAGGGACACCTGGCATTAGGACGCAGTGCCGCCGCCTCTGCACCAAAGTCGCAGTGCCACGCGGGGATAGGTGGCGCGGGTGGTGTCCTGGTGGGAGGGAGGGGGGGGGCAGGGAAGGGGGAACAGATAGTGGAGAAGGGAAGGAGATAGATGGATGAAGGGTGGAATCAGAGAGTGCGTTTGCGTGTTTCTTTCTCTGTAGATCTCATGTTATTCTCGAATTATGGCTTTGAGATTGATCTTGTAGTTGCTAGTCACATTGCATAGGCATTATCAGCAACCTAGTTTATTTTCATTCTCAAGAGAAGAGCAGGTTTCGGTGGCAGCCATGATGGATGAGGCGCTAGCCAATCAGCGGCCGCCATATCCATCATTCATAGTTTCCAAAGGCTCCTGATGTAAACAAAGGAGTTTATTGCATCATCTTCGCCGTAATTGTAAAGGAAATCTCGGACATGCGCCGGTAAACTCGTTTTGTACTCTTTTTGTACATTATGAACTCCTGATGTACCCTTTCTCGCCATTGTTTTGTGAGGGAAGTTAAGGTTTGTGTGGAGTGCCATCGTGCTAATTACAACAAGCATCCTGGCACTTTTCTGCAGTTCTCAATTAAAAATAAAAGCAGTGTCACCGGTTCTTGAGCCCTGA
>NC_051414.1:981304-981514 GCF_015228065.2 Penaeus monodon
GTGCACCCTATCCAATTTCCTGAACATCTGATTTTTGAGAACAAAGTTTCAGTAAACTTTTACGTATGCAATAGACATGCTTTTTTTAACGTACATTTTCTTCTTTGCTAATTTCAACTTGTGCTGTTTCGTTTTTAAGTTCGGGTTCGCTTCATAGGCGGAACCAGGCTGATGGTCGCCGAACAGTGCTTGCCCACACGACAACACGGC
>NC_051414.1:981676-982654 GCF_015228065.2 Penaeus monodon
GGAAGGCCAGAGAGCCAGCCGGAGAGGAGCCTTCGAGGCGCGCCCGGCCGCCGCCCCGCCTGGTCTCCACAGGTCGCCGCCCCGCCTGGTCTCCACAGGTCGCCGCCTCTCCTGGCCGTAAACCTCCTTACGGTCTCCATCTCGTTTTATGGTCGTTGCAAGACAATTGAAGGCTGCAACGAGACTCTTCCGGAACTGTCTTCGAGCGGCCCAGACAGAGAGCGAGAGGAGAACAAACTACCTTTGTCCAAAACTTTGCAACTGGATCGTGCAACTCGGGTTCCTTGGCTGCAACAAGTTTTGCAAAGCATGTCAGTGCCTCAGCGCTACGCAAATACACGGCGGGAGGAAATCTCGCTTTCTCTCTCGCTTTCTCAGGCCGTCTCTTCTGCGTCTATCCCCTCTCTCGCTTTCTCAGGCCGTCTCTTCTGCGTCTATCCCTCTCTCGCTTTCTCAGGCCGTCTCTTCTGCGTCTATCCCTCTCTCGCTTTCTCAGGCCGTCTCTTCTGCGTCTATCCCTCTCTCTCGCTTTCTCAGGCCGTCTCTTCTGCGTCTATCCCTCTCTCTCTCTCAGCGTCTCTTCTGCTCTATCCCTCTCTCTCGCTTTCTCTCAAACCGTCCTCTTCTGCGTCTATCCCTTCTATCTCAGGCCGTCCTTCTGCTCTATCCTCTCTCGCTCTCTCGCCGTCTCTTCTCGTCTATCCCCTCCGCTCTCAGCCGCTCTTCTGCGTCTATCCCTCTCTCGCTTTCTCAGGCCGTCTCTTCTGCGTCTATCCCTCTCTCTCGCTTTCTCAAACCGTCTCTTCTGCGTCTATCCCTCTCTCGCTTTCTCAGGCCGTCTCTTCTGCGTCTCTCTCTCTCTCCTGGGGCGTCTGCCTGTGTGTTTTTCCCAGTCTCTTCACTGTCGGAATCTCTCTCTTCTCGTTTCGTCTTCTCTGTCTCTTCTCACCTCGTCTCATCTCTTCGCATCGTCTGTTA
>NC_051414.1:982708-982898 GCF_015228065.2 Penaeus monodon
TCCTCCCTTTCTCTTTCTTTCCTTCCTCTTTCTTTCCTTCCTCATTCTTTTCTCCTCCCTTCCTCCCCCTCCCATTTCCACCTCTCCTGCCTTAAAGTGGACGGTCCGCACGAACAGCGCGTAATGATATAAAACAGACCTCGCAAGCATTAATCGGAGAGAGATTTGGGCGTAATGCACACGTCGCGTA
>NC_051414.1:983108-983469 GCF_015228065.2 Penaeus monodon
AACACTACGCTACACGCACGTGGATTCTGGTCAAATGTTGTAGGTGTGTTGTGGGTGTGGGGTGGGGGGAAGGTGGGTGTGGGTTGGTCGGAGGTTGGGGAAGATGAGTGGGGGTTGGGGGGGATAGGGGTGGGGGGATATGATTGGGTACGTGGGTACTCTCGCTCTCTATGTTTTGGGTGGGTGGGGGTGGGGGGTGGGGGTAGGGGGTTAGGAGTCGATGGGTGGGGGTGGGGGGGGGGCGTATGGAATGGGTGTTCTTGTCAGGGGTTTTGTTAACGACAATCGAAAGTCAAAATGAGAAAATGAGAACTTTATCAATCAAGAGGAACCGCGGAAAATAACAGATACCGAATAGATG
>NC_051414.1:983529-983710 GCF_015228065.2 Penaeus monodon
TTAACAGTTTTTTTTTCCCCTTCGCTTCGTTTTTCTTCGAACAACAACGACATTCGAGGACTTATTGGCATGCCAGGTGTGCGCTTGGTAGCGAGGACGCGAGGACCGAATTTCACAGGCTAATGCATGGCGCAACACACAATACCACGGGATACCGCGCGGGATAGTGCATGATACTATG
>NC_051414.1:984159-984344 GCF_015228065.2 Penaeus monodon
AAAGGATCGCTGTCGTAAATCTTAAGAGAATGTTCAAGTCCAGCGCGGGATCAGATCTTTGTTATTCCATAATTAACCATTAGGCGCAAGTGAACCCGACTCCGCCATTATACGAGCCTCTCAGTTTCTGGCAATTAGTTTATGGCAGTAATGTTGCCTGCATGTATATAATGCAGTGGCGGACG
>NC_051414.1:984605-984767 GCF_015228065.2 Penaeus monodon
CTGCGTTGCAACATTTTGAAATATTCATCAACAGTCTTTTCAACGAAAAATCTCCAACGTAAATTCGTAAAGCATTGCATATGCACTTACACTTCGTACAGTGTAAACACTTTTTTGTTTATCCTCTTACCTCGGAAATAACACGGCCAAAAATATCAAAAT
>NC_051414.1:984977-985135 GCF_015228065.2 Penaeus monodon
TCTTATTCTATTTTCCCCATCTCTCTTTTCTTTCATTCCCCTCCCTGGGCGCATCCTCCTTCCCTTGCAACACAGACCTGCAATAACAGACGGAGGAACGCAGGAATTCCTCCCATGGGCGCCAAGGATCCCTGTGCCTCCGAAGTGCCTCCGGGCGC
>NC_051414.1:985813-985906 GCF_015228065.2 Penaeus monodon
CGTCACTCGTGTGGATCTTACGTTTGGCTTTGTTTGTTTATATTTTATGTTTTTAGAGACGAGTAGTGTTTTCGCCTTCAAAAAGTAGGTTAT
>NC_051414.1:986023-986092 GCF_015228065.2 Penaeus monodon
CCGTTATCACTCTATTCCTATCTTCTTATCCTTGCCTTATTTTCCAACCCCTTCTTTACTCTTCGTTCG
>NC_051414.1:986115-986556 GCF_015228065.2 Penaeus monodon
TTATTTTCACTCTCCATCTCTTCCTTTTACCTTTTCTTCTCTTCCCACCTTTCCCTTTTCTTCTCTTCCCACCTTTCCCTTGCCCTCTGTTTCTCTTTCTCCTCGAATTTACTCTTCCTCCCTTTCCCCCATTCTGTCCTTCTCGCTTTCCTCTTTTTCCCTCTCTCTTTCCTATTTCTCTTCTCCTTTTCTCTCCCTTTCTCCCTTCTCGGGCCGCATTATCCCTCTCTCCTTTTCTCTCCCTTTCTCGCTCCCTAATATCCTTCTCCCCGTTCTTTCATCATTTTCCCCTCTCTTTATCATTTTTCTCCTCCCCTCTCTTCCCCTCCGTTGATTATGGGCATGATAACAACAGTGATCGACACAATTATTAGACCGCGATTGCGTTTCCGTCGCCGCCCCCAAGTTTATGCTTATGGTGACCGCGGCAGTGCAACGCAG
>NC_051414.1:986815-987322 GCF_015228065.2 Penaeus monodon
CAACCTTGGCGATGGCAATATTGTTTTTGACCTTATCTGCGGCGATAGTGGCCAGAATTAAAAGTGATGATCGTGTATTGATAAAAGCTGCATGATAATAATGAATTAATGGATACGATTGTCAGGCTGTTTGCGTTAACAGGTAGTTATTCCAGCTGTTGTATTGAGAATAATGACGATATTGAGAGCTGGAATCATGATATTGATATGAGACTAGTAAAGTTAATCAAAGCTTTATATAATTATAGTATTGCTTTTGTGCCAATATTGGTACGCAGTGATTATGATATTAAATGCCCTTTTTAGAAAAAAAATGTTGATAACGAATAGGCAATACTGGGTATGGAGAATTGATAATAACAGTTATTATTGGTATTTACATCATAATGACAAGGGGTGCGTATTGATATTTACATTCTCGTGTAAACCATGGCGAAAATTGGGCTTTTAATTATTCCTGAACTTAATTATTATCTTGGCGAGTTCAACGGGGCTGGGACTTTCAAA
>NC_051414.1:987530-987617 GCF_015228065.2 Penaeus monodon
GTGTATAAGTAATTCACACGCGGTCAAGTAGAAGCCAATCGCTCTCCCTTCTTGGGGCCTTCTTAATTATAATTCTTAACTCACGTG
>NC_051414.1:987791-987940 GCF_015228065.2 Penaeus monodon
TTTCTCCCTTCTACCCTTCTACCCTTCGTTTCTCCAACTTCCCTTCCTCTCTCCTTCCGTTTTCTCTCTCTCGGTCTTCGGTGCCAGGAAGGGAAGGAGAGAAAAGGAGGAAGGGGGAAGAGGTGGAACTTGGGAGAGAAAGTGAAAAT
>NC_051414.1:988161-988331 GCF_015228065.2 Penaeus monodon
CCCTTCAGTCTGGTATTAATTAGTGTCGCGAAGAAGAAGCTGAGAAAGTTGGAGATCCAGCCAAGTGTGCGAGGCTCTCCCCAGGGCAGCGGGGCGTCCCGGGGCACTCTGGCACTCTGGCACCGACCGGCACTGCTCCGGGACTCGGGTTCGGCATAGGTGATTGTCAG
>NC_051414.1:988642-988751 GCF_015228065.2 Penaeus monodon
AAATTTATTTTCTAAATTCCCTTCGCTTCTTTTGTTTATGCCTCGTTACCTTCCGCTTCGCTGTCTTCTTTTTGTCCTGCAAATGCAATAATAGCATTTTTTTTCTTTT
>NC_051414.1:989742-989897 GCF_015228065.2 Penaeus monodon
TTTTTTTCTGGTGTTTTTACACGAGGATCCGAATAAAGAAGCCACTTGACACAATACTATTTTATGATTTTATGATTTTTTTTTCAGGTCTTTCTCCCTCGTTTCCTATTTCAGTGTATGTATCGCCATTTGTCTGTCTGTCTCTGCTTCTCGCT
>NC_051414.1:989951-990193 GCF_015228065.2 Penaeus monodon
TTTCCCCTTTCCCTCTTCTTCTTCTCTCTCTATTTGGGTCAATCTTTTTCTCTGTCTCTTCTCATTCATCTCGATCTCCCTTCCTTTTTTTTTATTTGTCGCCGTTGGGAAAACATGACGGGGGGAAATTCTTGGAACTTTAATGAATTGTTTGCAGTGGAAACATGTTGCAAACATCACGTGCGTCACGATAGACTGATGACCGGAAATGGTCATCGCTGTAGCTGTTATGTTCGTGTTTT
>NC_051414.1:990494-991342 GCF_015228065.2 Penaeus monodon
GAAGGGGGTGTAGCGGTTGCTGTAGTGAGGAGGATGGCACTGACAAATTACAGTGCCATCCGTTGATTGCGAATGAGCTTGTGGCACCATAAGATTTTGCTGTTGACTGTTGTAGCTTAGTGTGTTCGGGCGAGACTCCATATTTTAACTCTGTTTGGATTATGATTTCGTTCTAAATCGTGGTAACAAAATATTGTTTGGATTATGATTTTCTTCTAAATCAAAATATTGTTTGGATTATGATTTTGTTCTAAATCGTGGTAACAAAATATATTTCGAGATATAAACACGCTACCCTTTTTCGTGAAGACGCACCGCGCGAAGGGAGACACTGAGACAACACTGGCGACGTCCACATGGATACGGGACGAACCCTGACTGTCGGCCTTGCTATCGGGGCCTGTGTTTGTGAAAGGATACTCTTTTGGAGGATATGGTGGCATTATAGTGACATTACATGGTACATGCTAGTGCCAAGGCGACCTGGCACCGTCTCCCCAAAATCTAGGCGAGGCACCGGGCGTCCCTCCCCCGGGCCCCCTCCCCCAGGCCCCCTCCGCCGCGGCTGCCATGCGACGGAACAGACGGGGCCTCGAACACCGCGAGGAAGGACGCGGCCAGATGAACCCAGTCGGCCGTGGCTTCTGCTGCTGCTCACATCTGTCTCCTGTGCCGCCGCACGCTCGGATGCCCCTCGCACCTGCTCGACAACCTGCGCAGAGTTCCCAAGTTCTCGGGCTGTTCCCTTGTGACACGCTGGAGGGGGAGGGGGGGGGGTAGTTCAGGTGTTGGAGTTCTCTTCGCTTTTTAGCAGGAGAGTAAGTTGATTAAATGCTCGAATTCGGGCG
>NC_051414.1:991763-991928 GCF_015228065.2 Penaeus monodon
GATCAGTAGCACACACGTAAGACCAACAACGGGCAACCAAGCAGCTTAAGTAACTCCCTCTGTGCTTTAAAATGTACACGCGACTTGCACCTCGACTCTCGGGTTTTTCTCTGCTTCTGACGTTCTATCTCTTAATCGTGTCGCGTTCTGGGTGCTGGGTTTATT
>NC_051414.1:991973-992112 GCF_015228065.2 Penaeus monodon
GCCACCGTCAGGTGGGTGACTTTTAGTCCTGTATGCGCTCTTAATGCGATCTCTCTTTCTTTGCTCTCTAAGTAAGCTAGCTTGCAATCTCATCTTTCTGCTCCTTCTCTCTCTCCTTCCTCCATCCGTAGACCCCCAA
>NC_051414.1:992226-992521 GCF_015228065.2 Penaeus monodon
CATTCTCCCCTCTCCTCCTCTCCTCACTCTACTCCTCCTCTACCTCTCTTCCTTCTCTCACTGATCTATCCCTTCCACTCCACTGCCTTCCTCCATCCTTCCTCCTGCTTTCTCTTCCCTCCCCCCCCCTTCCTCCTCCCTCGCTAGTGTCGTCTTTCCCCCCAAAGGTAATGACTGTAACAATGGGTGATTAGCTCGCCGTATCCGGTAATATGTCGTGATCTGTGCTCTGTTTCCACGCTGATACTGAGCAGCGGGGGAGGGGGCCTTGGGACGCCCTACATCTCGGGGTTGT
>NC_051414.1:992845-993497 GCF_015228065.2 Penaeus monodon
GCAGATCTTTTTATCGTAAAATAATCTTGTTTACCTCCGAAGGAAAAATGCGATTCATTACGAACGACTATGGGGAGAGGAGGTTGAAGTTGATGATGAGTAAAATACTCGAGGCGAAGAGAGTTTAATAACCGCGAACCTTTATTGATTTCGGTCTCTTCAAACCCGGCACAGATATTAACGGCCGAGACAGAAAGGGTGCCCGCCCGAAGTGCCCACCGGCCTTTTGTACAGCGGCCCACGTATTTCTCTTTTTCCTTTTTTATCTAGTTTTCTTGTTTTATCTGGAACTCACACGTGGACGAGCAGACGGGTCGGGGGTCAGCGGGAGCGTTCGAACGGCTGACGAGAGACTTCGTTTGAGGAGCCGTGGTAGGAGAAGGAATGGGGGTGGGGGGTGCGTTGAGGATACGGACGACCTGAAACGACTCGGGGCGGTTCGAGCTGACCAGACGTGACTCGAAGACGACTTGAAGATGAGTCGGGGCGGTCCGAGCAGGCCAGGCGGGGACAAGGAGACGATTTGAAGCGAGTCGGAGGCGGCTTGACCTTGGCTTTGGGCAACCTTGAGCGACTTGAGGCGATCGGAACGACCTTCGATTGACCCCAGATGAGTCGAATCGCTTGTGGAGAAGGTCATGATGTATTTCTT
>NC_051414.1:993528-993745 GCF_015228065.2 Penaeus monodon
ATTTCCGGAACGACTCCAGCGGCGCCGACGAGGATTGGGCCGCCGGAGGGCACGCGGCGGCCATTCGCCTTCTTTACAGCGCCGGCCTTGATTTCCCCGCGGTGGAGTTAGCCCGGTCGCGCGCTCGGCTGGGGGGGGCGGGAGGAGGGGCAGGGGGTCTCTGCTCCTCTCTTTGCCCTTCCTTCTTTTCCCTCTTCCATGTTGTTGTTTTCCTTAA
>NC_051414.1:993985-994119 GCF_015228065.2 Penaeus monodon
ATCCCTGCCTCCATCGCGCACTCCGAGCTTAAGGGCGAATTTCATGAGTTAATCCGAGGCGTCGTCGAACTTCGCCGGCGTCGGTGCACCACAGAGAGTTCTAGACGGTTGCTGGAAGTGAGGGGGGGGGGTAG
>NC_051414.1:994326-994793 GCF_015228065.2 Penaeus monodon
TAATATTTCTCTTGCATTTCTTTCAACACATACCGGGTGCCATGACTCGCTTTGAATCCCAGGGCTTTCCGTCTTTCACCATACCCATGGCACCTCCATGCACCATACCCTGGGCACGACACCCTCGCGCCACATTCAAGAAAGCCATATAATCTATGTATCATACTCAGCATACCCGTATCATCCTATTGGATGTCTTTTGTCTAGGCACAACAGCGCCGTGAAAGCTAAGTGAATTATCTCCAAAATAATCGGAAATTCTTCAACCAAAAATAGCAAAGATTTTATTTACTAGCGTCGTGGTCTAGTCGTCACCCAAAGTAAAGAACACAGCGCTCATAACAGAACCATCACAGCAGCATTTATGAAAAAAAAAAAAGAAAACCCTAATTGCAGCTTATTCATCACAAAAACAGATAAACAAAAAATATTCATCTAAAATGCAAAATGAAAACCAAAATCGACTT
>NC_051414.1:995118-995327 GCF_015228065.2 Penaeus monodon
TGTGCCACGTCCCCCTGGCGGCGGCCTCGCAAATTAACCTCCCATTAACATGATCAGTGGTTCGTGATTCGCGGAATTATCTGGGCGGAGATTAGAGTTCCTGGCGAGAGACGCCGCCCGCGGCCGCCGAGCGAATGGGCGGCGCAGGTGAATAGGGGCGGGCGCCGGGGGGGGGGGGGGCTACTGGACCTAGATTGGTGGTTGTGCGG
>NC_051414.1:995513-995622 GCF_015228065.2 Penaeus monodon
ACGAGAATTATCACATTTCGGGCTTAATGTGAAGAAATTACGAAATATTTTTTAAGTTTTGTCTTTTATTTTTTCACTGTGGATTTTCACAGGAGTAAGTTTTATTTCG
>NC_051414.1:995855-996114 GCF_015228065.2 Penaeus monodon
CCAAGCTGTACCGTTCTGCCTCCGGCGCCGTCGCTCCCACGCCCCGCCCGCGAGGATCATTTCCAGCAGATTCATGACTTCGGTTGTCTATTCTGGGCTTGCATTCGGCAAGAGAAACTGCAGAACAGCCAGAAATTCCACTCTAATGATATGACGAATACATGTAATCGACCCTCGGCCGCTTGTTTTTCGTTGCGTTAGCATGCGAGCATTGATATTATTGAGAAAGTTTCGACCTGAAGTAAGATTTAGTATTAGG
>NC_051414.1:996167-996594 GCF_015228065.2 Penaeus monodon
ACTGGATGGCTACATTTCCAAAATTTGTCTAAACTAACCAATCTTCATTTCTAGCGGTATGTATAAGTTCTAGTGCAAAGGAATTTTCGTCCTTATACCAGTGCAGTTATGCATAATAAGTGATATTTTCCGGCTCACGAATTGGGACGTTTCTAGCAATGTTTCTAGAATCCAGAAAGCCCTCTGCCTTCTCCCTCCTCCTTTTCTTCTCCTTCAACTTCTCCCTTCCGTCCCTTTCCCACTTCTCCTCCCACCCCCTCTTTCTTCTCTCCCTCTTCTACATTTATTTAGTTTCCCTTCGTTTTTAGCGAGGGGCGTGCGGTCGACCGGCCGGCTGCACGGACCTCGCCCTCGCTCTCTCTCACAGGTGATAAGCCTACATCCGTCCGCGTTATCTCCCCTCGACAAACATTGCTTGGGCCTATAA
>NC_051414.1:996744-996831 GCF_015228065.2 Penaeus monodon
TTAATATATATTGAAAAAAATCGTATACCGTGACAAGTTCGTACTTATATAGAGAGGGAGAAGGCCAGGAGAATTTTAGATTAATTT
>NC_051414.1:996914-997970 GCF_015228065.2 Penaeus monodon
GAGGAGAAAGGGAGAAAGGGAGAGATCTGTTGACTGATATGACCTAGGATACATAAAACCGTTTCTGATTTGATTCCGGACGCGAGGCACCGCTTCCGGGCGACAACGGCATTCGAGGGCGTGCAGATCAGACTGATAAGCTAAGGACAGTAATTGGGAAATGCACAGTGAGGAAATGAATGAGTTAAAATACAGTTATGCGATAAGGAAAATCTTGCTATGTTTTCCAAAAGCGATGCGCTTTGTTAAGTTCATTCATTGAACTGTTTATCAATACCATCAACTTTCTTATATATTTTTTTTCTTAATTTCATTTTTACTCTGCTTATCTTCCTTTTTTTTCTTTATCTTATTGATTCTTTGTTGTTATTCCTCTTTCCCTCGTACTGCTTCTCCCCCTCTTCTTTCTCATCCTCCTCTCCCTCCTCTGTTTCCTCCTTCCTTGTACACCCTGTTCTTCTTCCTCCTCTTCCTTCTTGGCCTCCCTGCCATCCGCTGCCCTTTCTTCCTCTTCCTCTCCCTCTTCCTCCTCCTCCTCCTTCCCCTCTCCCTCTCCGTCTCCTTCTTCCTCTTCCTCTTCCTCTCCCTCTCCTTTTTCCTCTCCCTCCTCCTCCTCCTCTTCTTCCTCTTCCCCTTCTTATAAGAGTTCCACCGGAAAAAAGTGGCCAATATCCGGCCAAGTGTGTCAGCATGAGATAACCGCTTTAACCCCCCACTCCATCTGCCACCCCACTCCCCCTGCACTCCTACCCCCACCGTGACCACAACCCCTCTCCTCTCTTCTTCTGTTCTCACTCTTCACCCCAGCACCGACTCTCCTCCTCCTCCTCCTCTTCCTCTTCCTCTTATTTTCCCTTCCCTCTCCCTCTCCCTCTCCCTCTTCCTCTTCTTCTCCCTTCCCTCTCCCTCTTCCTGCTCTTCCTCTTGATCTTCTTCCTGGATTCTTGCTTTTGTTGTTGCTCCTCTCCCCCTTCCTCCACCTCCTCTCTCGTATTCCTTTTCATGTCCCTACTCCTACCGCTTCTTTTTTCTTCCTTCCCTTCATCCTCTCACTTT
>NC_051414.1:997990-998066 GCF_015228065.2 Penaeus monodon
TTTCTGGAAGGCCTACAAGAGCTTCCTCTTTTATCGGCTCGTGAGTGGAAAGACGCGACTGTGTTGAAGATAAGGA
>NC_051414.1:998157-998481 GCF_015228065.2 Penaeus monodon
ACGATAAGGATTTTATCATTGGGTTCAATTGTTGGGGGAATGGAGTGCTCGCGGGCCAGGCAGTGTGATACGGCGTGTGCAAGTGTGATGTCATGTTTTTTATCGAACTTCTCTTCTCTTCTGTCGACGAGTGGTGACCAGCCGTCTTCTCCTCAGCGGATGATGATCCACGCCAAAGGTGGTGATGTGTGGTGACGGTTGTGGTGCGTTCGTTTGGCGTGGGTTGTGATTGTGTGGTGACGGGTAGTGGTGAGTGTGGTTGGGTAGTGACTCGTGGATAGGGAGGCGTGAGGGGCCTCTAAGCACATCGGGATTCGGGTTAAG
>NC_051414.1:998512-998632 GCF_015228065.2 Penaeus monodon
AAAATAACGTTTTTTTATGTTATGATGCTCTAATGGTATATCGTTATGTGGCCACAGCATTAGTAGGATTCAAAATAAAGCAGAATGATTGTAATACGATGAAATATGATGTGATGATGG
>NC_051414.1:998855-999165 GCF_015228065.2 Penaeus monodon
TTAATCCAGCGAAATAAAATCATGATCTCTGCAACCTTTTTAAATGGTTAAGCAGAACCGACTGATCCGGGCTGACACGTGACAGCGTACCTATGACAAGTCGCACAGATAATGAGGACGCTTGATACGAAGTCAATACTGATAGAGACATTTTCGACGTAAAACTAATATAATGATACTGCCTCGCTGATGCGGATGTCAGGAGAGATGCTGGCTGTGGTGCATCTGTCCCTTGCTTTGGGCTTTTTCTTGTTTTGCTTTGTGTTTTAAATAGATTATAGAGCGTAACTGCTACTAGTGATGCTCTTAT
>NC_051414.1:999463-999573 GCF_015228065.2 Penaeus monodon
GTGATTGATAAAATGTCACCTCATTAACAAATGATTGTTGTTTTTATGAGTTCCATTTGTATATGAATTTGTTTGTTTTTTGTCATAGGGTGGGGAAATTAAGCTTTTTG
>NC_051414.1:999805-1000294 GCF_015228065.2 Penaeus monodon
TCCTGCCGTGGTTCCATTCGTGCGTGGGCGGCTGTGACTCACGCTGTTCCGTGCGCGCCCACGATGCCATGGGGTGGGGGGCCTAGAACTCGATTCGTGTGAAGTGTGTTTGTGTAGTTTATTGTGTTTCGCTTCGATTTTCTTTGAACTTTTTTTGGAAGGAGAGGGTGTTTATGATGAAGAAAGGTTTTGAAAATTTTTCTATTTGAAAATTTTGGTATTTTAAGAGGGGGGGGGAGAGGGGAAGGGGGGGGACCGAAGAGAAAAAGAGACATGTAGCAGCGGACAGACGGGACGACGACAGACCGACAGACGGAAAAGGGAAAAAAGAGTACGCCAACAGGGAATCACTCTGACCTCTCGCCCGCAGGTACCAGGCGAGGTCACCATCGGGGGTTATGAGGCCCGCTGTCTGAACAGCCTGCGGGGGAGAACCATGAACCAGCCACCGCCACGCGAGAACCGGAATGCCCACAGGAAGAAACCACC
>NC_051414.1:1000313-1001747 GCF_015228065.2 Penaeus monodon
ATGCCCCCGGGTCAGCATGCCCCCCTGCCCCGGTGCGGACGATACCGGGGAGGACGCCAGGCGCCCGGCGCACGCACTCCTCGGGCCCTCGCTGTGGCTTATGTTTTTCTTGTGCTGGCCGCCCCCCCATGCCCGCCGTCCCCTTCCCCCAACAATGCAGTGTGATGAAAAGGTAAAGGGCGGCGGGGCTCGCTTCCGTGGCGCGCAGAGGGATGCCCGGTTCTCTGTTCGTAACATTTTTGTTCGCAGTGTTTGTATGATAACCCGTGTCTCATGCTGTTGTTTTGCGCTTTTATAGAGGGAAATTTTTATATCACGTTTATTATTGCTGGGTGCATTTTTTGTTTCATTTTAAAATTTTTTTTTCTTTTATAAAATTGCAAATATTTTTGGAAATTTAGCCCTCTGCTTTTGTAGTTGAAAATTTTTAAGAAGTGTCGAAACATAATTAATTTAAAATGCTCGGGGTAGTATAAAGAATCTTTTTTGTCCCTAAATTTTTTGACGCCGGCGAAACAAAAACTTTTGTGCTCAAGGTTTTTTTGCGAAAAAAAATTGCAAGTAATTATCATATATTGCATAGGCAGTGTAGCAATGCTCATTTGTTGACAAAGGATTTTTTGAAAAGTACATTATAAACAGAATTTAGTGTAGCACATTCCCATTTATGAAATTAATGGTGGCACATCGCACTTTGTTAAATTATTTATAAGATAATGGTTACCAGTTGCAACTGACGCATCAGGTTGATTAGTTGCTAGGTATTTCAGGGAAATCAATAGCCTTTTTGTCAATAATTATGCATCATCATTATTGCCGTCATTTTAATAATTGTCTCTCTAATCAACAGCAGTGTTTTTACCCCTTAAGTGACTTATCATAAACAAATAAGAGTATTTTCCCCAAAATCCCCTTCCCTTTTAAAATCCCACCCGGTTTTCCAGACTGTATTTGCACGACTGACCCGACCCGGGCCCCGGCGGGGCGGTGGGCCCCCAACATAGACGTTCTGCCTCACCTTTAACCCCGCTGCAGAGCTGACAGATGGGCCCAGAACACCCCCCCTGGAAATCCCCCTGCTGTGGGACCCGGGCCGTATGTTAAACTCAGGTGGGCGGACGGGGTGGGCCGGGGTGACTCCCGGGAGGGGGAGTCAGTCAAAAAAATAAAATTTTAAAAAAAATATAATATATATTTAATAAATATATATATTTTATATAATATTTAAAATATATTATGTATAATGTATATAGTATAATGTATATATGTATATAATAAATAAATATAATATATTATTATTTATTATATTATTTTAAAAATAATAAATTTTAAAATATATTGTGTGTGTGTGTGGTGTTTATGTTTTTGAATGAATATTGAAAAATATTATATAATATATTTATATATATTATATTAAAATTTTTGGGGTGTTTG
>NC_051414.1:1001811-1002657 GCF_015228065.2 Penaeus monodon
GTAGTATATGATGTATTTTTAGTTTTATGTTATGTGGTGTGTTGTGTATACAACATATGATGGTATATATAAACAAATATGGTTATTATATAATAATAAAAATAATTTTTATATAATATTTTAATATATTAATATATATATATTTAAAAATGTTTAAATAATATACATGTTTATATAAAAATATAAAAATAATTAATATTTAACAAAAAGATATAATAATAATAAATATATATTATATATATATAATTTTAATATAAATTATATATTGTATATGTATGTTATGTAAGCATATGCCTAGGGATAGTATGTGTAAATAATATATAAAAATATATAATATATAATAATAATTATTAAAAATTAGAGAAATATATTTAAATATTATATTTTATAATTTTAAAATTTTAAAAAATTTTATATATATATATAAATAATATAAATTATTTTAAAAAATAGACAGATAAAAATATAAAAATATATAAAAATTTAGGTTTATGAAATAAAATATAATATATATAAATAAATAATATATATAAAAAAATAAAATTTTAAAATATAAATAAATATAAAAAATTATATAAAAATAAAGATATATATGATAAATATAGATAATATAATAAATAAAATATAAAATATATATGTGTGTTATAAAATTTTTTTTATATATATATATATAAAATTAATAATTATATATATAATTTAAAAAACAACAATATATATATTATAATATTATTATATATATAATAATAAGATAGATAGATAGAAAAAATAGATAGATAGATAGGGTAAAGATATACAATACATAATTTCATAATACATATTACATATAACTATAACATTTATATAATT
>NC_051414.1:1003512-1003783 GCF_015228065.2 Penaeus monodon
TTATCCTAGATGTCAGTATATTTATATTGACAGATATTTTAGAAATGCTGTGCAATAACTTGAATTAAGAATGTTGTGTATGAGTGTATTTTTCAGTGATTGGAACCTCAGATATTGAATTTATCTTGTAGCTAATACCTTACAACCAGTCTAGACATTTTGATATTGATTAGTCAGTCGTGATATTTATTTGATGACAAACATTTGACTTTTTTTTTTTTTCATATAGTTAGGACAAGAATATATCTTTTACCAAAATTGTCTACTTTTG
>NC_051414.1:1003978-1004047 GCF_015228065.2 Penaeus monodon
AGCATTATGCATTAGATAATTATACAGTATGTAGTGACAGCTGTAATTATAGCAAAGTGTATTTCCTGC
>NC_051414.1:1004599-1005081 GCF_015228065.2 Penaeus monodon
ATAAATAAATAAATAAAACTGTCATACAAGGCTGTCAATAAAATGGCATTAATAATAAACTGGTACGCTATGTTCAACAGGTAGCCGACCCCCTGACACAAAGAATAAGAAATATTTTTACAAAATTTTAAAGAATGGTAGCATAGGACAGGGAAGAAAAATGAGACGAAACGAGTGGCGTGCGCTACTGTCGTATCTGCACCTCGCCAGGTGACTGCTAATCCACACCCCCGCAGAAGAAACGGATTTGGTTTGATTTCCTTCTCGGAATGTGTTGCCTGTCCCTTTGATTATAATTAAAGGGACAAGCAAATTGATAATCATCAATTATCCCCAAATTGATAGTTATCAATTTGGGGATAATTGATGATTATCAATCAATTTGGGGAGTCCAGACCTGGTCACCGGGTTGGACTGGCCTGCTAAATGCTGAATGGTCTCGTTAGAGATTGTATATTGCTCTTTTGGTCGTTAGGCTCCAT
>NC_051414.1:1008438-1009114 GCF_015228065.2 Penaeus monodon
TATCGGGGTCTTGGTTGGGGAACGGATGGAAGGATACAAGCAGGGCCCTTCTAAGGAGAGCAAAGCCCCACAGCGCAAGGACCTCTACTCAGGAATCCACATTAGATCAAGTGGCCAAGTAACACGGGCTGGACTTTCGAGACCCGAGTACGAGGCCTCCGATCAGCTGGCCCAGAGGTTCTCAAAGGAGTCCCTGAGGAGTCGCTAAATAATTTGGAGGGACGGCGAGATCCTGCCATTTGCTAGATTTGGAAAACTACAAATGGGTTGCCTAAAAGCACCCACATTCCGTGAAAAAAAAAAATCTCATAGTGAATTGATATTATTGATAGCATAAAGTGTTACCTAGGCCTACTTATGTTTAGTTAAGATCTTATAATTGTTAACACTCGTTTGTACTATTAGCCCATATTCGGGGCGGAGTACTCTCGGCACTGCATCCCGCAATGGGTTCCTCAGCCTCAGAACTCATTTTTCCTCGAGGGTGAGCAAGCTAAGAGTGGCTCTGCGAAACAGCTCGAGCAAAACAACAGCTCGGAGGCAACTGAGGTACTGAGTGAAAAATAAGTACCAGTTAATTTTTCGTGCTGGTAGACGTGTGGTTAGGTCTGACGTTCTGATGGTCAGTGGTCTGTTTTCACTGTGTACTTCAAGACACTGCTTAGTAAGAAAAGCA
>NC_051414.1:1009400-1010616 GCF_015228065.2 Penaeus monodon
AATTTTTTGGATTCTTTTTTTAAAGGAAAAGTTAACAAAGAAATGCCACATAAAAGCATATCCCAAAGAGTTTTTTGTCATTTGAGATGCCTTAGCATTTGAATCACTAAAAAAAAATATCGCAAGTAAAATAAATTTTGGGAAACCCTTAATTTTTTTATTTTTCATTTTTTTCCCTTTTTTAACACATCCCCTTTAAAACACCCAAACCAAAAAATTATATATCAATTAGATAACAAACAAAACCCTTCTGTATTATATATAGATACAATGCACTGTGTGTATTTGCAATGTGCGGCATATACTTATGCCGTGCGTGTGTTCGTTGCCCAAGGGGTTAACAGGCAGATCGTACCCGAGCCCCCAGCCAAACTGCCGTGAAAAGGGAAAGGGGCGGGCCCTGACTGGGAGGATATCGCATTTGGGTTTTTAACGAAGGCCGCGGGGCCACCCCTGATTTACTGGGGTTTGGATGATACTGAGCCTCGGGTGTGATGGGGGATCTTTAGTTTTTAGAATTAGAAACTGGGGGGGAAAAAAAAAGTACTGGGAAATTGGGGGGCGTGTACTGTCATTCTATATGCTTTTTCTGATTTATAGAAATTTCCCCTTTCAAAAAATTTTTAAAGAGGGGTCACTGACTGTTTAAAAAACTCGCAATAACGAACGTCTTTAACTTCAAAGGAAGCGCCTGCCCTCCCCCTAGCGAGCGATTGACGAACCAAAGGCCTCATACCGGCGTCCACCCCAACCCCCAAAGGCCCCCAAATTAGCCATGGACGAGGGGGCCGCGGAGGATACGCAAGGGGCGGGGCGGACGCAGAAGGAGGGAGGGTGACAAGGGGAGGACCGAGAGAGGATGTGGTGGGGGGGCCGGGAGGAGGCGGGTGGGAGAGGGGGAAGGGTTGTTTCCCGGTTAGAAGGCGATGCCGGCGGGGGAACTCCCCTGGCGGATGAGGTCTTTGGGCCAGAGGGTATGACGGGCACGGGGGCGCCGGGGGGGGTCAGTGCCAGTCAAGGGCCAGTTTAGAGGGGTCTCGTGTTGGAACTGGAGCGTGACGGTTGACTGAAAAATGGAATTTTCAGAAACTTTCGCTTTTCGAATCTGTTCGAAGCGCGTTTCGCTCTTTGTCTCGGAAACGTTTCAAATTCATTTCCGAGATGGTTCCCGTCAAGGGGAAGATTTTTGATTTTGACTTTAAATCCACACCTTCAG
>NC_051414.1:1010647-1011372 GCF_015228065.2 Penaeus monodon
GGGGGGGGGGGGGGCAGGAGACCGAAAAAAACCAAAAGGGGCTGATAAACCACCCAACCCCAACGAAGGCATATAAACCTTCCATATTTTCTTTAACATTATTGCGAAATTCGGACCTGCCATAAAAAAATCAGTAAATAAATACGAAAATTTAATAAATTTTCCCATCATACCTAATTTTACAGAACAAATTTGAAATAGAAAAAAGGTAGGAAATTACTGAAGCTTAAGAAAAACAAAATTTTCGATCAGACACCCTTTCCCCAATGGTTTTTGAATTTAAAAAATCACACCACCCTGGAAAATTAGAAATAACCCCAAAATCCCCGTCTTTTTTAGAAAACCCCGGTGTCTTTTCCCCGCGGGGTTTTTCCCAAACTAAATAAATAATTTCCCCCACCCCTGGGTTACGAAATAACCCATTTCCCCTTTTGCCTCCTCCAGGGGGACCGGGTTTCCCTGAAAAATATTTTTCCCCACTCTGGTCCCTTAACTGCCTAAATCAGGTGGTAAGTCCCACCTCGGCCCTTAAAAAGAAGGTAACACCAATTTTTCGGTACCTTTCCATCCCTCTCCCCTTGCCAACCGGGCGGTTTGCGCCTTTTTCCCTCCAAAAGATGGAATAAAAACGCGTCATTTAATTCAAATAAAAGTGTTAATGGTAAAACGGGGGGCCCACCGGGCTTAAAAGGGGTTTTTAATTTTGTTTTACGCAACCCTTGATC
>NC_051414.1:1011533-1012105 GCF_015228065.2 Penaeus monodon
AATTCCCGGGCATTAAATGGTTTCTTCTTTTTTTTTATCTGCAATCATTTTTATTCATAAATTATCTATCTTTTTCTTCCGTGTTATAACTTTAGTCCTGTGAATTTCTGACGCTATGAGGGACGATTTTTAGAAAAAAATGGACTTTAAGAAGGGTAAGGTATCTATTTGAGTACTGCGGGAGATTCGCACGCCGGAGCATTTTAAAACACTTTCATGCAAAAAACCGAAATTGTTATGTTTTTCCCCTAAAAATTTTCATGAAAGTATTTTTTTTTCCCGCCCAAACTTGCATATGATATTGATATTAAAATAACAAATAAACCCCAAAACTTGTTATCCGGAAACTCTAAAAAAATTATTTTTAAAAGGGTGACAAGGGCCATAGTGGCGTGCCTGGGGGGTATCAGTGGGATGACCACGAACCCCTGCGTAGCTCTGCCCGGGGAGGAAAGGGTACGCCTTACCCACGGGCAGGAACGTGGTTCGGTGAGTCTTCGTTTCTGGGGTTTAATTGGGAGTAACTGAGGGGGAGGGGAGAAGGGGTTTGGGGGTGGGGGGAGAAATTTGGG
>NC_051414.1:1012335-1014008 GCF_015228065.2 Penaeus monodon
ACAGACGGAATGTTTCAAAAATAAATACCAAATCTATTTCCCCGTCTACAGACTTATATCCCTTCCAGCTCTTATCCTTTCCTGATTTCCTTTTTTCTCCGTTTCGGTCGACACCCATGGTCGTGAGTTGCGGGGGTGCGGGGATCCGGATCTTTGGGAGAGAGCTGGGGGCGGGAGGATCCCGCTCATCTCCTGCCCCTTCCCGCCCTTTCCGGATCATGTCGCCATAGTCCAACCCCTTTTTGGGGTCCTGCTGGTTGCCAGGATACCAGGGGTCGTTGGGGTCGTAGGGTCCCGTTGTGGTAATGGGAAAATACGATTTAAATGGCAAATCGGAAGTCTCGTTCGTAAGAAGTGACAGCTTTGTATGATGATGGACCTTGTTTCCCTTATGTGGCAGCCAAAATTTTAGTCTGTTAGTTTTTGAATCAAGAAAATTTTAAACTGCATGTCTGATTTAGATAGGAATTAAAATTAAAAAGAGAACTAGAGACGAACGTTTTTAATTTAAGTCTGCGCCCCCTTTAAAACCCCCGACGGTAACGCTTTGCCCCCCGTCCCCTTCCCGCCGCCTGTACATGGTGGGGAACGTGTACCCGGGGGGGGTGAGCGTCCGCGCTGGAGAGGCCTGACCATTGCGGCGGGGGCCATGGTTTTTGTGGGCTGTTCCTCACGTACTGGCCCGGCCCTCCTGCAGCCCTCGCCCTGGCCCAATGATCGCCCCCTCGCTGTCCCCCAGGGCCCTGGCTTTACTACCTCCGCGAAGCCCCCCTTTGGGTGGCCAGGCGGACCGCGACAGGAGACGGCCGCCCCCCTGGGGCCCCTCAGGGGGCCCCCTCGCCGACATCACGACGGAGCTTGACAGCAAATCGTCGGTCTCACGGAGCGAAACAGAAGCCCCCCGCGTCCCAAGCTGTCCCTCAGGGAAGCCGACCTACCTGAAGCCCCATCCTGTCCGGTCGTGCTGCTTTAAAGTGGGGGGGGGCAGTACCCGCCAGGCCCACAACCCTCCGATCCAAGATGGGCCGGGTCGTCGTCGACCCCCACCTGTGCACCGTGGTCATGGGCGCGGGGGCGCTTCCTCCCCGCTTTGTGTCGTGGCTCTATCGAGCGCCTCCCGCGGCGCCTCCGCTTCGTCCTGATGACCCTCCGTCCTTTGCACTGGCGAGCGGGAGCTTTTTCCCTTTGGTTTTTGGGCCCTGAAGGAGGAGCCCCTGCCGGGGTCCCGGGGTGGACCCGCGGCCCCCTCCTGGTGCCCCTAGCCTTTTGGGCCGGCGTCGGGACCCCCCCTCGTGGACGCTGGTGGGGACTCCTGCCGTCCCCGGTGCGCAACGTGGGCGCGGGGATCATCAAACACGTCGTTCAGTGTTTCTGTTCTGGGGGGCCTCACGTTTTCCCCTTTAGGTGGGGCTCATGACCCTCGGGGGGGGTTTCATGTGTACCCGGTGCTCCTATGGGCCGCTCTTTGTCGTACGTGCCCCCCGAGACCCGAGCCCCCCTCGCGGATCCAGAGGTCCCCCATGCACGCGTCCAACGCCCTTTTGGGGCCCCCACCTCCTGCTCTTTACAGGGGGGGTATCGCGCCGTAAAAAGATTTGGGCCTGTCGGGAGGCCGAGCTTGGACACTTTATTTTTTTTATGTCCGCGATAGTTTCAGGTGAAAGGAAAGGATT
>NC_051414.1:1014074-1014611 GCF_015228065.2 Penaeus monodon
GTTTTATTTGGTTTTTGGTTTTCAATAGCTTAAAACGTTTTCAGCCCCATCATTCCCCAAACACCCCGTATTTTTTTGAGATATTATAGCATAACGCCTTGATGCACGGCGATTATGGTTTAAAAAAAATCCTATTTTTCTCATAACCCATATCTCGATTCCTCGCCCGATGTAGCTTGGGGTTCCTTTTGGGGAAAAACCCGGGAATGACATTATTTCCCTCTTGGATGAAACAGCCCCGGTTTGGGAAAGGACAAAAAAATACGATTTTTCCAAAAAATTTTTTTTTTCTTTGTTAGATTCCTTTTTTATGAAGGATCTTTTTATCGAAAAAAGGGTAATTCCAGAAGTCTTTGTTAGTGGGGTCACCCTCCATCGATGATTTCCATTTTTTGTCGTTTTCCCACAGGAATTTTTTTTCATCATTATATCACACGAATTGTACGTTTGTCCCTTTGGTTTTTTCCCCCTTAATTCTACGTACGGGGATGCTTACACTTTTTGATACGTAAGCTATTTCCCTACACTACACAAAAA
>NC_051414.1:1014721-1015158 GCF_015228065.2 Penaeus monodon
AACAGAAATACAAAAAGGCCTAAAGTGTAAAGGAGTGAAGGAGGACCCTTACTTAAATCTGGAAGCGAAGGGGCACAGCAGACCCACGGTTACCATAAGTGGGGAATCTTTTACAATACACCATGAGAAATGGTAGTATGGTTTTTCCCGTTAATTATTCCAAAGAGTAGAAAAATGTCTGGTGTCCGAGCTTCAGCGGAAGGAGGGAAAGGTGCTTGTGTGTATTTGTATTTGCTGAACGATTCACATATGTGCCTATTTTTTTAAGTTTTTGTTGGAAAAAAAAGAATCAGTAAAACAAAAGATAGAGCAGTGTTTTCCTGTAGCATTTTTCCATGGGAGGAAAAACTTTTTTAAAAAAAGCTACACATTGTTTGTATATCTGTGTCGGAAATTATAATGTTACATTCAAAACACACCACACGCCAACCCAACAT
>NC_051414.1:1015646-1016256 GCF_015228065.2 Penaeus monodon
CTTGAGGACACAGGATCAGACTAAAACCCTTGGCTGGCCGAAGAATATATTTCCAGAGTCGAATACTAACATAGAGAATACTGCAAAATGTTATCTTTCGGCGAGAAGATCCCACAATAGCTTTAGGCAAGTGAATAACGTAGAGACAAAGGAAAGGGTTTATTTTTTCTGATCGGTAGAATTCTTAACATGAACGTGAGTTATTGAGTGTTGAGTGTCGATGCATATACTAACAGTAATAATAGTAAATTTTAGAATACACAGGAACTTAAAAGGGCGTGAAAGAGGTACTTCAGAAGAGAGGAGGAGAGTGTTAATAAAGGTTGAAATCCCGGTTTTAGTTCTAGTCTCAAGAAATGCCAAAGGTAGTGACTTCAACCACTATTGCCAGGAAAAGACCCCTTGCTGCGGGTGCAGGGATGACCGCGCGATAATTGGTGAACAGAAGGGCCCCTGCCTGGCAAACAGAATGGAAGTTGGTTAATTCAAACGAGAAAATGTATTTTTTCCTGGTTGATTTCAAAGATGTGTTTGGTATCTTTGATTTGCTGCGGCGAGTTAATTCCGTTGCCTCCATAACTGCCCGAAAGAGATTAGTAATACTGTGATT
>NC_051414.1:1016283-1016473 GCF_015228065.2 Penaeus monodon
TGTCATGTCTGGATTAGTTGCACTTAAAGGGAAATTTCCCGAATGTCGCATAGGATATAAGTGCGGGAATTAATGAAAGGGTGACACGATCTTTGAGGGTTTAGGGCAGGATGTGAGAAACAGAAAAATACAATGAATTATTTTTATGTGAGTAAATTATTATATAGCTTATATGAAATAACAGGGGACA
>NC_051414.1:1016888-1017285 GCF_015228065.2 Penaeus monodon
CGTTCACCACAATTAAAAAGGCCATGATCTACGACCACACCAAAATATTTTCGTCTTTTTCCTTTGAATTCGATCGTTAAGCACTTTGACTCGTATTCATCTCGAGGAGTAGCCAATACATCAACGTCCTAGACATTCCAAAACAAAACGAAAACAAAAGAAAACGTGTTTATTGTGATCTTTGGGGCTCTGTCGGATAGCGTAAGAACGTGCTCATTTGAAGAGCTTATTTCATATACTCTATTTTGGGAGCTTTTTACTTGTAATCTTAAGGGTATTTTTTGGGTTGAATAAACGTACATCAGCTCATTTTTGTCCTTGATTTTCCTGAAATGTGTTCATGAGGAAACTTTCTGAGAATGGGTTTGGTCTATTTATGTAAGGTTTATTTCCTCAT
>NC_051414.1:1017340-1017719 GCF_015228065.2 Penaeus monodon
TATTGCTTTGAGATGAAATAAGGTGATATCTCTCATACTCTTTTTTCACGACTAAACGGCGAATTAAAATCAAGCAGGAATATTCAATTTAGGAAATCTTGGTCAATAAACCATTAAATCAAGTAAATATCATTCCAAAATAGCAATTAACTAACCTCTCTCCTTGTTGATGCAAACTACAACGTTGCATGCCAATTATTAAAAACTTTTTTTCTCTAGTTCATCAACGAGCAATTTTGTCTATTTTCACCTTTTCAGATCCTATGGTTTCATAACAACTGAAAAGGATGGGTAATTGTAATAATAAGAATCGCACAGACTGATGATGACAATAAGAACGATAAAAAAGTGAACATTAATCAAAGTATCATATTAACCC
>NC_051414.1:1017739-1018253 GCF_015228065.2 Penaeus monodon
GGGTAAAAGTTAGAACTGATATATATATAAAAAAAACTTGTTTAAAGCCTTAGAATCTACATAGCAATCCTGACTCGCCGTGCTTCATAACGAAAAATGATGCCTGGCGTCAGACTTTTACGTCAACCATAAACGACAGCCAAGATTAAAGATTTGTCGTCCAAAAAAAAATCTAGCCGGTAATTGAAAAAAGAGAGTATGGCAGAGAGAGAGAAAAAAACTACATACAATCCACACGCAAACAGACAAAAAAAAACAACGTCAACCCCTTTAAAATCTGACACGCAAACGAATTTCTTCCGCAAAGCTTCGTCGCCGTCTGTCGCGCGTCCACCGCATTACGCATCAGGACGTGCCCCTATCAAGGAATGAACCTAATCCTGACTCGAGCTAAGCAACCGCATGGTAGTCCACAATCGAGCGCGGGCGTTGGGCGAAGGGGGTGTGGGAGGAAGGGGTGGGGGCCCAAAGGGCCCGCTGGGTGCGCGGGGCGAGGAAGGAAATTTTGGTCTGG
>NC_051414.1:1019641-1020387 GCF_015228065.2 Penaeus monodon
CAACAAAACCCCCCACGCTCACCCAAAAAGGAAAATAACGAAAAGGACCCTAATTTAGGATTCTCAACGAAAATAGACTCCCCAAATAAAGAAAAATATTGACCCCGGGTAAGGCTTATAGAAAATATTTGAATTATAAAACCAAAAGGACGAAAATCGGAAAAAGGAAACGTTAAAAAAAAATTTAAAAGGTTAAGAACAGGGACACCAACCAAAAAGGTTTACAGTCCGGAAAATCAAAATAAATTAAAAAAGGGTAAAAGAGACCCAAACCGAAACATCTAGATTTCAGCCCAAAAGGGAAACTTAAAAGTTTTTAAATGGAAAAAAATTAAAATAAAAATAATAAAAATATAAATTAAAAAAAGTGAAACAAAAAAAAAACAACAAAACAAAAAACAAAAAAAACCCAAAATATAATATATATATATATAAAAATAAAAAAAAAACCAAAAAAAATTTTATATAATATATAATAAAAATATAATATATATATATATATAAAATTTTATATAACCACAAAAAAAAAAAAAAAAAAAAAATAAAAAAAAAAAAAAAAAAAAAAAACAACACAAAAAACCACACACACACACCCACACACACACCAACAACACACAAAATTATATAAATTAAAAATTAAATTTTATTTATATATAATATATATATTATATATTAAAAATTTTAAAATAATATATATATTAATAATAATAAAAATATTTAAAATTTTTAATATATTTAAAAACCAA
>NC_051414.1:1020837-1020942 GCF_015228065.2 Penaeus monodon
TTTATTATAAATTTTACAATTCAAATGTCCACCATATTTAATTTTTTATTTCTTTCCTACAAAAAAAACACCCCCACACAACAAAAAACCCGGGCCCCCCCCCCA
>NC_051414.1:1021042-1021401 GCF_015228065.2 Penaeus monodon
CCCCCCCCCTCCTCCCCTCCCCCATCCCCTCCCTTCCCCCTCCCCCTTTCCCTCCCTCCCTCCTCCTCCCCTTTCCCCCCTCCCTCCCTTCCCCCTCCTCCTTCCACCTCCTTCACCAAACTAAGAAACACAACCTCCCGAAACCACTTCTTCGGAGAACCCACGTCTCGTCTGACACCCAAAGCGTTCGGTGTTCACGTGTTCGGTCACGTGTTCTTGTGCGTCGAGAGAAGAACAGGAAGAACGCAGAAAATGAATTGCGGGCGAAAGCGGCGTGAGAGAGACTCTAATAAACAAGGTTGAAAAGGGAGAGAATGTGTTTTCTTGGCCGACCAGGCGAGAGTGTCTATCTCATTATA
>NC_051414.1:1021844-1022079 GCF_015228065.2 Penaeus monodon
ACTCTCTTTGCGCTGCGTCCGTTTCTTTTTTCCTCGCAAGTGCCACGCCAAGAGTGCCAAAATTCCTTTCGATGACAAAGAACAAACAAACAACTGCGTATCTTAGTCTTTTTCTTGTTTGTTTGTTTCTTAATCTTTAAATATGTCTTTTTCGATTTGTTGTTTTGGATGCGAAATAAATTATCTGTGGATTTGTCGAGTTAAGATTTGGAATGCTAAAAAGTGTCGAGACCGA
>NC_051414.1:1022272-1022438 GCF_015228065.2 Penaeus monodon
CCTTGAAAATTCAAGTGCATACTTTAAAGAGCATTGAACTCATCTGATTTTCTTCTTGTGTTTTTAAGGTATTGATATCAGACACTGGGAAAAAATGTAAAAAAGTACTGTCGAATCATTTATTTACATATACATGTGTATATATACTTGTGTTTCAGGTTGCAGA
>NC_051414.1:1022633-1022724 GCF_015228065.2 Penaeus monodon
ACTTATCAACCAGATGAGAATCAAACATATATTTTTTCTCTCTCGCTTTCGTTCTTTTCATACCCTCACTTCATCCAAGATATTTCAGTCT
>NC_051414.1:1022751-1022853 GCF_015228065.2 Penaeus monodon
GGAGGTTACCAAAGTGAAAATGGAATCTGACTCACGAAAGCGCACTTTTCCATTCATTCTTCAAAAAAAAATTCAGCTCAGATTATTTTTTATTATATAAAA
>NC_051414.1:1023082-1023257 GCF_015228065.2 Penaeus monodon
TCGTCCGAACGCCCACTCGCGTCTTCTGGCTTCGGCTTAGGCTCCAACGAACGCAACATGCCCCCCACTCCCCCCAACCCCAAACACCCCCAGTCACATGGCAGGGAGCAGACCCCTTGGCCCCTGGGGTAGGGGCCCGGTTTTTGCCGCCCCCCGCGCTTTGGGGAGTGACCTT
>NC_051414.1:1025651-1025932 GCF_015228065.2 Penaeus monodon
AGTTTGGGTTTGCGTGGAGCCTTCCAGTCAGTTTGCCTCACGTGTTAAGCTGACCAGGTTGTGTCTGTCTCCTATGTCAGTGAGACTCGCTTTGACGGCGTGCGTTGACATTTTTTCCCTTTTTCCCCCTCTTCTGTTTTGCTTCTCCGTCCGTCGTACGTGCTGGGGGTCCGTGACAGTTCTCCGGTTGTCAGTGTAGTGCGAGGAGACGTCTGCCGGGCGGTGCAGTGTACTTCAGTGTCAAAGGTGATTCGGAGACTTTCGTTTTCATGAATGAAGAA
>NC_051414.1:1026258-1027845 GCF_015228065.2 Penaeus monodon
AACAGATTCATTAATCTACCTTAGGTAATTTGTTACGTTTAGTTTTATTCATTCCTCTCTCTTCATCCTTTTTCTCGTCCTTATCTTATCATTGCTCTGCATTCCTCTCTTATCTCGTTATTCGTGATCCGTTCACTGACGATTCCTTTCCTTGTTAAGGCGCCGTCCGTTCGCTTCCACGTCAAGGAAATCTATACCTTGCAATGTTAATAGAACCTGTTGATATAGCAGTGACAGTGACCGACAGTGATCTGACACAGTGACATAATAATGACACCCCCTGTCGCGCCGACATCGGGTAACTTGCATGCATGCCATAATATTTAGGTCATGCAAAAGGTGATATAATTCATGGCACTGATGAAAATCATATACATGCTGGAGTATTACCTGCCCCTTTATACCAACATTACATTCCATTCACAAAATTAGTCACACTAAATTCAGTGCGAAACAGCCAGCAGCTGCATAATTATATCCTTTCCTTCCTGATCACAAATTTACACATACTGCTTTTAGTATAAAAGACAAAGAATATATGTAACAATATCCTTTGTTTTCTCGTCACAAATTGTTCATATTAGATTTGTGAAACTGTGAGAAGATTACACGAACATTTTGAACATTTCTTACAGTGCGATCAGCTGTTACTACTCTACAACTGACGCATGGCAAATACAACCTGCTAGTCATATGTTCGTGACACTACAAATATTTGTACCGCGATATGTTCCTTACTCCGCTAATGTTGAGCCACGTTCCTATGACATGTAAAATATTATTATTTACGGCCTGTATATTACTAGAACCATTTGCTGTTTGTTGTCTAGTGGTTTTGAGGACACTGATTAATAGCAATGTATTTGATAGTATCATAGTCGTCGTATATATAGTAATTATGTGTAGCCTTTACATATGTCTTCTTAATGAGATCTGAAATATTTAGCGAAGGCCTTTCACAGCAGGGTGCAAAAACGGACACCATAATATTTAGCTTAATAGAACCTGATATGGCTAATCTGCGACCAAACCACAATCAGACTATCATATCTTGACAAAGGAGTGGATTAAAAAGAGCAAAAGAAAATCAAAATCACAATAGATATGTGTTTGCATTTCTTTTACTTCACAATCCAGTGTTACACCAGACCTTATTTATTTATTTATTCTAGAAACGGCACCTTCAACCTTATACGAAATTCGAAATTCTTCGATCCCATGAGAATTACCTACACAACAAGAAATTTCTACTCCTAGTTGATAATCTATTGTAAATCCTGCCCTGAAAGTTTGCCCTTAAATCTCTCGCAAATCATGGTCTTGATAATGTTACGTAATACAAACGACTACTTTGAGTATTTGAGAGAAGCTGGGTACGTGTTTCTCCCAAATCGATATCAACGTAGGAGATGGAATTTTAATGTTTCGTGACGAGGGGCTCTTTCCAAAGGTTTTCGGCGGGCGTCTATTTCAGTCGAGCGTCGGAATTTCGTCTTTTTTTTTTTTCCGGATACATTTAGGCCAACAGCGATGTTTTTTTTCCTTCTTCTTCTTTTGTGACAGTACTGTGTTTACATCTATTGCATT
>NC_051414.1:1028085-1028480 GCF_015228065.2 Penaeus monodon
GAGAAATGAAATTTAAATCTCAAAAATACCGACGGCGTGAAGCTCGAGCGTCCAGCCCCTTAAGGTCACCGGCTGTCTCTTGCATCTTGCTTGCTCTGAACTTGCTCTGCGCTTGCCCGACCTTTTCGCCGCTAAGAACAGATCAATGAAACCAGATAACGATTGCCTATTTCGTTTTAAAAAAGTCATTGTGGTTTCTGTTATTGGTGCTCTCCGGATGAGATCAATGTACCTGTTGAATTTTACATGAAACGGCTTTTTTTTTAATGAAATTTCTGTGGGATCGTGACAGCCGGTGTGTGTTTTCATCTCGGTCATCTTTCTGTATCGAAGCGCGTGAACGTTTGACAAAGCTGGAGGAGAATCGTGCGGAGTCGACAACTTCATTGGAGTTC
>NC_051414.1:1029528-1029770 GCF_015228065.2 Penaeus monodon
GAAGCAGGGTATACTACATAAAGCTCCAGGGAGACAGACAGCAATAAACGGCCGCGGTTTGCTTTGCGGTCACCCTGGCGAGAGTGAAAATACCCTCCCTAATTGGACGCCAAGGTCATTATCATGCAGCGCTAATCACTTCGTTGTATTAATTTCTTCGTCCTGGATTTTGCGAGGTTAAGGGGACGCGAATTCGGGTGTTTTAGAATCATGACCCCTTTTACACGTTATTTTTGGCCTTG
>NC_051414.1:1029811-1030048 GCF_015228065.2 Penaeus monodon
CGTTATAATGAGAATTGCTCTTTGGGACATTATTGTTGGTATTTGTAATGTTTATTATTGGTGGGACTGTCATTATTCCTCTCTTTATCATGGTTATCTTTGGCATTAAAATTAGTCGTCGGTTTGTTTCCTTTTATTCTTTTTAAGGTGTTAGTAACCTAATTATTCATCGTATCATATACCCTCCATAGGATCTTAGACTTAATAGCAGTCTAATAAATCATTAGGTCTGAGATT
>NC_051414.1:1030142-1030389 GCF_015228065.2 Penaeus monodon
GGGGGGGGGGGGCGATTACGGGATAAAAGAGAGAACGTTTCGAATTTGCATATCATATACCTCGTTTTAGAAATTCGTAGATCAAAGTGTTACGAATTAGTCTTTACTCTGGCAATATCATTTTCATTCTGTGTGTAATCTTCTCGAGGGTCGTATTTTATTTTACCTTACTTCTTATATGGCATGTAGTTGACATCCTATGCACTATGAGGTCAATCCACGATTTCCCTTTTTGTATTGCATTTTC
>NC_051414.1:1030499-1030998 GCF_015228065.2 Penaeus monodon
GCTACTTGGAAAAGTACCTCTGCAAGCTCATGGCTTTTAAAAAGGGTGTGTTCAGCCTCGGTCGTTGGCGCAGCGACACCCGAGGGCGCCCCCTGGCCCAGCGGAAGGCAGGGACGGCCGCAGGTGTAGGTACCCGAGGCGGTTCATGCAGTCACGTGACCCGGGAACACGTGATAGCCCGCTGGCAAGTCACGTGGAATCAGCACCTTCTTAGAGCAGAGTTGGGTCTCATTCGGGATTTCACACCCGACTGGACGGGCGCCAAGTTACGACGCGTCTTAAAACATTTTTGTTGCCAAGCTAGATGTGGGTGTAATTTTTTTTTTGGGGGGCGGGGGGGAGTGAGTGGGGGGCACAGTGCCAAGTATGCCAGAAGGAGGAAGTGTCTGCTGTGGCCGTCTGCTAGAGAGGGATCTTAGTTTATTCAAAAACCGTTATACGCTTGAGGTTTAGTGTTGGTCAGCGTCACGTGACCCGTTAGTTAGCGCCAAAAGTTATA
>NC_051414.1:1031431-1031539 GCF_015228065.2 Penaeus monodon
ATGAGATACGAGCAATTCCTCTCATTTTCTTGATTTATTTCACGGTTTTGGGGAAGAGTCACGAACTCCCTTGGCCAACCTTTGTTTCGGCGAGGGGGCCATAAAGCC
>NC_051414.1:1031993-1032344 GCF_015228065.2 Penaeus monodon
AAATATCGCAGACTAAATTTATTCGTCGGAACGCGCCTTCTGAGATTAGAGAGATGTTTATATATCTGTAGACACGCTCAGTAGAGACTTTAGACCGACAGACTACTTTCAGACGAACACAGCTGATGTTTTATAGATCCCTGACCTTTACGAGAAGCTAAAAATGTCTTAGCAGTCTCCCGCGCCATTCCTGTCGGTATTTCTGCCGCTGCTCTTCTATGAATCTTGATCTGAGGTTGAAGTTAAGAATGGTTATTTTCCTGAGGAGGATTTTTCTAATTTCAAATAATATATGCAGCTGTCATTATTTCTTTATTATTGTTATCATCTGCCATATTTGTTTGCTCTATT
>NC_051414.1:1032514-1032919 GCF_015228065.2 Penaeus monodon
TCTCACTGAACACCCGCACCTTAAACACAGTTACCACCATTGCCACAATCCATACGAATGCGATGGTAGAGCCTAGACTTCGGATTAAGATATCTGTAACTTAGTCATTAACCTTAACAACTTCAGCCCCTCTGGTTAAACTTTGGGAAAACCTATGTCTTGTATCACAATTTCGTATAGATTCTTACGTCACGATATACAGATAATCATTAACTATTAATTCCAATCAACATGTAATGTCAGCAGGCAACCGAACCCAGGATGGCGCCGATACCAGACGAACACCAGAGTTCCAGCGTCAACATGAGACCAGGCGTCGAGATCCCGGAGGAGGGGCAGCAGGAGAATAGGAAGGGCAAGGAGACAGAGTCGTGTCTCGGGAAGGATGCTGTGTCAAAGGAACCC
>NC_051414.1:1032970-1033039 GCF_015228065.2 Penaeus monodon
TTTCCCATGTTAGAGATGCTGGCACGGAATATCCGTACGTCGGCTAAGGTACAGAAGGGGTAGAGTGTG
>NC_051414.1:1034519-1034987 GCF_015228065.2 Penaeus monodon
TTTCATGTTCTCAGCATGTTTTCCTTTACTTCACATAAACAAAAATGGAGAAGTTAAAAAGAGCTGAATCATTTTGGATCAGCGCCACATCACACATACTTCGTCTCGCTTGCCAAAAACCTGCCGACAATGAAGGAAAAAATATTACTTTAACTTGAACGCACTGATGCTTTCTTTCATTTTAAATATTATTTCGTCTCAAACTTCCTTCCATTTTCTTTCCCGAATCTTATTTGTTCTTTAATCTAAATTTTCACTTTGTTTACTCTATATTTTACTCAAGATATTTATAAAGTCCCGTTTCTCACCCTTAGCTACTATAGGGTATATTTCAGTCTTCAAGTGGTAAACGTTAATTAACTGAGCACAAAAGCCATTTACACCAACAGGTTATACTTAAAAAAGGACTAATATTTGTCATATGTTTTTGAAACTGACAGTCCGGTTTCGACTATTCATTGTAGTGAC
>NC_051414.1:1035154-1035344 GCF_015228065.2 Penaeus monodon
TGTAATGATGTGGGTGGAGGTTATCTCAATGCGGTGTCACCAATGTAATGATGTGTGGTTTTTATCCCACTTGCTGCCGCCACTGTAATGATATGGAGAGGACGTGTCCCCACTGTGTTGGTACTGCTTGTTTGTTCTTGGGATATGAGTTAAAGTTGTCGCAGCTTCTGCAGGGTATGAGTGAGGTGAG
>NC_051414.1:1035447-1035845 GCF_015228065.2 Penaeus monodon
GACATGAGAACAGCTGAGGATAAAGGAACTCGCCTTGAGGTACTGGCAGGGCAGCGTTGATTGATGTTGCTGGCGCCAGGAAACTGCAGCAAGTGTTGAAGACTGCGACAGTTGTTGAAGTACTGTGCTCTGAGGGAAGAGCAATGTCAGCTCGGCAGAGAAGACCGGCTTCGTGCTTGATGTCAGAAGTCCTGGAGTGACAGAAGTCGACGAAGGTGTCTTCGCTTGCAGGAGTCAATAGATTACCTTCAGAGGGCTTCGCGCGTTATCTTCGAAGGGCTTCGTGTGATGCGTTATCCCAGTGCACTTCCAACAATATAATGACAGGGGGGAGGCTATCCCAGTGCGGTGTCACCAATGTAATGATGTGTGTTTTTTATCCCACTTACTGCCGCCAG
>NC_051414.1:1036109-1036173 GCF_015228065.2 Penaeus monodon
TTGGAAAAGATTAGTTTTTAATGGGAGTGTCAATGCTGACTCTGCTTTTATGGCAGTGTTAGGT
>NC_051414.1:1036580-1036840 GCF_015228065.2 Penaeus monodon
AATATTTTGGATTCTTTATTTTCAAAGGAAGAAGCTTAACAAAGCAATGCCACATAAAAGCATATACCAAGAGTTATTCTTGTCATTTGTAGATGCCTTAGCACTTGAATCACTAAAGAAAAATATCGTCAGAGTCAAATGATATTGGCAACCTTAATATTTTTATATATTCATTTATTTACCTATTTTAACACATACCCTTAACCACACCCAACACAGAAATATTATATATCAATTAGATAACAAAAGCATAAGCTCTC
>NC_051414.1:1036921-1037864 GCF_015228065.2 Penaeus monodon
TCGGTTGCCACAATGGATTAACAGGCAGATCGCTACCCGCAGCCTCCAGTCACACAACTGCCGGTGATAAGGAAGGGCGCGGCTCCTGACTCGGAGGATATCGCTATTTGAGGTTTTACGACAGGCCGCTGGCCACTCCTGTAGTTACTGGGGGTTTGGATGATCACTGAGCCTCGGGTGTGATGCGGGATCTTTCACGTCTTAGAATTACGAAACTGGGGGGAAACGAACGTACTGTGAAATTGTGGGGCGCTGATACTCGTCAGTTCTATATGCGTTTTTCTGATTTATAGTAGATGCGCCTTTCTAAAATTTATTTCAAGATGGGTCACTGACATGTTTAAAAAACTCGCAATGAACGAACGTCATTAACTTCAAAGGAAGCAGCCTGCCCTCCCCCTAGCGAGCGATATGACGAACCGAAGGCCTCAATAGCCGGCGTCCATCCCAACGCCCAAGGACACCTAATTAGCTCTATAGGGACGAGGGGCCGCGGAGGATACGCAAGCGGCGGGGCGGACGCAGAAGGAGGGAGGGTGACAAGGAGGAGCGACCGAGAGAGGATGTGGTCGGCGGGCGCGGGAGGAGGCTGGTGGGAGAGGAGGACAGGTGTCTTCCTGGTTATGAAGGCGATGCCGGCGTGGGTAACTCACCTGGCAGGATGAGGTCGTTAGGGCCAGAGGGTATGACGGGCACTGGGAGGGCGCCGGGTGAGGGTCAGTGTCCAGTCAAGCGGCCATGTTGTATGATGGTCTCGTGTTTGAACTGAGAGCGTGACGTGTTGACTGAACAACCTGGAATGTGCAGTCAACTTTCGCTTTTCGAGATCTGTTCGAAGCGCGTTTCGCTCTTTGTCTCGGAAATCGGTTCATATATCGAGTTCCGAGATGGTTCCGTCAAGTGGGAAGATCTTTGATTTTGACTTTTCAATCCACACCTTCAG
>NC_051414.1:1037894-1039055 GCF_015228065.2 Penaeus monodon
AGGGGGGGGGGGGCTAGGAAACCGTAAAAAATACCAAAAAGGGCTGATTTTGAACCATGCCAACACGACCGGAAGGCATATAAACCCTTCTCATGATTTCATTAATGCATTATGTGCGAAATATCGACACAAATCGCCGATAAAAAATGCAGTAACTATACTAACTGACGATAATAATAAACTGCTCATCATTACCTAATTACAGATATCAAAGCTTTGGAAATATGAAAAGATATGCGTAGGCAATTACTAGAATTTGCATTAGAGATAAAATCATTAATTTCGATCAGACACCCAAATTTGCACGAATAGGCATGGACATTAAAAGGACATCATGGCAGCCTACCCCGTGGACAGAAGTTCAGAAAGTCGAACAAGGAAATCCCCGTCATCTTAGAAACATCCCGGTGTCTCCAATCACACCGCTGGGCTTCTTTTCTCAAGCTAAATAAATATATTCAAAACACCGATCACATGGGAAAATTACGCCAATAATCCCTACTTCACGTTGCGCTTCTCTTCCAGGGGGACCTCGGAGAATCCGCTGAAAATACTTGTTCTCCGACTCTGGCTCCTTACACTGACTACCAATCAGGATGCTGCTACAGTCCCTACCTCGGCCCTTATATACGACAGGTAACACCAATCTTCGTGTACCTTTGCCACTCACTCTCACCTCCTGTAGACGGCGAACAAGGGCGGTCTTGCAGCTCTTTAGCCCTCGCCAGAGATGGAACTGACACGCTAAGTCACCTTTAATCTCACCAGCCATGAGAGAATGCATGTGAATAGTGATGATGAGTAGACAGGACGGAGGAGCTCGCAGCCGTTCGCTTGGTAGAGGTAAGTGGTTGTTTACATTTCTGGTTTGAGCGCTAAGGTCGTTTCGGATCTTTTTCATGTTAGTAGCTTGTCGGACATTTATCTCTTTCCCTCTTCGCCTATTTATCGTTTCGTATGTTTTGTTCGCTTTGCTGGATTTTCCCTTTTCCGTAAAAGTATAGATATGAAAAAAAAACATGCTTCGTTGCGATCATGTTCGTAATAATATAAAAAAAGTGTTTTATATCGTTAAATCTATCATTTCAAGGTCTCCACGGGCATTAAAATGAGTTTCATATCTTGTCTGTTTTATCTGCATATCCATCGAATAAAACTTAA
>NC_051414.1:1039105-1039289 GCF_015228065.2 Penaeus monodon
AGAGAAGTGATATTCAGAGCAGTGTCCGGAAATCAGGCATTAAAAGCTATATAATCGAAAAGATCTTTGCTTACACACAAACTGAAACTAGGGACTTTAATTTTATTATTCTATAATAAACACAGGAACAGAATAGATCGAGTGGAAATTGGCAAAAAAAAATAATTGCGCAGTTAGTCACAGA
>NC_051414.1:1039317-1039868 GCF_015228065.2 Penaeus monodon
ACTTCATGTAATTATGCGATTTCTTCATTTCATAAATTCCTTGCAATCATTTTTATTCATTGATTTATCTATCATTTTCGATCCGTGTTAGTAACTTTAGTCCTGTGAATTTCTGCATCGCTATGAGGGACGATTTTTAGAAAAAATGGACTTTATATTGAAGGGTAAGTGTATCATACTTGAGTACTGCAGGAGACTTCGCACGCCGGAGCATGTTAACACTTTCATGCATCAAAACCAGAAATATGTTATGCATTTTTCCCTACATAATTCATGAACGTATTTTTTATTTCCGTCCAAACTTGTCATATGATATTTGATATTAAAATACACAGATAAATAGCAGCAAAACTTGTTTATCCGGCAACTCTAACAACTTACTCTTTAAATAGGTGACAATGGCCATAGTGGCGTGCCTGGCAGGGGTATCAGTGGGCATGATCCACGCATACCCTGCCGTAGCTCTGCCCCGCTGGGAGGAAATGGGTACGCCTCTACCCACGGTGCAGGCAACGTGGTTCGGTGAGTCTTCGTTTCTGAGGTTTAATTGT
>NC_051414.1:1040156-1041888 GCF_015228065.2 Penaeus monodon
ACATACCAACATCTATTCCCTGTCTACAGACCTTATATCCATTCCAGCTCTTCATCCTTTCCTGATTTCCTTTTTTTCTCCGTTTCAGCGTCGACACCCATGGTCGTGAGTATGCTGGCGTGCGTGGGATCCGGAGTCTTGGTAGAGAGCCTGGGGACGAGGAGGATCCTGCTCATCTCCCTGCCCTTCCTCGCCCTTTCCTGGATCATGATCGCCATAGTCCACCACTTCTGGGTCCTGCTGGTTGCCAGGATCATCCAGGGTGTCGTTGGTGAGTCGTAGGGTTCCTGTTGGTGCTAATGGAAGATACGATTGGACTGGCAAGTCGGAAGTCTCTGTTCGTAAGAAGTGACAGCTTTGTATGATGATGGACCTTGTCCATTATGTGGCAGCCAAAATTATTGAGTCTGTTAGTTTAGAATCAAGAACTTTAAACTGCACTGTTCTGATTTAGATATGATTATTAAATATAAGAGAGAACTAGAGACGAACTGTTATTTAATTGAGTCTGCAGCCCTTTAACCTTCCCGACGGTAACGCTTTGGCCCTGTCCGTTCCAGCCGCTCTGTACATGGTGGTGATCACGGTGTACCCTGCGGAGGTGAGCGTCCCGCGCTGGAGAGGCATGACCATGTGCGTGTCGGAGGCCATGGTTATGCTGGGCGTGTTCCTCACGTACCTGGCCGGCCTCATCCTGCAGCCCTCGCCCTTGGCCTACATGATCGCCGCCTCGCTCGTCCCGCAGGCCGTGTGCTTCTACTACCTCCGCGAAGCCCCCCTGTGGCTGGCCAGGCAGGACCGCGACGAGGAGACGGCCGCCTCCCTGGCCTGCCTCAGGGGCCCGCTCGCCGACATCACGACGGAGCTTGAGCAGATCAAGTCGTCGGTTCTCACGGAGCGAATCCAGAAGCCCACCGCGTCCGAGCAGCTGCTGACTCCTCAGGAAGCCGACCTACCTGAAGCCCCTGATCCTGTCCGTGCTCGTGCTGCTCTTCAAGGAGCTGACGGGGCAGTACGCCGCCATGGCCTACACCGTCCAGATCTTCAAGATGGCCGGCTCGTCGCTCGACCCCTACCTGTGCACCGTGGTCATGGGCGCGGCGCGCTTCCTCCCCTGCTTCGTGTCGTGGCTCCTGATCGAGCGCCTCCCGCGGCGCCTCCTGCTGTCGTCCTGCATGACCCTCGCGTCCTTTGCACTGGCGACGCTGGGAGCTTTCCTGTGGTTCTGGTCCCTGAAGGAGGAGCCCCTGCCGGAGTCCCTGGGCTGGATCCCGCTGGCCTGCCTCCTGGTGTTCACCCTAGCCTTCGGGTCCGGCGTCGGCACCACCTCGTGGACGCTGGTGGCGGAGCTCCTGCCGTCGCAGGTGCGCAACGTGGGCGCGGGGATCATCAACACGTCGTTCAGCCTGTTTCTGTTCCTGGTGGGCCTCACGTTCCCCTTCATGGTGGAGCTCATGACCATCGGCGGGGTGTTCATCGTGTACTCCGGTTGCTCGCTCATGGGCGCGCTCTTCGTCGTCACGTGCCTGCCCGAGACCCGAGGCCGCACCTTCGCCGAGATCCAGAGGTCCCTCGACTCGCACGCGTCCAACGCCATTTAGGCCGCCACCTCCCTGCTCTTCACAGGGGAGGTCATCGCGGCCGTAAACAGATGAGGCCTCGTCGGGAGGCTCGAGCTTGGACACTTTCATTTATTTATGTCCGCGATAGTTTCAGGTGAAAGAGAATAAGG
>NC_051414.1:1041966-1042517 GCF_015228065.2 Penaeus monodon
GTTGATAGGTTTGGTTACAATAGCTTTAATACAGTTATCAGCCCGAGCTCATTCCACAATCACCCTGTATTTATCTGAGATATTATAGCATAATCGCCTTGATAGCACGGCGATTACTGGTATAAGAAAAATCACTATTTTTCTCATAACTCATATCTCGATTCCTCGTCCAGATGCTAGCTTTGTCTTCCTTTGGGAAAACCTGGAACTGACATGGATTCCGTCTTGGATGGAAGCAGCCGCGGTTGGAAAGGACAAGAAAATACGATTTTTCCAAAACTTTTTTTTTTCATTTGTTTAGATTCCTTTTCATGAAGGATCTATTGTATCGAAAAATGGATAATTACCAGAATGTCTTCAGCTTAGTGGGAGTTCACCGCTCCACTCGATGATTTCCTATTTGTTGTCGTTTCCTATCATGGATATTTTTATCATCATTATATCACACGAATTGCTACGTTTGTCCATTGGTTTAACTCTCTTAATTCTACGTTACTGGAGATGCGTTACACTTTGTGATACGTAAGTCTATTTCCACTACACTACACAAA
>NC_051414.1:1042603-1043063 GCF_015228065.2 Penaeus monodon
GAACATACAAAAAGGCCTTAAAGTGTAAAGTGAGTGAAGGAGGACCACTTACTTAGAATCTGGAATGCGAAGGGTCACAGCAGTACCCACGGTTACCATAAGTGGAGAATCTTTGACAATACTACCATGAAGAAATGGTAGTATGGTTTTTCCTTGTTAATTATTCCTCAAAGAGTAGGACAATGTCTGGTGTCTCAGAGCTTCAGCTGGAAGGCAGGTAATGGGTGCTTGTGTGTATATTGTATCTTGCTGAACGATTCACATATGTGCCTATTTTTTCAAGTTATTGTTGGTAAATTGATAAGAATCAGTAAATCAAAAGATAGGAGTTCAGTGTTGATCCTGTAGCATTGTTCCCATCGGGAGGAAAATCTTTGTTAAGCACAAAGCTCACACATTGTTTGTATATCTGTTGTCGTGAAATTAATAATGTTACAATCACAACAACGGTACAACAACA
>NC_051414.1:1043565-1043789 GCF_015228065.2 Penaeus monodon
CTTGAGGACACAGTGATCAGACTATAACTTTGGCTGGCCGAAGAATATATTTCCAGAGTCGAATACTAACATAGGGAATACTGCAAAATGTTATCTTTCGGCGAGAAGATCCCACAATAGCTTTAGGCAAGTGAATAACGTAGAGACAAAGGAAAGGGTTTATTTTTTCTGATCGGTAGAATTCTTAACATGAACGTGAGTTATTGAGTGTTGAGTGTCGATGC
>NC_051414.1:1043825-1044425 GCF_015228065.2 Penaeus monodon
CACAGGAACTTAAAAGGGCGTGAAAGAGTACTTCAGAAGAGGAGGAGAGTGTTAATAGAAGGTGAAATTCCCTGGTTTTAGTTCTAGTCTCAAGAAAATGCCAAAGGTAGTGACTTCAACCACTATTGCCAGGAAAAGACGCCTCTGCTGCTGGTGCATGATGACCGCGTCGATAATTTGTGAACAGAAGCGCTGCATGGCAACACGAATGGAAGTGTGGTTAATATTCCAAACGAGAGAAGTGTATTTTTTTCCTGGCTGTGATTTCAAAGATGTGTTTGGTATCTTCTGACTGCTGCGGCGAGTTTAATTCCGTTGCCTCCATACTGCCGAAAAGAGATTAGTATATACTGTGATTAAAAAAATATTAAAAACTTGTCTATTTGATTATGATGTAAAAATTCATGTCCAATAGGATTAGATTGTCACTTGAAGGACATACCTGAATGTCGCTGACTGATAAGGAGATACTGATAAGGCCTTGAACCCAATCGTCAGCCTGTCTGTGGCGCACGTGTGAGGGAGATGACAAAAAAGAATCGGGAAGGAGGTAAAAGTGGACGGGAAATTTAATTTGACAATGATAGCGGGGAAGATGAA
>NC_051414.1:1044679-1044755 GCF_015228065.2 Penaeus monodon
GCAATAATAATGATGTGTCACTTGAAGCAAAAAAAGGAAAAATACGAAAAGGAACATGAAGAAATTAAGCCATTGG
>NC_051414.1:1044783-1045183 GCF_015228065.2 Penaeus monodon
GTTCACCACAATTAAAAAGGCCATGATCTACGACCACACCAAATATTTTCGTCTTTTTCCTTTGAATTCGATCGTTAAGCACTTTGACTCGTATTCATCTCGAGGAGTAGCCAATACATCAACGTCCTAGACATTCCAAAACAAAACGAAAACAAAAGAAAACGTGTTTATTGTGATCTTGAGAGCTCTGTCGGATAGCGTAAGAACGTAGGCTCATTTGAAGAGCTTATTTCATATACTCTATTTTGGGAGCTTTTTACTTGTAATGTTAAGGGTATTTTTTTTTGGGTTGAATAAACGTACATCAGCTCATTTTTGTCCTTGATTTTCCTGAAATGTGTTCATGAGGAAACTTTCTGAGAATGGGTTTGGGTCTATTTATTGTAAGGTTTATTTCCTC
>NC_051414.1:1045239-1045617 GCF_015228065.2 Penaeus monodon
TTGCTTTGAGAATGAAATAAGGTGATATCTCTCATACTCTTTTTTCACGACTAAACGGCGAATTAAAATCAAGCAGGAATATTCAATTTAGGAAATTTTGGTCAATAAACCATTAAATCAAGCAAATATCATTCCAAAATAGCAATTAACTAACCTCTCTCCTTGTTGCATGCAAACTACAACGTTGCATGCCAATTATATAAAAACTTTTTTTTCTCTAGTTCATCAACGAGCAATTTTGTCTATTTTCACCTTTTCAGATCCTATGCTTTCATAACAACTGAAAAGGATGGGTAATTGTAATAATAAGAATCGCAAAGACTGATGATGACAATAAAAACGATAAAAAGTGAACATTAATCAAAGTATCATGATATT
>NC_051414.1:1045641-1046195 GCF_015228065.2 Penaeus monodon
GGGTAAAAGTTAGAACTGATATATATATAAAAAAAACTTAGTGTTATAAGCCTGTAGAAATATCACAATAGCAATACCTGACCTCGCCGCTGCCTTCATAACGAAATAATGATGCCTGGCGTCAGACTGTTACGTCAACCATAAAACGACAGCAAGATATAAAGATTTTATTCCTGAATAATTACAAAACAGCCGGTAATTTGGAAAAAAAAATTAGCGGTATGGGCAGAGAGAGAGAAAAAAACTACCATACAATCCACACGCAAACCAGACAAAAAAAAACAACGTCAAACACGCTTACAAATCTGACACGCGAACGAAATTTCTTCTCGCAAAGCTTCGTCGCCCGTCTGTCGCAGCTGTCCACCGCCATTAACGCACTCAGGACGTGCCCCTATCACACGGAATGAACCTAATCCTGACCTCGCAGCTAAGCAACCCGCATGGTAGTCCACACATCGAGCCGCGGGCGTTTGGCGAGGAGGCGGTGTGGGAGGAAGGGGTGCGGGCCAAGGCGCTGGAGTGCGCGGGGCGAGGAAGGTAATTTGTCTGGG
>NC_051414.1:1046562-1046633 GCF_015228065.2 Penaeus monodon
GTAGGGAATTATCCAGCGAGAATATGTCACTAAGGAAAAGTAGTAGACGAAACTGTGATCCAATAGTAACT
>NC_051414.1:1049582-1049724 GCF_015228065.2 Penaeus monodon
ATATCCGTCATACTCGAATTTCTTGTATGCGGATACAGATATAATCGCGAATGTTTTATCATGAAGATATGCGGATGCGAGTGTGGATGTAATATATCATGAAATCCGCAGATCTAATACCCAATACATCACTAATATAAAG
>NC_051414.1:1050121-1050312 GCF_015228065.2 Penaeus monodon
GACACGCGCACACATACTTAGAGGTGTGTTGTAGGAATATTCCCGTGATCTCTCCTTCGCTTTCTTCCGTTTCCCAGCTCGACTGCACTGGTTCAAGGAGGAGAAAGGGAGGTTCGCGTCTCTTGGAAAGATTCATACTGAGATCTAATAGATTCTTTATTCCCCATCCATTGGACTGGATTGGAATCCTT
>NC_051414.1:1050452-1050549 GCF_015228065.2 Penaeus monodon
TAAAGAACTCGGTGCTCCTGAGTTTCAGCTCTATCTGACCGTGCATACGCCCAGTCGCGGCATCTAAGATTGCTGAATAGATATTACGATTTGCCAT
>NC_051414.1:1051126-1051895 GCF_015228065.2 Penaeus monodon
CTACATGACTTGGTTTCAAGTTTTATGATAAGCTTTGTCGAGGTCAATGAGTATTGCTGTAAATATGTTGCTATAAAGTTCTCTTCAGCAGGTTTCATCCTTACATGATTGCCTCTGGTTGATTTCAGTTTTTCCACTCTCAAAAAAGGCGAAGATGGCCTTTTTCATTAGTCTGTAAGAAGGAGATACAGAGGGCGTGGGGGGGGGGGCAGACAAACACAAAATGAGGTAAGGCACATCCGTGTAGAGAAGTACAAAAAACGTTAATTTAAAGCAATCGATACTGCAGTTGGTTGAGCAGTTTATTGCTGCATCACGTGTACCATTTGTCTGACTTCTGCAAGAACATTTGCTGTGGATTTCTATTTACTTTTCGAACAAGTTTATGGCAGACCGAGGAACTTGGTACAAAAGCAGATGCCGAAGTAAAAGCTGGAACTGGTCTCGCAGCCACTGCCCCGGGCACCATTTTGGGTGGGTCTGCAGTGTGCCCCTTCTTGCAACATTCTCCATCGTGGATCTTGCAGAGTGTGACCCAGAATAGCCGATTGTTTGTGGCCGTTCAGCAGGGAGACGTGACATATGTCCAACCCAGATGACAAAGCCCTGAACTGAAAGTCTTTGTCGCTCGTTGCTCAATAATCAGAATATCCTTCATCACTGACTATTCATGCTTTATTATCATTATTTCCACTGATCACATTCTTCCATTGTTTACCAAATTCTTAACCGTTACATTATCCATCTTTTAATGTTTACCCTTCCACGA
>NC_051414.1:1052006-1052704 GCF_015228065.2 Penaeus monodon
CCCCAAAGATCTCCCAACCGGTCTCTCTCAAAGATTCGGAGCACATGTAAAACTTCCTCTCTCCCTCGTTACAAAGAATGGAAACATACTTGTCTTCTCTGTCCAGCTTCTTTTAAAGCTTCACCAAGAGAACTTCCTGTGAGGTCGGGCGCTTCGGACACTACGACTCAAGAAACGAACCAATAGAGAGTTTGGCCTTCTCTCCTTTAGGGTGGCCGATAGACGTTTTAGGGCCGCATTTGACGTTTTTAGGGCGGCCGATAGACGTTTTAGGGCCGCATTTGACGTTTTTAGGGCGGCCGATAGACGTTTTAGGGCCGTCGTTAGACGTTTTAGGGCGGCCGATAGACGTTTTGGGGTCGTCGTTAGACGTTTTAGGGCGCCCGTTCCATGAATGTTTAAAATACGGCTTTTAGGGTATTGGTAGTCTTATCCCCAAAGAGTTTGAGGATAAGAAAATGAAATAAAAATTATGTAAAACTGAGGCCGTAAGGTTTAGTTTACCTAATAAAAGATTAATATGAGAAAATATAATATAAATTCCTTTAGGAAGAATAGTCCAGGTGAAATGGATAATAAGAACAAACAAATAAACTTTCCTGACTCTTCTTAGCTCACGGGGGAAACCTCACTTCCGCTACAGGGCAGTATGCTTAGTATGCAAACGCTCTCGTCGACATTCGCGCGCGCGCGCGTGC
>NC_051414.1:1052805-1052990 GCF_015228065.2 Penaeus monodon
GTTCAGAATGGGATGGGTGATTTGGAAATATTATTCCTGCAAGATGCTGTGTGAAGGATACATTTCAATAGTTACCCCTTGAGTTTGATTATATTTTCTTTGAAACATATGTTTTCTAAAATAATCTATTAAGGGGTAACCCGTAAAATTTGACTCATATTTCATAGGTGTACAGGGGCGTCAAT
>NC_051414.1:1054412-1054576 GCF_015228065.2 Penaeus monodon
TTCTTATATCGTCCGATATAAGAAATACATCAGATATTTCTTTTATTGCTTAATTATCTTGTTATCTTATTTTTTCACCTGACCAAAATATAAGTCATCTACATTTTCTTGTTTTTTAAAGGAGGTTGGGGAGGGAGTCGCTATGCCATTACAATATCTACTTC
>NC_051414.1:1054673-1054810 GCF_015228065.2 Penaeus monodon
GTACAATTTCCCTACAGCATTGGCATGCTGAACGTGGGATCAAAGGCTGTTCCTGAGCTCCAATCTGACCTTAAGATAAGCTAGGAACACCCAATTTATCAAATAACGACCTGTTTTCTTGTTGGCAAAGGTAGAAA
>NC_051414.1:1054925-1055321 GCF_015228065.2 Penaeus monodon
ATAACTAATAATCATAATTGGGTGGGTGGGGGGGGGGGGAATTTAAGCTTCCCGATGCATAACAGACATTAACCTGACCTTCACCATGGATACATTTGTAGCGAACGTGAATGCATATCAGATTTTTTTTTACGATTTCAATTGAAAATAAAATGAAGAAATGTAGTTAGTTTGATTATGTGGCCGAAAAAAAAAACAAGAAAAAGATGGAATTTAGACGTAGGACGAGAGAGAAACGTCATACCATTTGGGGTATGTAGGGTATGCTAGAGTATAGTGACATCACCAACAGGTGGCAAGTGATGTCATGACACCCTGAAATACCGAAGGGGGATTCAAATGCCTAAAAAACTTAATGCGAAGGGCACGATGCTATAGGCTGGTATGTTGGAGAAC
>NC_051414.1:1055776-1056125 GCF_015228065.2 Penaeus monodon
ACTGCTATCATACTCATTAATTTCGAACATCATTCTCATCATCATAATTTTCATTAGGAAATTTTTTTCTCAAGGATGTTTCATTATTCTTCAACCATTATCAGCATTCCTATGGTTGCCATTATTGCTATGTATAACACGATACGAGTTTTTATTTGTTCTTTTTTTATTAGAACTATTAGTGGATCGGCTAACAACACCGTTAAGGGATCGTGTTTCAGCAGCCTCTCAATCTGTCACTTTAATTTCTTTCACTTGTTCGAACCCTTTGATTCATCTCCATAAGAAATCTGATCGAATATGTTTATGATAATTTTTTTTCTATTTTCGTATGAATCGAATGTGAGTT
>NC_051414.1:1056243-1056443 GCF_015228065.2 Penaeus monodon
CCCTCTCCCCCCCTCTCTCTCCCCATTTTGAAGCAGATTTCAATATACCGAAAATGAAAGAATGCCGTCCAACCACATTGAAAAACCGCTTCAGATATTTGCGGTCACTGGTTTTGAAATCTGCTCCTCGTGTTCCGATGCTCTAATGGTTATAATGATGCGTGTTTATGTACATCTAAAGTATATGTATGTATTATGTA
>NC_051414.1:1056643-1056734 GCF_015228065.2 Penaeus monodon
CTTCATACATATAAACACACCATAAAATTAGGAGCTTATACTCGTAGTCATGGCATTCACTATCTATATATTTAAAGTGTTTTTTACAGTG
>NC_051414.1:1059445-1059918 GCF_015228065.2 Penaeus monodon
TGTACTTTCTTACCTGGAATATCACTACCGGCCTGTCATCCTCAAGGCGTTATTGGTTGACGCTGATAATCAAGAACTCCTTCAAAGTGTGAATATGTTGGATTATTTCGATTTTTTCGGTACCGATTGTTCGTGTAATTCAGCCATCTACCAAGGGTGCCTTGAGCCTTCAGACATTTACCAAAAGTCCGAATTATTGATACGTTTGACTTGGTGTCTTAGGGAGAAAATTTGTGTTTTTGGAGACACTTTATGGCATCCCTCGCTGCGCATTCCTGTCTGGCATGCAAGTCTTGCGGGATCCTGCTCGGCCGACGGCGGAGACGATGGGTACCTCTCATTTTTTGCACTTTGTTTTCGTCACTAGGCTCCTCGATAAGTTCCTCGGCTTGCTAATCCATCGTTCTGCAAGTGCAGTGAGCGCAGACAAGCTTCGAAATATTCTTAGGATCGTGCAAACATTGTCAAATATG
>NC_051414.1:1059957-1060948 GCF_015228065.2 Penaeus monodon
AAATGAAGTTTTGGGATTTGGTTGAGTACTGCGTACGGGTCTGTTCCTTCCTTGACGAAAGTATATATCATCTAATTTCATGTCTACGTGTCTCTCCAAATGCATTGGCTTGTGGACTCCATCACGAGCAAATGCTCAGTATATCCCGAGAAAGGGAAAATCAAATCATATAACTTGCTGCTCTGTAGCGATCCTTTCTGTAAGAGCAAATGAAGTCAAAGCACCTAATGCACTTAATGCTTTCATCATTCCAATCTCGGCTCTGCGATCAACACACGTTCATTTATGCTTAGCAACGAACTTAACAGAATGTCTACAGCACTCACAACTAGCACGCTTTCCCGGGCCACTTGGGGCAATTTATCACGATGCTCCGTCATGTCAGAAACAAGGCTGCAGAGACTGGGAACCTCAATAATGCAAGTAGTATTTCTCGTGTGTTAAACGTCAACTTACAGCAATGCAGGATAATACCTGTTGGAAATTCCAGTCATACAACAGAAAAAAAAATATTGTAGAAGGCTGTCTGTGAGGTCTGGTTGATATAATTCCTCTGAAATTGTTTTACAGGCTCTTCAAGACCCCGAACCAGTTACCCTCCCCCCCATACCTGTTTTCGCTTTACTGATCGTCGTGGTTCAAAGGCTAATTCACAAAATGAGGCTTGCCTTTTAAGGTCCCATTCATAAATAACTCATTCCTTTTGTTGAAGCCAAGTTCCCTTCGTAGACCTGGATCGCCAAACCTGTTCCTCTTATTGTATTATGCGGCATGGCTTGTACACAAACACGGATTTATTACCGTCTCGAATAGCATAATGGGCCAACAACAGCAAGTATCATTTCTTGTGAACGAGCTTTCTCTGGTACGATCGTTAATCAATCCTCCACTTTGCGTTATCAGTCATGGATTTGATCGGTCCTCTTCAGATCATTCGATCTGTCGATATGCACACTCGATGAAAACATGATTAGCTTACTCAGCATAAGAT
>NC_051414.1:1061184-1061259 GCF_015228065.2 Penaeus monodon
CGTTTATTTTTTTTAACAAACCAGTCAACAAACAAACAAATTAATTTAGCTGTTAGAGAAAGAGAATCCAATGAT
>NC_051414.1:1061449-1061738 GCF_015228065.2 Penaeus monodon
AACCCCCGCCCCCGGTATCCCCCTCACAGACAACACATGCCGACCGTAACCCAAGCTACGCGGATGACTACCCTGGCCATGGGGTTTTTGCCGCTGTCTCCGAACCTGCGATACTGCACAGCGCCCGCCCATGCCTCGCCCATCTGGGAAAGCAGTCGGTCTCGAGGGAGGCGTTTCAGCTCTCGTCTGCCTATGGGTGTGTGTGTCTTTGTGTGTATGGTTGTATGTGAGGATGTGCGCTTTTGTGCATGGTTAATTCTGTTTTTTTTTTTTAGGGGTAGGTCAATAT
>NC_051414.1:1062608-1062853 GCF_015228065.2 Penaeus monodon
GTGGAAGTCAAGAGAGAGAGAACTTACAGTAGAACTTGCCAACGAGCAGGAGACAGGAAAACAAAAAATACTTTAAGTAATTTCTGCCGGTGTAATAACTAAGACAAGGAATCAATTGTTTGTATGATCCATGTAACTTGTTGGCGGGCAGGTCACGTCGAAAGGCCTCGACCGAGTTCGGTTTCGCTTACTTCCCAGCGTTTGTTTCTACTGGCAATAAGTTTACTTAGTATATTTCATTAGTA
>NC_051414.1:1063272-1063385 GCF_015228065.2 Penaeus monodon
AGGTGGACTCAGAAATTCTTCTTTACGACTACAAGACAGTAAGTGCAGCATGCAGCTATCTGCCCTGAAATGTGTAATACCGCCCTTCAGCACTTTTCACCGAGCTCGTTTGA
>NC_051414.1:1063471-1063611 GCF_015228065.2 Penaeus monodon
TCGCAGCCATACATAGCCTATTAATTCCTGCTGAATAATCTGCGAGATGGAAAGGTCATATACTTTAAAATATAGACGGCGTTTATAGCTACAGACATTGTGGGATGTATGCGATCCACGTTCGAAACCACTTCTAGAGA
>NC_051414.1:1067037-1067607 GCF_015228065.2 Penaeus monodon
TGTTAACAAGCCAACAATAAACCGCCATAAGTGCTATTTTCGCTAAAAGCGCTGTTCAAGTTGCTCTATTGTTAATTTGTAACTCAAACAACTTGTCATTTGTCAAGTTTATGAAAACGGTTTAGTATCCACTGTGTTTACAAGGAAGGTGGCGGAAGACAAGTAAACGTTCTCTCAGTGTGAAAAGAAAACAGTGCTGATAAATTACTTGGGAAAGAGTGAAATGAGGACCGCGAGGAGATATGAGAAACCTTAAAGAATCGGAAAGGATGCGTAAAACGACGATATTTGGTGGAGAAAGTAACCAACGGAGAGTAGAAGTAAGACCATACTTTTTTCCCAAGTAGGACGAGTACCCTTTTACATTAAATGTTTCCTATGGCGGAACTTTAGTCTTTTTTAATGATTGCATTTATTCGACTCTGTTGTGACTTTTTTATTCTTATTTTTTATTTGTTTATCGTTTTAAGGTTCTTGCAATTTAATTATTAAGGTGCAAGTTCAGAATTACTGAGAGTGGTTTTCGAAAGGCGGAGAGTGACGTATGCTCGGACTGTTTTCAAATATGGC
>NC_051414.1:1067763-1068238 GCF_015228065.2 Penaeus monodon
CTGAAAGACCCCTACTTTCTCCATTCCTCTTCTATCTCTTCTCGCTAGTGCATAGTACTTCCATGCGTTATGTAGCGTCAACGGTGGTAGGGAACTGAGTCGACGGCCGCGGCACAACCTCTGCGCATTCTCATGCAAGATGCGCCTAGCAACAGCAATCAAGTAAAACTACCACAACGATTCGTAATAAATATTCATGTTGCCTTTAGAACTAATACAGTTTCACAGAGGGGTATACGCAGCAGATGAGGCAGAGGGTACCTCTCTATCTCTTCATCCGCTATGCATAGTACTTCCATGCGTTTATGTACTCAACGGTTGTGGGGAACCACACGGCCGCGGCCCCACCCTCTGCGCATTCTCACAATCCCTACAACACATCATAAAACTACCACACGTTCGTATACATCATTCCATGTTCCTTACTAATCTACATTCATAATCTTTATTACGCATCAATATCACTACGTTTATC
>NC_051414.1:1068302-1068392 GCF_015228065.2 Penaeus monodon
GACTAGACCCGCCACCCCTCACCTTCCTTTACCTCATCAACGCCCACATCACCCTCACCTCCACATCACTCTCCTAACACTACCACACAC
>NC_051414.1:1068712-1068781 GCF_015228065.2 Penaeus monodon
AGATGCCTACCGCGGGCTTTGCATAATTCCTAGTCAGGCGCCGACCACACAATGAATGTGTTAGGGTTA
>NC_051414.1:1069394-1070270 GCF_015228065.2 Penaeus monodon
ACTCCGCCCAGTGAGAAGTACCCAGGGTACTAGCAGAAGCGTGGTGCCCGTGGGTGTGGCGTGTTTAGGGGCAGCGTAGGAGGCGAACGGCCAACAGGATGTTAACGGCGGGAAGTAAACACTACGGACACGACCCCCACCTGACCCATTCCTCTGGCGTGTCCCTTTTTTCGTCTTTCTCGACTTCTCCAAGATAATATTGGCTGTTCAAGGTGACCTCATCTTTATGAGTAGATTGCCGTTTCTGTCTTGGCACTGCTCGAAAACGCAGTTCCATTTTGGGGCTACTCTAATGAGGTTTGATGTTGGTGATAGTCCTACAGATGTTTCTACCGGTCCGTGCCGAGAGAATGGCCTTTTATCCGAAATGATTGGCGTTTTCCCCTAGGCCTCATAGCAACTATCGACAGCTCGATATCTTAACCAAAATTTCTTCTTAATCGTTTAAAGATCGATCAACAGACGTTAAACTACCTCTGATTACCATGTACGTTGTACGTTTTCATCTTCGTATCTTGTGCTTGAAAGCAATGACTCACAATTGCTATTGAAGTAGGCAATAGTTATCATCTAAAGGATACTGAAAGTTTTCTTACATTATCGTACATGAAGCAGACAGCATCTCGAGGAACCGCGCGAGGGTCTCCGAGGCGCTCTTGCCATATTGTATATATTATCGTAGAAAAAACATTTTTCTCTCGTTTATTTAATACACCAAATTATTCTTAAAAACAACACAAAAACGTTAAGAAAGTAATCATTAAACCGTGTTAACATATTTCTAACAGATGAAGTGATAAGTTAAAATCTTTGGAAATGAAGTTTTCCTTCGTATTGGGCAGGCACCATATGTGTATGTACGTTTGTATGTTTGAA
>NC_051414.1:1070340-1070460 GCF_015228065.2 Penaeus monodon
ACTTTCGACCGTGGCGGCTGGGGTAACACTCAAGCCTGTCAGCTGAGGATTGCTCTTAAAGTCAGTGAGGGAGGCAGTCGAGTGTGGCGTTCGTTGAGAGTGGGTGGATGTGGTGGCCCA
>NC_051414.1:1070518-1071487 GCF_015228065.2 Penaeus monodon
GGGAAAATTGTGTCTGCCGATCTTGTATGGGAAAAACACGTGGTTCCTGTTTTACGTTGATAAAGACGTATTACGATTGTTTGAAGTTACTGGGACATAATTACTGCGTCGCTACTGAGAATTCTCCGGACATGTGAGGAAAAGAAGGTAATCTAAATCTAGTATTTACGGAAGATTGTAGAAGTTTTGTAAAGGAATACCCCTTTTTAAATTAAATCTCTTTATCGAATCAATTTCCTTAATACTTCTCTCTGCATGCCCAACAGATGCATCATGACGAAACAAAACTTTCAGGAAAATTCACGTCAGGATTTTTTTTTTTTCAAAAAAGGAGAAAAAATGTATAACAACCCAATTGAATGACGTCATGGCCTTGTTTAAACGGAGCGTCACTCTTTTCTTCGCAGCCAGCGAGGGACATGCAATGAACGGCCGCTAAGACATGGTTACACACACATCTCTAGGGATTTTGTTGTTTACCAGCTGTTATGAGTATCCATAGTCTGTTGGAAATTATTTAGAAGTTCAGCATGATATCGAGGATGTGTGCTGGACATTTCTGATATTTTTTCTTATTATGATTTTGGAGAAATTGAAAATCTTACGACCAAAGTTTCGTTGTTTCTGGCAGCTGATGGTTAGTCTTATTAATTCTTGTTCATGGTTTAGAAAAAAAAACCTCTTCTATTATACACGAATCAACGCGTAAAAAGTAAACAAACGGGGTTTTAAACGAGAAACGAAATCCTCTCATAAAAGCCATACAAGTGGGGAAAAAACTTCTTTTAAGTGCTATCTTTATTGCGGAAAATGTATTGAAAACGTGTTTAAACTACGAGGACAAAAACGTGTTTAAACTACGAGGACAAAGAGCCGGAGCGCTATCGCAGCGGGAGATTTACGAGGCAGGGAGGATGCTAAAGACAGTCACTCTTTAAGATATCTAATACCATAAAGAGGGTTAGGGTT
>NC_051414.1:1071531-1072888 GCF_015228065.2 Penaeus monodon
CCCTTTTCGTTGTGATTTTCTTTTTGCAACTCTGTTTTGTTTATGTAGTATTCACACTTTTTTTTAGTGCATGATAATGATTTGCATGTTGGTGTCGCTGAGATGTACGTTGGCTAGCCTGTATGGTGACACTGAAGCGATGGTATTGTGGCATTGTATGGTCTATGTGATGTTTTGTATAGTAACAGTATTAAGACTATATCCTCTTTAACTTTAACTCTGGCTACTATTTCAGCATGTATAGTTATCATGATTGCATTATATAGTGACTAGATAAATCCATTACTCGACGCGGCCAGAGCAGTACAATGACCCCAGAACTGCAGAACAATAACTACAAAATTTGCAACTACACCAACTACAGAACTACAATACAATAACACCATCCATTTCACTACGTCATAAATCCACACAAAAGCACACACAACACCACACGGTCATCAAGCAAAGGACAATAAACAGCACTCCCACTGCTTGCTTGCCAGGTGACCGCTCTGTCCTGCCAAGCAACTTCTCACGAGTGTTAACAAATACGAGTCTGCAAATGCCAAGTATTAGTGACGAATCAGAGGTTAAAAATGAGAGATTTCGTTGTTTTCAGGGTACGTGTCTTCGTGAGCATGGGACTCGGTTATGTTACTCCGTGTTGAAAGGAAAAACACGGTAGAAAAAGAAATGTTTTTTTTTATTATTCTGTATACATTGTACTGTTTCATTGCATCGCTGCATATACGTGTGTGTATTTTTGTTCATCTGTATACTGTGATGTTGCGGCTAAATTTTGATGTATTATTAAAATGTAGGACCGCTTTACAAATATACATTTTTTGTTTCTATTTTTTTTTTCTTACTGTTGCCAATAAACCTTTTAGGACAAGAATGCATAAAAACAAGGGAAAACGAGCCAAGAAGGAATTGCAGACGACTCCGAAGGTCTGAAAGCGACCTCGTAAGGACCGTTATCAAAAAACTGTTATTAACTGTGTGGTTATCTTGGAAGTGATTGGTGATTGGAGTCTCGCAGATCTCATCTCGAGTTTATGGGTCTCTGTGGTCACGGGGACAAGGATGTGGGGGAAGGATGGGTTGTGTGGGGAGGCTGGAGGCGTGGGGGTGGTGTGGGGAGGGAGGGGTGGGAAGGGGTATGGGTGGGTGGGCGGCATGTGAAGTCGGATGTTTATGACGCTATGCTGTATAAAACAAGTTAAAAAAAAAGTAAAAGAAGAAAAATGGAAGCGTCTGCATAGAAATGGCGTTGGTCTTTTAGTTAGAAAGTCTCAAGGAAATCCCGCCAGATTCCCGAAAGTCGGTCGTTTCTGAAATGGAGGGATACAGAAGAAATAATTATGCGTTATTT
>NC_051414.1:1072977-1073128 GCF_015228065.2 Penaeus monodon
ATCCCTGTGAGTACTTTACATATTATTAGAAAAAAAAAAAATTGGCATTCTCAGAAATGATTACCAGTGGAAGAAAATATAAATAAATAAAAGACTTTGATTAAATGATCCTCCTCTTTTAGGTCGTTTACTTAGCAGGAGACGAATGTAA
>NC_051414.1:1073277-1074066 GCF_015228065.2 Penaeus monodon
TGATTCACGCCCCTGTAATGCGAGATCACGTGATTTTTTAGGCCGCGTGAAACCTTAAGGATTCATTGTTTTGCGTAAAAATGGGGAAGAGAGATTGTGCGTTGGTCGTTAAAGAGATATATTATAGCCATAAACATCAAGAAAATATATTTTTAACATCCGTAAAATTGAGGGAAGGAGAATAAGATTTTGGATGGAATATTTTTTTATTACTGATAATCAGGGGAAGTTTTATTATTGTTGTTTTGTTTTATCATCATCATCATCAAGATGGGTGTTCATTACTTTGAAATTTATAGTGAATTACATATGTATGTTAAAAAGTGCATAATATACATATATTCGAATTTGTGGGCAATTTTATATCTAAAACTTACAGAACTCAATTTATTCATTAAGAAAAGCATATAATCCATTAACACACTGCCGCTGTTTCCTTAATATCGCAAAGTAATATTTATATTTGGATTATTCTGTACATGTCGCGCGCGTGTTTCAGAGTGAAAACTGATTGATTAAATAAAAGAATTTTATGTATCCTCACGTGTCAATTTCTAATATACTTTTTTTTCAGTTCGACGGGAGTGCTAATTGATTTATGGCTATAAATAATTTCCGAATTTGCATGATACTCGCGTGAGAAAAAAAATCGCTTTTGATACTCTTTAATAAGGGTCTTGGTACAGAAAATATGAATGAAAAAGAGAAAAAATAAAAGAGAAATCGAGACCGTACAGGCGAGCGTAATGGAAAACGAAATTCCTTAAAAACGTTAATGAAGTTATGCGT
>NC_051414.1:1074168-1074348 GCF_015228065.2 Penaeus monodon
ATTTTTTCCTTCCAAGGTCACGGCAGTAAAATGATCGCGGTGAGAAAGTGACGATGTGGGGGGGGGAGGGGAGGGGGAGGACAAGGAAAGAAGGTCGCAGAAGGTCGTTGATAAAAAAAGGAAAAGAAAGGTTAATGAAATGAGGAAAATTAGGGCGTTTGTGAAAGAGGAAATATGGGA
>NC_051414.1:1074490-1074811 GCF_015228065.2 Penaeus monodon
TGGCCATTGTTGAAAAGATAAGCGGTTAGAGAGGAAGGAAATTACTGGTGTTTGGGTTTTAAAAATAGAGCAATTTGGATCGCGACGGGAGAATAGGGTTAGGAGTAAGAGACAGAAAGGGTAATAAGAGTAAAAACGAATTTGTATGCTCTTTAGTAACTGGATTATACAGTGTACACTGACTCGTATCATACAGTAATAGCATAAGTACAATGTACAGTAGTTATGTAGATGTCTACCAGCAAGATGAATAATGGTATTTGCTGAAGAGGTTAGTACAAATTAACTAACAAGATAACTACAACATTAGACGAATTTTGA
>NC_051414.1:1074845-1075973 GCF_015228065.2 Penaeus monodon
CGTAAAACATGGAAAGTAGAATAAAGCAAATTTAGATTTTATAGGAACTGGAAAGGAGTCAACAGCAATAAACAAACAATATCCGTTTCTTTAAACTGTGCGGGTGGGGAGGTAAGGGTATTGCCTTGTGTCCGAAAGTATGCATTGCGAAAGATTTATATAAAAAAGATGATGGAGGAGAGGACGCAGTTGGCCGGATGAGAGAGACGTATGGCCACAAGAAGGGTACAATTGCTTGTTAGGGTACAGGGTACACTTAGAGTGAGAGGATGCGGGTACGAAAGCAGTTAGGGAGGAAAGGGTGAGGGAGAGTAATGGGGTAAGGATGATACCCAGCTGTTTGGAGATAAAAGGTTTTCTGAATATTTCGGAAAGTGAAGGCGGAAATGTGGAGAGACAGAATGAAGAAAACAGGGGGAAGTGAAAGATGAAATTAAAAGAAGACGATGAGAGAAGAGTGTGGATAACGAGTAATAGTTTAAAAAACAATAAATTGAAAGGTGATTAAACGAGGCAATATAAGTGAAAAAATATGTACGGTCGTGAAGAAAAAAATGCCCAAAGAAAGATGCCAGAGAAAATGCGAAGAAATGGAATATTTATGGAATATAGTAAAAAAAAAAAAAAAAAAGGAAAAAAAGAAAAAGAAAAGAAAAAAAAAGTAAGGAAATGGAAGAAAATCCAAGAGAAAACAAACAAGTGTCCAACTACAGCTGTGTTCTTCAGGATTAAAAGCAATTGTAGATGAACTAATTTCGAAAATGAAACATAAAACTACAGTGCAAATCAAGGAGAGTGAATCGTGACCACGCATATGATGAGAAAAAGAGATGGATTATAAGATGGGGGGGGGGGGCGAGGGAGGCCAAAACAGGAGGGGAATGGAAGTAGGAGGAAATGGACGATGTTACGGGAATAAGTAAAAATGGGAGCTCTTGAAAAAAAAGGGGGGGGGACAGCAAATGTTATAGAAAACGGTAGGCAACGAATGTTAAAGAAAATGGGAAATAATGATAAATATTACAGAAAATAGGAATCTGTTGAAGAAAATTGAGGGGGAGCTCAGATGTTGAAGAAAATGAAGTGATGTCAGATGTTTAAGAATACAAGACATGGAAATATGTTACG
>NC_051414.1:1076069-1076326 GCF_015228065.2 Penaeus monodon
TAACCACCAAGGAAACGGAAGGGAGTGATAAAAGTGAAAAGAAACACGATAAAGATTTGTAATTTAAATGTAAAGGTAGATATGTATTAAGATTTTTTTTTATTAAGATAGACAAACTATATTCTTCATAAAAAAATACGAGAGAAAGAAAAAATGATAGGAATCGGATAGCAGGTAGGATAGAAGGGGAGATGGAGGGGAATGATAATCAGATGGGGGGACAGAGGCCGGAGAATGCACAGAAAAAATCATAAGAA
>NC_051414.1:1076502-1076608 GCF_015228065.2 Penaeus monodon
TTTTTTTTTTTTTTTAAGCTTTTAATTAGGTCAGGTGGGAATTTGGGGGAAACTTTTTATGTTTATACCAATCATTTGAATGGTTTATTATGGAACAGACATGTAG
>NC_051414.1:1077881-1078015 GCF_015228065.2 Penaeus monodon
GAAGATATTTTAACTTCACTTTTTTCGCTCGACCTCCTGGGCTTCGCTTCCTTTTCGGGAAAAGAACATCGCGTCTCCCTCGTCGCTTGAGACCGAGGTCAGGTCTACCTGGCCTTGCTTTGGCTTCGTTCGGT
>NC_051414.1:1078112-1078383 GCF_015228065.2 Penaeus monodon
CCCTCGCCGAGCGGCTTCGTCGAGGGAACCGCTTGAATAAACGGCTTGCGTAACGCACGGAAGTCGTAAATCTTATCAAACGAAGTACTCGCGGCGTCACCTTCTTCGACGCATCTCGAGGGGAGCCGAGTAGGATGGGTTGGATGAGTAAGTGGATGGGTAAGAACGTTTTTTTTTTTCTGAGGATGGGTAAGTGGAAGCGTGGGGATGAGTAAGCGGAATCGTCTCCGTCGTGTTGTGTTGGGATGAGTAAGTAGAATTGTCGCTGTGT
>NC_051414.1:1078480-1081195 GCF_015228065.2 Penaeus monodon
TAATGATGAATAAGCGGAATTGTCGCTGTGTGGGGATGAGTAAGCAGAATCGGGGCCGTCGTGTTGCGTGGGGGTGAGTAAGCAGAATCGTTCGTGTTGCGTGGGGATGAGTAAGCAGAATCGGGGCCGTCGTGTTGCGTGGGGATGAGTAAGCAGAATCGTCGCTGTTGTGTTCGTGGGGATGAGTAAGCAGAATCGTCGCTGTGTGGGGATGAGTAAGCAGAATCGTCGCTATCGTGTTGCTGTGTTGCGTGGGGATGAGTAAGCAGAATCGTCGCTGTGTGGGGATGAGTAAGCAGAATCGTCGCTGTCGTGTTGCGTGGGGATGAGTAAGCAGAATCGTCGCTGTGTGGGGATGAGTAAGCAGAATCGTCTCCGTCGTGTTGCGTGGGGATGAGTAAGCAGAATCGTCGCTGTGTGGGGATGAGTAAGCAGAATCGTCGCTGTCGTGTTGCGTGGGGATGAGTAAGCAGAATCGTCGCTGCGTGGGGATGAGTAAGCAGAATCGTCTCCGTCGTGTTGCGTAGGGATGAGTAAGCAGAATCGTCGCTGTGTGGGGATGAGTAAGCAGAATCGTCTCCGTGTGTTGCGTGGGGATGAGTAAGCAGAATCGTCGCTGTGTGGGGATGAGTAAGCAGAATCGTCTCCGTCGTGTTGCGTGGGGATGAGTAAGCAGAATCGTCGCTGTGTGGGGATGAGTAAGCAGAATCGTTGCCGTCGCGTTGCGTGGGGATGAGTAAGCAGAATCGTCTCCGTCGCATTGCGTGGGGATGAGTAAGCAGAATCGGGGCCGTCGCGTTGCGTGGGGATGAGTAAGCAGAATCGGGGCCGTCGCGTTGCGTGGGGATGAGTAAGCAGAATCGGGGCCGTCGCGTTGCGTGGGGATGAGTAAGCAGAATCGTCTCCGTCGTGTTGCGTGGGGATGAGTAAGCAGAATCGTCGCCGTCGCGTTGCGTGGGGATGAGTAAGCAGAATCGTCCCGTCGTGTTGCGTGGGGATGAGTAAGCAGAATCGTCGCTGTCTTGTTGCGTGGGGATGAGTAAGTAGAATCGGGGCCGTCGTGTTGCGTGGGGATGAGTAAGCAGAATCGTCGCTTTGTGTGGATGAGTAAGCAGAATCGTCGCTGTGTGGGGATAAGTAAGCAGAATCGTCACTGTTGTGTTGCGTGGGGATGAGTAAGCAGAATGGTCACCGTCGTGTTGCGTGGGGATGAGTAAGCAGAATCGTCTCTGTCGTGTTGCGTGGGGATGAGTAAGCAGAATCGTGGCCGTCGTGTTGCGTGGGGATGAGTAAGCAGAATCGTCGCTGTCGTGTTGCGTGGGGATGAGTAAGCAGAATCGTTGCCTTGTGTGGATGAGTAAGCAGAATCGTCGCTGTCGTGTTGCGTGGGGATGAGTAAGCAGAATCGTCGCTGTCGTGTTGCGTGGGGATGAGTAAGGGGATGAGTAAGCAGAATCGGGGCTGTTGTGTTGCGTGGGGATGAGTAAGCAGAATCGTCGCTGTCGTGTTGCGTGGGGATGAGTAAGCAGAATCGGGGCCGTCGTGTTGCGTGGGGATGAGTAAGCAGAATCGGGGCCGTCGTGTTGCGTGGGGATGAGTAAGCAGAATCGGGGCCGTCGTGTTGCGTGGGGATGAGTAAGCAGAATCGGGGCCGTCGTGTTGCGTGGGGATGAGTAAGCAGAATCATCGCTGTCGTGTTGCGTGGGGATGAGTAAGCAGAATCGGGGCCGTGTGGGGATGAGTAAGCAGAATCGTCGCTGTGTGGGGATGAGTAAGCAGAATCGGGGCCGTCGTGTTGCGTGGGGATGAGTAAGCAGAATCGTCCCTGTCGTGTTGCGTGGGGGTAAGCAGAATGGTCGCTTTGTGTGGATGAGTAAGCAGAATCGTTGCCGTCGTGTTGCGTGGGGATGAGTAAGCAGAATCGGGGCCGTCGTGTTGCGTGGGGATGAGTAAGCAGAATTGTCTCCGTCGTGTTGCGTGGGGATGAGTAAGCAGAATCGTCGCTGTCGTGTTGCGTGGGGATGAGTAAGCAGAATCGTCCCGTCGTGTTGCGTGGGGATGAGTAAGCAGAATCGTCGCTGTCGTGTTATGTGGGGATGAGTAAGCAGAATCGTCTCCGTCGTGTTCCGTGGGGATGAGTAAGCAGAATCGTCTCCGTCGTGTTGCGTGGGGATGAGTAAGCAGAATCGTCGCTGTTGTGTTGCGTGGGGATGAGTAAGCAGAATCGTCGCGGTTGTGTTGCGTGGGGATGAGTAAGCAGAATCGTCGCTGTCGTGTTGCGTGGGGATGAGTAAGCAGAATCGGGGCCGTCATGTTGCGTGCGGATGAGTAAGCAGAATCGGGGCCGTCGTGTTGCGTGGGGATGAGTAAGCAGAATCGGGGTTGTCGTGTTGCGTGGGGATGAGTAAGTAGAATCGTCGCTTTTGTGTTGCGTGGGGATGAGTAAGCAGAATCGTCGCTGTCGTGTTGCGTGGGGATGAGTAAGCAGAATCGGGGCTGTGTGGGGATGAGTAAGCAGAATCATCGCTGTCGTGTTGCGTGGGGATGAGTAAGCAGAATCGGTGCCGTCGTGTTGCGTGGGGATGAGTAAGCAGAATCGTTGCCGTCGTGTTGCGTGGGGATGAGTAAGCAGAATGACTAAATGACTAAATGACTAAATAGAGTCATGGGCAGATGGCATGGGAATTGGGGACAGGCAGAACAAACCAGGATGCG
>NC_051414.1:1081250-1081319 GCF_015228065.2 Penaeus monodon
GCGTCTGTGTTGAGTGTGCCACTGAAGGGAGGGGCGTGCAGTGGAGCTGTGTCTGGGGTAAGCGTTTAT
>NC_051414.1:1081675-1081951 GCF_015228065.2 Penaeus monodon
TTGAAAGAGTGAAAAGGAGAATGGAAAGGCGGAAAAGTAGGGGAGCGGTTGGAGGGAAGATCCGCAGTGTGTTGTAGGGGGTCTCGAGTGGACCAAGAGAGGGGGGGAGGGCGTAGGATAAGTGGCACTAATTAAGAAGGCGGAGTCGTTCGTTGTAGGTATAAGTGGTCACTTATTCCGTCCGTGAATTTTAGAAGAGGGCCACTTGTTCCTGGTTTCGGACGATCTGTGCAGACACATGAAAGTGTATTAATTCTTTCGTATTTCTTTGTTGTT
>NC_051414.1:1082014-1082106 GCF_015228065.2 Penaeus monodon
TACATATATATACATATTTTGACTCTGACTCCTCAGCAGAGAGCAAAAGTGAATCATATATTATTCTTTTACGTCTAATGAGGAGACTCATT
>NC_051414.1:1082400-1082661 GCF_015228065.2 Penaeus monodon
ATTTCTTTATTAAATTTGTTTATTAAATTTCACCAAGAACCATAAAGATTAACCACGCGAAAAAAATACAACCGACGTCGCTTTCGAACCTAATTTGCATTATTAATAAAAGAAGAAGAAGAAAAAGCCACAAGCGTCTTCTCTCGTTTTAAGAAGCAACTAATCTCCGGCTGAAGGCCAGGCGACAGGCGGGAGTCGAGTGCAAATGCAGACTTATATGTGGCCGTGACGAACTCGTTTTTATTTTCATTTTGTGTGTTG
>NC_051414.1:1082912-1083072 GCF_015228065.2 Penaeus monodon
TTTTTTTTTTTCCTCGCGATTTTCCGTGTGTTAATTATCTGGTTGTATGTGTTAATTTTGTGATTGTTTTTTCTTTGTGGCCGTGACGATTTTTTCTCTCTCGTTTCTTGGTGTATACTGCTGTACGATCTTTGTTTTAATTATCTAATATTTTTGTTGC
>NC_051414.1:1083583-1083711 GCF_015228065.2 Penaeus monodon
GTGTTGTTTTTGTCTTTATGCACGTATGTTATATGTCGTATATATTATGCACATTTTTGTACATCAGTGTAGAGAAATCCGTGAGATTTCGTAGGGCACTAGATGTACTATTGATGGATAATGTCCGT
>NC_051414.1:1083858-1084387 GCF_015228065.2 Penaeus monodon
CCCGTGAGTAACGATGACTAATATCTTAGTTTAATTAATTTGTTATCACTATCTCCTTGTTTTGAGCGACGCGGATTGCAATCGTCTCCCCTTACCAGCTCAGTTGCATGCTTGTCCGTTTACTTAGCGTTCTTATCGCCTATACGTACACATATATATCATCTGTAGTAGATATGAGCCATTGCATGCTCAGCACAAGTACAGGACATGACAAAAAACGCAAATAAAAATTGCAGGGAAGCTCCGTCTCTTTCACACTCGACAAAGCACACTTATGGTACTTAAAGTAAAGTCTAAATTTACCTTCTGAGACGAGGATACTTCAGGGGACACTTAAGAATGGAGGCTCGAAATAGTAACGAAGCTCGGGTGATATATACCCAAAGGTGGTTTTGTTGCACCGTTGTTGAGAGCGTACGGGTGCAATGTTTATTATGGATGGAAATGCAGTATTTGTGTTTCTTGCAATGAAGCTTTTTTTTTTTTTTTTAGTACATTGCAAAGTTTAGGTTTGAATTGATGTGGTTTG
>NC_051414.1:1084462-1084790 GCF_015228065.2 Penaeus monodon
AATATCAATTTAATTAGCTATCGAGACTCTTAGTCTTAATTTTTAGTTGATATTTTAAGAAACGCAGCGAAAATAAGCCACAGACGCTTTCAAATAATAATCAGGTATTAATTTTGGGCCTTCACTCACATCCTACTTTGACAACATGACAACATTTTTATTATCTGTACCAGCAACGCTTTATGTGCCAGTTATGTTAAAAAAAAAACTTATGATGGTATCTCTACTTGATTTATATATTGGAAAAATAAACAGGCTGATATCTGTCCCTTTGTCGCTCTTGCTGTTTTACATTTCGTTTCTCCCTAATCCTGTTTACATTTCTTTA
>NC_051414.1:1085213-1085283 GCF_015228065.2 Penaeus monodon
AAAGCGCGTAATCTTAAACATCACTTTTTCGATCAAATGATTATTGATATGATTAGTGATTTATATGGTG
>NC_051414.1:1085954-1086033 GCF_015228065.2 Penaeus monodon
AGTTGGAGATGAAGGCGCCAGTAACATTGCTAATTCTTGCAGGAAGATGAATTTACAAGTTAATATATGATCCTACACG
>NC_051414.1:1086233-1086573 GCF_015228065.2 Penaeus monodon
ACACAAATAAATGCAGACACGCACAGAGCGACAGACAGCCCGGAGAGACACCCACACCCACCTCATCTCCAGTCGACAGACAACATTGTTTACACTGCAAAGGTTTAACGCAATAGGACAAATTATGTTTTTCTTCTTTTTCATCATCATCTCTCCTTTTTTTAAGGTCCTTTTTTTCGTATGTTTTTTGTCGCTAACCGCTCCTTAGTCGTGAATACGCGGGACGAAGTACAATTGAGTTCGTTGAGTGATATTTTTTTTCTTCTTTTTAACTCCTAAGAATGTGCAGTGGGGTTAATCGCCGTTTTCTTTGCGGTTACGTGCGTGGGTCGTTTTTTCG
>NC_051414.1:1087005-1087104 GCF_015228065.2 Penaeus monodon
TCTGCGCTGCTGTAACGCCTAAAAATACACTGAAAGCAAAATGACAACAACAAAAGCATACTTCTAAGAAACCACTCAAGTATATGCATGTCACAGCCT
>NC_051414.1:1087550-1088119 GCF_015228065.2 Penaeus monodon
GGATCTCTTCGTGTCGTGGCGAAATGTAAAAACGTGTGTGTGCGTGCGTGCGGCATTAAAATGGGCCCGTGAGTAAAATGACTAATCTTATTTTAATTAATTTGTTATCAATCTCCTTTTTTTTGGAGCGACGGGATTGAAAATGTCTCCCCTTACCAGCTCAGTTGCATGCTTGTCCTTTTACTTACGTTCTTATCGCCTATACGTACAATATATCCTCTGTAGTAGATATGAGCCATTGCATGCTCAGCACAAGTACAGGACTGACAAAAAACGCAAAAAAAAATTACAGGGAAGCTCCGCCCCTTTTTCACATTTCACACACTTATGGTACTTAAAGTAAAGTCTAATTTTTACCTTCTGGGGGCAGAAACTTCAGGGGACACTTAAAATGGAGGCCGAAATAGTAAAAGTCGGGTGTTATCCCAAAGGGTGGTTTTGTTGCCCCTTTGTTGAAGGGTAGGGTTTGCAATGTTTTTTTATGGTGGAAATGCAGTGTTTGTTTTTCTTTGCTGAGGCTTTTTTTTTTTAGTACTTTGCAAAGTTTAGGTTTGAAATTGTGGGGTTTG
>NC_051414.1:1088155-1088486 GCF_015228065.2 Penaeus monodon
GTTTTTAAACAGTATACCAGTCTGTATGTAAATATCTTTATGTAATTAAATTTTAATTTACTACAGACTCTTTTCTTAATTTTAGTTGTTTTTTAAAAAACGCAGTAAAAATAACCCATGACGTTTCAGAAAATAATCGGTTTTAATTTTTTGGGCCTTCACTCCACCTACTTTGACAACATGACAACATTTTTATCATCTGTACCAGAAACTTATGATGGTATCTTCTCTTCATTTATGTATTGGAAAAAAAGCAGGCTGTTATCTGTCCCTTTGTCGCTTCTTTGCAGTTTTACATTTCGTTTCTCCCTAATCCTGTTTACATTTCTTT
>NC_051414.1:1089073-1089195 GCF_015228065.2 Penaeus monodon
ACACATTTTATTTTTGTCCGTCACACTTCTCAGTTGAAGATGAAGGCGCCAGTAACATTGGCTAATTCTTGCAGGAAGATGAATTTTACAAGTTAATATATATCCTACACGCTCTCTTTCTC
>NC_051414.1:1089378-1089775 GCF_015228065.2 Penaeus monodon
ACACAAATAAATGCAGACACGCACAGAGCGACATGACCGCCCCGAAGACAAACCCACAACCCACCTCATCTCCAGTCCGACATACCACATTGTTTACACTGCAAAGGTTTAAACGCAATAGGACACATTATGTTTTTCTTCTTTTTCATCATCATCTCTCCTTTTTTTAGGTCCTTTTTTTCGTATGTTTTTTTTGTCGCTAACCGCTCCTGTATTGTCGTGAATTACGAGGGACGAAGACAACTTGAGTTCCGTTTGAGTGCTTGTTTTTTTTTTTTGCTTTCAACTCCTAAGAAATGTGCAGTGGGGTTAATCGTCGTTTTCTTGCGGTATACGTGCGTGGTTCGTTTTTTTTCGTATGTTTGTTCGTGTTACTGTTATTTTTGTTAGCCTTTTG
>NC_051414.1:1090088-1090311 GCF_015228065.2 Penaeus monodon
CCTTCTTAATTAATTAATCTTTTTTTGGTTCGAATGTTATATCACCACAACCAAACCATATAAATATCCCCATTAATCATCAATAATCACCATCACAGACTCTCACTATCAACTCCCACCTCTCTGCGCTGCTGTTAACGCCTAAAAATACACTGAAAGCAAATAACAACAAACAAAGGCATACTTCTAAGAAACCACTCAAGTATATGCATGTCACAGCCCT
>NC_051414.1:1091011-1091216 GCF_015228065.2 Penaeus monodon
TCTACAAACAGAAAGCTATTCTTGCTGATTCCTGTCTGCTTGTGAGAACTTTCTAGATTAATGTCGACTTTTGCCTCTTGTCATGATTAATGGGCTATTAAGTGTGAAGGTTTTGGATTGCCTGTTTTAAATATCTTACATTTGTATATTGCTGATAAGATGTGTTTACGTTTCTATTTATAATCCTTTTAGCAAATTTGGTGTG
>NC_051414.1:1091729-1091859 GCF_015228065.2 Penaeus monodon
CGATGTTGGAGGACAGATTATTTTTCCTAATCTGCCATACTTCCCAGTGGGAGATGTGGGCGCCAGAAACGAGCATCGGGATGAAGATGAAGGCACCGTAGTCCCATGGGGTAGGTCTACGAACTACTTT
>NC_051414.1:1092395-1092633 GCF_015228065.2 Penaeus monodon
ACAACTAAATTTTTTCCCACAGTTATATGATTACGTCACGCCTTCTTGCTAAATGAAAGCCGATACCCTTTACCCGCAATTTATGATAAGGAGGAACGCCGTTTTGAGTGGGAAATGGAGTCACGTCAAAGATTAATGAGCAGTTTGCGCGGGTTAGGGTTTGTTAGGAGGCTGGTGCAAATGCATTATGTCCCGCTGTTGGTATTTCGTTTGTCAACATTTTCTCTCTCGTCGGGTT
>NC_051414.1:1092790-1092926 GCF_015228065.2 Penaeus monodon
ATTCGGGTTTTCTTATTGTCTCTCTTGTTTCGTTTTTTTATCTTTATTTATCCATCTCTTCGGGTTTTTCTTACTTTTTTTCTATCGTTTCATTGTTTTCTGACTTTTTTCTCTCTTCGTTTTTATCTCCCCCCCA
>NC_051414.1:1093036-1093162 GCF_015228065.2 Penaeus monodon
CGCTTTTCTTTTTTTATCTTTGCTCTGTTCCTACACATATTAAATGTATCTTTGTTTCATCTTTGTGTTTACTCGTTATTTTTATATCGTTTCCCTTCATATCTGCCGTTTCATTTGGGTCATCTG
>NC_051414.1:1093199-1093950 GCF_015228065.2 Penaeus monodon
CAATAGTTCTATGTCTGTTTTTCTCTGCTGTAGGTATATATATTTTCTTGCACGGGTATTTTTACCCTTAACTGTCATGTCTCCTTTTCCATTCACCCGCCACTCCCGTTTCTATTCTCTTTTTCTATTCCTTCTCATCATCTTTGTGCTTCATATGTGCAGTTAGTTACCTCATTTCTCAGTAAAATGTCAGTCTCTCTTGAAAAAATGTCTTGTTTTTGCTCTCTGTTTTACCCCTGTTTTCTCTTTATTCTGGTCCCTTTCCCGTTTTCTTCGCACTCTGTTCTCTCTCGAGCTTAGCAAAATTTACATAGTTTGGTTGCATGATGTGAGTGTTAACTTGTGGTATTGAAGTTCTTTCTTGTGTTCTTTGTCTTGTACCCGTTCAGTTATTTTTCATCGCTTAACCACATTTCCGAATAGCTGCTTTCAGAACGACGACGTGAAAACAAATATATTTATTGATAAGGATAATAAATATGTTTTGCCGAGACAAGATGAATAGAAAACGAGATTGGACGAATAACTGATCCATTTTCGCGAACTAGGAATTACGTACACCCCGAGAATGAATGAGCGAGGATGGTTTGCCGACGTGGGTGACTGAAGAAACAGCCTTGGAGTGAGACTCGAGACGGAACAGGTGTTCAGTCTCCGCTTTCATATTGGGATTCCTCACGTGTCGAATCGTGTTCATCGTGCTGGAGACTCCTCGGTCGAGCTATGGGGATTGTTCAAACCGAAATAACGT
>NC_051414.1:1094154-1094955 GCF_015228065.2 Penaeus monodon
AAACATACATATTCCACAAACCACTGCAAGTCCCATCAAGTCAGCAACCCTTATAATGACTCAGTTAATGGTTCTTGCAGGTGTGAGAATCTGGGTCAGCATGCGGTTGGCTGAGGATTCTGGCCAGGATGAGACTGTCCGTGCATCTGCTGGCCTGCTGTGTCTCCTTTCTGCTGGGATTCATCCTCTTCTGCCTCTATGGCGGGTTTTGGTAACCCTGGACAGTCCTGTTAGTTGAACATGATGGAATTCCTTTGGTAATCCGTGCAACCTTGTCGACATTTCCTCGTTTTCTTCGATTGGATTTTTTGTATAAATATTTAGAAGGGACACTAATTTAAAACAGTAAATGTTTAACTTCTTTTTTTACACGATGTGTTTTAAGGGTGCAAATTGTGAATGTGATAATGCATGACTAATGGAAGAAATCATTAATGCTATTCTTTTGCACTGACAGATTTCAGGCTTCCTCCAGCGACGAGATATACCCTTAACGAGGAAGATAAACCAGGTTACGGCGATGTTGGAATATTACAGGTAACGAATGATTAATTAATAGCAGTATGATTAATAAAAAAAAACGTCAATAATCTGATAATGAATCAATGTTGCACTAACAACTTGATTTGTTAATTAGCTGACATATTTATATTTTTTTTTCCTTGTTTCTTCGACAGAAATTAGGCGTTGAATTTTTAAAAGACTTTAAGAATCCTTGTTGGTATGAATATGTGGAGGAGGAGAAGCAGGTGAACTTTTATCAAGAAATTATCAAGTCTTCGTCGCGGCTTAGGTATGTAC
>NC_051414.1:1096371-1097613 GCF_015228065.2 Penaeus monodon
TGTCTTTTGGACAAAAGAATCCTAGTGAAAAAACCGACCAGAATGAAGAAACCATTTTACCTTTTCAACAATCACCTTATCAACTTTCCCAGATACGTCACAAGGAAGAACTCGGGCACAGTCTTGCGATGTCTGCCGTACTTCTTCCTGGTGGGGCAGCCCAAGTGCGGAACCACCGACATCTTTCAGCGAATTAATTCCCACCCCGATGTCATCCAGCCAGCTCTGAAGGGGCCGCACTGGTGGACGCGGAGGAGATATGGTAGGTGGTGGCTTGTGGTGAATTGCGGGAGGGTGTGTGGTGAACAAAAGAGGGTTGTGGTGAATTGCGGTAGTGTGGTGAAGATGAGTTGGTTGTGGTAAATTGCGGTAGGTATGTAGTGAATAAAAGTTGGTTGCATGTATGATAGGGTTTATCTACTTAATACTGGCGTTGTGATATAAAACAGAGGTTACTGAATTAAAATATTGAAGAGTGATGGAGGCAAGAGAAATAAGATTGATCCATATTTTTTAATCGACATTTCGTTTTGCATTTTCTACAGAATTACGTATTTCTGATTTAATTTGAAATATGAGTTAGTCAACTGCATTGCTGAACTATTCATTTCACGCAAGAAAAAAATATTAAACGTATTAAGTTGCAGCCTCGGGATACCCTTCTCATGGTGATGCTTTGTCGTAACTCACTTCACGCCAGCTCTCTCTCCCTCACGTAACTTCACACACCTTTGCTTTCAGGACAACCCTCCTCGGACAGGCCGGTCTCCTTCATGGAGTATTTGGCTCTCTTCAACTACGCAGCGACCAAGATTGAGGAGCAGTGGGTGCTTTCCGGCAACAGGCAGTTTCACGAGAGGATCACCGGCGATGGAAGCACGTCGACCTTGTGGGACAGCAGCCAAACCATGACCTATTTATACTCCGTGTTAGACGAGAGTGATGTGGACGAGTTGGTCATGGACTATGTGGCGAAAAGAAATGGCTCGTTGAAAATGGCGGGTAGTAATGGCGTATTAAATAATGGTTTCATTAAAGGAAGGACGAAGAGGGATCAGTTTGATTGCTGTTATGGTGGTTCTAACGATGCGGATTTTAATGCGAGAGTAGAGAAGGTGACATATAGTCAGAACTATAGTATTCAGCCTGGAGCAGTGTTGCCAATCACGGTGGCCGATGTTATACATTCGGTTATACCAAACTCAAGAATCATAGCAGTAATAAGGGAGCCGGTGTCAAGGT
>NC_051414.1:1097675-1098664 GCF_015228065.2 Penaeus monodon
CTTGTATTTTGAAGATATTCATTCACAAATAATTATGTATATCGGTTTTCTTTTTTGGATGGAAGCTCTTAGTAATGTTTTCCTTCTTGCATAATTCTGGTTATATTTTGATTATATTTTTAGTGAGAAAAAGATAGACTCAGATAAACAGAAAAATTACATACGCTCACATAGAAGAATATAGGCACACACTCGCTCCCGCACGCTACATTCAGATCATACAGTCGCACACAGAAAACAAACGAATAATTAGTTATTTTCATTCACACACACACAATCGTATCAATAGACATAATATCCATCATTTATCAATATATAACTTGTTTACTTTCTTCTTTCAGGTTGTATTCCAGTTACCTGTTCTTCAATCTGAGGTCAGCGGTCTCACCTGAGAGATTTGACCTCTTAGTCAAGAGCTCCCTTGAAATGTGGGAAAACTGCACAACAGAATACTCAGTGAGAACTTGTGCCTACAATAAAACATTGCAAAACGCTATGGTAATTTTGATTTTTTTTTTCTACACAAAAGTTTTATAATTCGAATGAAAGTATAGTGTACTGTGAAATACATTTAATTTTCTGCAGCTGTGGAGCACACATGCAACATGAAACAAGTAAAATAGATTTGATTTCATAAAATAGTTGAGGCCATATATAATCCATTAATAAGAAGACTTAATAAGAGTTGAGGTGAAGCATTATTTTTTCTCTTTATTTTCTCTTACTGCAGGGTGTTCGTTTGTATAATGGGTTGTATAGTGTGTTTTTGTGCGACTGGCTGAAGGTGTTTCCTCGAGAACAGGTGCTAGTTGTCAGAATGGAGGATTACCATCAAAATATGGTCTCTTCCTTAGCTACAATCTACAGTCATCTTGGCCTAAGTAAGTTTAAATTCTCCTTTCAGTTCCAGAGCCCAGTGAAGTAAAATTCCTTTGATGGATGAAATGCAAGTTGCATAGTTTAAGATTTAGATTAATGATTATGATATT
>NC_051414.1:1098693-1101211 GCF_015228065.2 Penaeus monodon
TCTGTTTCCCTTATTTAACCTATAGTCTTGGTACTTTAGCAAAAAAAAATGCTACATATAAGAAATGACCTCACTATATTCCCAGAAGTGACCAAATTATATAATGATGAAGTGGACCCAGTAACCTCTACCTATGTCTCCCTGGTATTACACAGGACCTCTAACAGATGACGAAAAAGAGGTAGTCAACACAGCACCAATACACAATAAAAGCAAGAGGAAAAAGACTGTAGGCAAGATGCTCAACTCCACTGCTGACATTCTGCGAGAGTTTTACAGGAAGTTTAACTCGGATTTAGCCAACCTCTTAGGAGACTCCAGATTCACTTGGGAGGACACTTATGCTATGTGGTAGTCTTGTTTTTATATTCACTCTTGCAAGAAAAGGTTGTACTTTTTTCCCCATGGTATTGCATTAATAAACAAATACTTGGTATAATTTTAAGCCAGTTTCATCTTTTTTTAAAGTTTACCATATAAATTTTATTTGTCATAATTTTAGTATATTTGAATTTTATTAATATTGTTTTTATAGTTATCATCATTCCTTTGATTATATTATTAATCATAAACATCTGAGTTTGTACAAGAAATGCAATCTGAAAGATCTTTAGAAAATTTTATTCCACCACATATGTGAAGCAGAGTGGATATATTCTGCATTGCCTTGTGATATACTTCATATTGAAGTTATATATTCATTAAATGACTAATACAGAAATCTTTGTTGTGCAAAGTCCATGGACTGTACTGGTTTTATCTTCTGCATATTGGACAATGATTGTCTTGAAAAGTATCAGAAATGCATCTGTGGAGGCCATATTTCAATAATGAATAATAAATGCGCTTTGGTCTGTTGTATCATTTTAACATAAATGTTTTTTGGAACTCTGTATGATCAAAATACTAATTTGAAATAATCCATTTTATTGATCTATTTAAAACTCCTCACCATAATGTATGTCATATTAACAAATACAGTAATAAAAGAAAAAAAGATGGAAATAAATCTTTGCAAACATGAATTTGTATTTTACTTTTGGACCCAAAACATCAAATGGAAATGCATAAATTGACTCGTGTACAGGTACCACTGAGGACGCATTTTAATTTTTATGCTTGGAAAATGTCACTCTTTGCTGCAAATTATATTCTAAACTAAAATAACCAGTCTTTCATGCTTAACTTTGCTTTATCTCTAAGGACTGCATGCATTTTAACTATCATAGTTTGGTTATACCTTTGACAAACTGAAAACAGACAAAACAGACATGTAATACAATTGAAAAAAAAAAATGCATTCTTTATATTTACAACAAGGAAGATATAAGGTTGTGCAGTATTTTTTCTCCATCAATCAAGGAAGAAAGCAAGAAATATCAGCTTAGAATTTGGACTGATATTGACAAGAGTGAAAACATGCATAGGGTGAAAACTGCAACTCCAGTTCAGCTCTTGAAAGACTTACTGGGAATGGGAAAAGGGAGTCATTTTGAACTTTTTTAAGTACGGAAATGTGACTGCATATTTTGAGGTAGCTTTGTACGAATATTCAAGCTTCTAGGTTTAGTGATATATGATATGTCTTTTTCCAAAGTGCACTATTAATTTCCAAGAGTGATTATATGATATTAATTTCTGCAAAAAGCATTTACATAAAAGCTTTCTCCAATTAGTATACCTCGCCTGAAAAATACATTGTCATAGTTCTCAAGCCAGCATAAGAGATGTAAAACATTGTTCAACTATTTACCTTTCATCTGGGTATTTATCTAATGATATGCATACCTGCTCAGAACTCTTTATGACTTGCTTTATGTACGAATGGCTCGAACACATATCATATGAATACATACAAACTGAAATTTATGTATAATAAATGTTGCTCAACCTATTTTCCGCCTCACGGCAAATTCTCCTCGGTCCCCTATCATACAACACTAGTCTTCTGTATAAGGGTAAAAATAAAATTAATTACGAAAGGTTTCCGTATGTATTTTATCTTGCAATATATGCAAAAACCATATTTTTTTCAGTGTCTTTCAGTATAACCAGATCAAGAATCTCTTCACTGTTCACTGGTATAAAGAAACAGGAAAGTGTATTCTTTTTAAATCACTGAAATTCACAAAATTTATTGTACTCCTTTTTTCAATTATTATTTGATTAGTACAGGAAGAATGATAATCTTAAAAGGACAGTTGCTCATCCATTTCTTAATGAACTATCTATGAAAAAAAAAACTAACTTCCTTCATTAATTTCTCTTAACATTCTATTTGTTTACAGGCTGTAATTAGTACTTTTTCTGGTAAGTTTGCTTTTGAATAAATTAATACAGTAAATGGGTTATTCACAACACTCAAAATCAAAGGGAATGAAAAAAGTACAGCAAAACACAAAAAAAAAAGATTTCTGTTTAAAACATGACGAAACAAGAATTCTCTCTTATCAGAAAACATTCACGAACCATACATTTTCCACATGCCAATGCAAGCTAGTATGGCCAACTTCTAAAA
>NC_051414.1:1101307-1103232 GCF_015228065.2 Penaeus monodon
GACTTCCATATATATATATAAACAATCTCTTCATGCATTATTTTTAAAAAGTTTTTGATATTTTTAAATCCATCCCTATTTTTAAGCTCTCCAGAATTTCAAGAAAATATCAGAACAGCATGCAACCTTCTGACCAAGTAGATGCACAATGAAAACATCTTAACAAAACTGTTTTAAATATTTTATGGTTATAAGCTGTCTCCAATCAATGTTTTTAAGCAACTCTTGAAGAAAAATATAAAGTCATCGACCATATTAACTTTTCTGGTGAGTAAGTGTTTAACAATTTTCTCACAATTCTTTCTTTGTGAAAACATCACATATCCTACAGGTTTTTTTTTTCCAACTCTTTGCACAATTCATGCTTCAATGTTCAATTTTCTCGAACTTGAAATTCCACATTATTAATCTATAAATCATTTCCTAACATAGCTGCAGAGACCCCTGACATTAAGCATATATAAACATCAATGTGACAATGGATTGCAAAAATGTTTTAACATTACAAAAACAAAAATTCACAAATGTTGACCTTAGCTTAACTTTTTGTTTTGTTTTTTTATCAAAGATTTGTTGACGAGTGCAGGATATAAGTTACGATAATCAAATCGCTTACAACCTACTAAAACCTTAAGTCATACTGCAAAGCCTTATTGGTGTGTTTGTGTGCTTACGTGTTGAAACATAAAAATGCAGTGGTTTGAAATTCTCATAATCTACTACTTACAGTCCCCTCATTAACCCTAGTCCTCTAGACACAAAATGGCAAAATTTCTAATGAGATCCATTAAGTAAGTGCTTTTGCACTCCTCTACAGCATTAACACCGGGATTTTAGGTACAAAGAACAAAAGAATAAAAACAATAATCATTATTGTAGCACACAGTAAATTGCCTTTCCAGACACAAGTTCACTGTCCATGGAACTAGTCATTAAGTTCAACTTGTAAGAACCCTGAACACTATAAAGACATAAACAGAAGGTAAATGAAGCAAAGTTGGTTTTGCTCTTGAGAGAGGTTGTTCCATAAACAGTGCTTATGCCGAATTAGACAATACATAGCAGCCTTATACTGACTATTCACTTACACTGCAAAAGCAAAAACTTGTATGTCTGAAATTCGTCTGACTCACCTAGTAGTAGCACAATCAAATAGAACATGCACGATTTAATCTACATAACAAATTAGCCTATTAGAACAGCCCATTTCAAAAATCACAAGATACAGCATTCCCAACCATTTTAATCTCCCTTTTCCTTAATTCAAATTCCTGTCCTTTACAGAAAAAAAAGAAGGAAAACGAAAAATTAGGAGTATAATAAATAGAACTCAACATTCCAACACTTCAATGTATCTCATGAGAAGTGAAACACGGCTTCCTTACAGTTGGATGGATGTCACAGGCTCTTTCTCCATTTTTGGGAAAAAGGTGATAGCTTTTCGCATTTTAATCACCTTCTTCTGTTTGTTTGTTTTTTTGTGGGGGGGGGGGGGGGATTGATCAAATTACAAGAATGCTGTGCTTTACATTGCTTTTTGTTCTCAATTTTTTTTTCAAAGTGGTTGTTCAAATGAGATAAAAAAGCTTTGACGTTTATGGGTCTCGTCACACATGACACCAGAGAAAATAGCTGCATGACATTATGTGCACCACAAAACTAACACAACACATGTGTACCAATATGAAGTTTGACAATTTGGCAGTTTCAGAGACTGAAGGAAGATCTTGACAGAGCGTTGCTCTTAAAATCACAAACTTATCTGAAAAGAAGGAAAAGAGAATACATTTTATAAATGAAACAAATATGCAAGTGGTGCAGAATTCAATAATTTTGCTGCTCTTGATGAACATGTCGAAATAAAGTAATAAGATAAACATTCATATAAACAACTCTCTTTCCATAATAACAGCTTCTATTGAAAA
>NC_051414.1:1103366-1104218 GCF_015228065.2 Penaeus monodon
CCTAAACTAATATAATGCAATACTTACTACTATAACTTGCAAATAATTTATAGCGTTCTCTATGAGAAATCCCTAAACTGTGAATGACCTGACTCTGCAAGATTATCCCCATGATTGATCTACACAGCGACACATCCGTTCCCACACCTGCAGGGACTTACCGACAAAGCGTTGCATCAATCTGTGTGAGAGAAGGAAGGGCAAGTTTGATCTTCCGTCGGTAGTTGGGGTCCCTCTGTAAGGGATTTCCCTCTAGGTAAACTGTCTGGAGGCCTTTAGCATTCTCCAGTTGCTTCAGGTCGTTCCAGTCACTGATTTGATTGCTGTTGAACTGGAATATAAATAATGATTTCAATAAATCAATCTTATCCCATAACTCAAAAGTAAAATTTCCTCCTGTGCCCAAGTAACCATTCAGGACATATTTGAAGAACATGTGTCCTATTGCTGCAGGATGACACAGTAGGGTGGCCAGTTCCTTTCTGCTCTATAACTACTTAGCACTTTCACTGCAATGTAAAATGAACTGAAAGATGGGAAAGACCATTTTGAATCAAACTCGCTACATATGGCGGCACCATTTATACAACTCCATTACTGATCCCCAAGCAAAGTAATATGCTTACATTTGTTTTTTTTCTAACCCCGAAGGGTAAGCCAGAAAATATAAATCTATGATTATCTGGTTAATGAAGTGGAAAATAATTTAGGGTATATTCTAAATACTCATAATCTTATTTTACTTCTCTGGTGGTACAATATTTTTTAAAAATTTGTCTCTCTTACAAATATCCCTTTACTCCCCCCCCCCTAAAAAAAGGGCAATCCTGTCTAAAAAACGAGAAAAGATGA
>NC_051414.1:1104292-1104559 GCF_015228065.2 Penaeus monodon
AAGATCATCTCACCCAAAACTCCTCTAACTGATGGAGATGACTGATGTTCTCGATCTTTTTGATTCTATTGACGGCCATATCTAAAGTCTGCAGCTTGGCATTGTTGTCGAGGTTCTCCAGCTTTTCCATGCCGTTGTGGGAACAGTAGATCTGTTCCAGGTTCACCAAGCGACTCAGTCCTTCAACCTTGGTAAGTCTGTTGCTCTGAAAGATGGAGGAAGTGAAAATCTGTAACATGCTTACACATGCATACACACATGCATGCG
>NC_051414.1:1105310-1106302 GCF_015228065.2 Penaeus monodon
TGATGAACATCTATGATTTTTTTTGCATTAACACCATTAACATAAGCAGTATAGCTGTAATGTTCTGCTATTACAATATGTCAGAACTTATGAGGTATTTGAAAAGTAGCTAATGATACTGCATCATCGCTGTACTCTCCTATCTTTATTTTTTCCTGTAGCTTTTAGATCACTGGAACATGCTATATACCTGTGCAGCATTATTGGTGTCATGAGCAAATTTCTGAAAAACTGACATTCTCAGTCCATTTTTCACTTGCATAATGACTAGCACACACTTGAAGGTTCCCAGATGCCTGTCAGATACCATTTGTTTCCTCCATGATATATTTTTGGATAATCTTTCCAAGTACTTCTCCAATTTCTAATGGCCTGTAGCCCAGCTTCTTGTCTTGAGGAATCATCTTACTTGCTATTATTGAGGTTCTGAAGCTAATTTCTTTAAACAAAAGCATTGTACAAATCTGTTTCCTGCTCTCCAAACATATTCTTCCTCAACACAGTTTTCCAGGTTTTCTGATTTTCCTCTTTTCTGATTCCAGTTTTCCTGACACCCCAGATCCTGCCTATGTTTTTACCATCTTTTTCTGGTCACTTTTTCATATATTACTGGATTGATAGTGTTCTCAGGGCTGGGTATCCTTCCCTTCCTCAACATGTTACACAGCTGTCTGGACTGCTACTACTTCTATTAAAAATAATGATAATCAAAAGATGGAAAGAAGAATACACATCATAATCAATCACAAGAAGGGCCTGATTTTACACTTACCTGTACACCAAGAATTTCCAGATGAATGAGAGAATCCAAGTTCTGCAGTCTTGTGATTTTGTTTTTTCCAAGGAATAGACTCTTCAGATTTGTCATGCCATCTAAGTTTTCAATTACCTGTTAGGAAGAAAACTGACACTTAATACTTATTTCTCGTTACTATATTTTGATAAGAGCATTATAAACATTACAGCCAACTTATTATCTATACTACTTAATA
>NC_051414.1:1106735-1108592 GCF_015228065.2 Penaeus monodon
AACAAAATGCTTGAGATGACTCATTAGAAAAAAAGAGTCACTGATTTATCTCCTGATAACTGGATCTTTTCATCCTTATTGTATAAATCATAATACTAATAACTTCCTCACCCTTATCTTATTATCTCCCAGTTCGAGAAGTTCCAGGTTCTTCAAGTGGTTGACGTTCTCAATACGGGAAATTTTGTTGGCACACAAGAAGAGCTTTTTTAGGTTTGTGAGGCCTTCCAAGTTTTCAATTTTCCTTATTCTATTGAAGGAGATGTCCAAGACCCTACAAAAAAGAAAAGAAACAGTGAAAAATGTGTGCACACATCTAAAAGTATTTGTATACATGTTTCTCTGAATTACTTTAGGGAATTCATTTATACAATAAAGAATTTATTAAAAAACAAGCTAAGGTAAAACATGCAGCTTTGAATCTAGAGCCCTAAGAAAAAAGTTTACAGAACCAAAAAGCTCCCAAAGATGCATACTCAATACATAATACATACTCAAGATTAACTAGCATAGAGAGGTTCTCAATCACAGTTATTTGGTTGTCGTAAAGCTCCAGTTCTTTTAGCATCGTAAGCGTGTGAAGATTCTCAATTTTTTTGATGAGGTTCCATCGAAGACACAGTGTCTCGACACAGGTTAGTGCCTCCAAGTTCTCAATCTTTGCAATTCGACGATGATTCAAATCCACCTCCTGCATGTGAGGAAAACTCATTACATATCAAATACAAACTACATGTATCCTTTCTCCTCTTTATACTTTTTCTTATTTATCAGCATCTATCCCTCTTCTTGTTACTTATCTTTTTGTCCATCCCTCCTTATGTACTGCATCAGTGTATAGTGATAACCCTCCAAAATGTCCTTATCTCTCTCTCAATCATAATCACTCCATTTACATAATCATCAATTCATTTCTATTATCAGTGTACATATATATAGTATTAGCTTCTATAATCCAAATATTTGCAAGATTATCAAAATTAATCTTTCAGCACTATGTTAAAATCATCATTACCTACTATATTTCTATAGCTAATATATAATCTAAGCTTAAAGAAACTGATTTTTAAAGACATCTTTATACAGTTATTGACATCAGTTAGCAGAATGCACACCCAACCACAAAAAATGTTATATCTGTGCAAAAACATGCCCTTATCCACATTCACATCCAGTCATCCATGCACACTTCTATTTAGCTCACACAACCTTTAGAAGAAACAAGGGAATAAGAATATTACCGATGCAGATGGATCCAAGATGACTAATTCTTCAGTCTCTCCTTCATCAGCATCCGCTACAGAAAAAGACAAGTTTTGCAAAATGTTTAAACTTTTTGTTTAAAACAGGTTTCTCTGATATGCCACAAAACTCAGTCATACAAAGTGTTGATCATATCAATGGGTTTCTTTTAAATAAGATTATGTGCCTCGTTTAAAGCTTTCCTAAACTTACAGAAATATGATTTAAAAACCTTTTCAAATTTAATTAATTGTAGTAAATGAATTAAAGATTTCACACCAATGGCTGATTATGCAAGATAGTTATACCTCTTGGTTCTAAACCTCACCTCTTGATTCTTCTTCAACATCAGATTCAATAGTTGGTTCATCATACTCTTCAGATTGGTGATTGGCTGACACTTCGTCAGAACCCGGTGACATTTTGTCTGCTGACGATTGATTGGAGTCCCCCATGGCTGTTTAAAGATAATAATGCCCCTTTGTATTTGATATTACATGCTGGCATCATCAAGATATTAATATGAAAAATAACAGCTGCAATAAAAATGGCAGTCAAGTGAAATATTACTAAAAATTTAATTAATTCTTGTTAAGGGGGAATAAAGAAATGGTT
>NC_051414.1:1110128-1111551 GCF_015228065.2 Penaeus monodon
TTTGGGGATAGTTTAAGGGTCTTGTACCTTCAGGCTCTGTTTATTGTGCTTTTAATTTATTGGGCCAGGGTTAACTTCTACTAGTGCAGGATTTGAACTCCAGGCAAACTTGGCTTGGACTGGTATACTTCTAGATAATTTGAGTGACTTTTAGAAATTCTGAATTCTATGAAAATAGATGGTATAGCACAACCTTTAAGTAAAATAATACATGAACATTATAAAAATCTCAGTTAACTAAAACAGTGCTTTTAAAATGCTTTGCCATATACCTTGTAAATCTAGAAATTGATTTCTGAAAAAAAATCTTTTCAAATCTACTAAACTGAAGTAAATAATGAGGGTCAAACTGTTTTATATTCCTATATCATATAACATTCCTTTTAACTTACAATAGGAATGTTTAAATGAAATGCTTACAAGATTTCAATAATATATTGACTCCATAAGGTGCTGATATAAATATTCTACTTTTTATACAGAGCAAAAAATACTATAATGTTATCAAAGATGCAAACCAACTGATTAAGTCCAAAGGCTTTAATTGCAGTTTTCTTCAATTGTATAAAAAGCATTCTTCAGTATCAGACCGTCATAGTGAAATATGCCTCGTTTTCCCTCGAAACTGTTCATATCCACTTCAACTTTCACGAATGAAAATATTAGCAATAAACCCACTAAAAGATATAAATAATGAAGGATAATTTTTCCATGCTCTGTGTCTTACTTCTTGAGTTTCTCCCTGTCTTGTTTGTTTACCAGTATCACTTCTTAAATCCAACAGGCAATAAAGAGTCAACTATCGTCCATTAAACCAATAGAAAACAGTGACTCACGCGGATTCGAAAGTTATCATCAAACATGAGTCATAATTGATATCATAAATCTCTGACAGATATCGACTGTTTTCTCGCACTTCTCAACGAATCATCCTGCTAAATTCAGTCGTAATATCAAAATATCAAATTCTGGTTCATTATTTACGTAAAAGTCCGTGTTTATTTTACTTACCAGTGTAGTGTATTGGGTGTTGGTTTAGGTGTGTCTGGATTTGTTTACATCGAGTTTACGAAATGTACCGATTTTGAAATATTATTGATTAATTCTACCGAGAGAATCGGGCATATTATATAAAATAGCTATATGGAATACTTTCCCAAGGATTATTCATTTTCAGATGTTATAGCAAAATAAAGAATTATTTTCCTGTTAAATAATTTTATACATTTCGGGAAAACAGCGGCCGTTACTTAGGGAATTTTGCAAAAAATCAACCGTAGCATTATGCATAAAAAATCAAAAGAATATTTTACTTATCAAATACTCTTAATTATCACATCAAAGTTACATATTTTTTCTATAGACACCATCTGAAATATTTCGGGAAAAACTCGGCTTTTATAAAGTCATGCGCACTGTAACT
>NC_051414.1:1113177-1113259 GCF_015228065.2 Penaeus monodon
AAGCATGATCAAGTCTTTTCACGATGGCATGCAAGGCACCATACAATTCAGTGGCAGATGCTCTGAGGGCTTTGACACATGC
>NC_051414.1:1113300-1113400 GCF_015228065.2 Penaeus monodon
TGGGATCTTCTTTACTCTCCGCCATGTCTTTGGTTCCTCATCTGAAGGCATCTGCCTCCATACAAGATCAAACAGTAGACTCTTCAACCTGGCCCGGCCC
>NC_051414.1:1113944-1114084 GCF_015228065.2 Penaeus monodon
CCCAATGTTAATCTCATTGTTGTTAAAGCGTAGGAAGCTAAAAATATAGCGTACATCACGCTTATATGGGGCGAGGGGGTAGCTAGGAGTTTTATGTTTGTGTTCTTAGGTGTACTAGTGTAAGATGTGAAATTTGTCTG
>NC_051414.1:1114658-1116265 GCF_015228065.2 Penaeus monodon
GAGCGGATTGAATATGGAAATTTTATAGGCACGAGTGAATTTACGATTTTGCATTTGTCTGGCTGAAAGTTCATTTGATATGTGACTTCCCATTGCTCGAGGGAGTCTAGGTCAGTCTGGAGGAGGTTACAGTAATCGGGCGTCCTAATTTGTCGATAGCTGAGGCTGCCGTCAGTAAAAGTCATCGAGTTAACAATCGTAGAGGGAGGTCATTCATGTAGAGTAGTCTAGCACAATAACGTCTACATGTTTAACGTCACGTCCCTCTAGGAGTCTGGAAATGTTGTGATGAGTAACAGTGAGTTGGGATTCGCATGATCGTATGGGTCGGAATTCGTGTTGTGTGCCAGTATGTTAGTGTCAAGATGATTCAGTATGTATTTGTGTATGATGATGGAGGTGAGGGAGATGAGGCGATAATTTGATGGGTCAGTCCGGTCACCTGCCTTGAAAAGAGGGGTGACGTCTGCACAAACCTGAGGGATTGTGTGACTATGATTTGGAGGATGGGGGCGAGGACGGGGCACAGGTTTTGAGGAAAAAGGAAAGGATTTTGTCGGGTCAGTTGCTTTGTTTGTGTCAACTATTTCTAGCAGTTTCTGGATTCCGTTTGTTCTGATGTCTAGAGTTGGGATGGGTGGGTGGGGGCTGTTTGGCATGTTCGGTGTAATTGGGGTGTTCTTGTGTGAAGACAGAGTGGAACTGTGTTTTGAGTAGATGAGCTTTGTGTTCTGGTGTGGTGATAAGAGTGCCGTTGTGGTCTTTAAATAGATCTATGTTAGTCCTGTCTGCACGTCTTGAAGAACGTAAAGAAGTATCTAGGGTTGTTTCTTACATCGTGTTCGCGTTCGACCTTCTTTATGTTTTGGGCAAATATTTTTTTGAAAGATTTGAAATTGGCCCAATATTCCGGTGTGTTGTATGATTGCGCGCGTCTGTAGAGTCTCTGTTTTCTTCGATGTTGTCTGTGTAGTGTGTACCTACTCGATGTTTTTTGTGGGATGTGATTTTTGATGGAAGTGTGTATGAAGTGTTTCAGGCTATTCCAGTTTTCATCAAGTCAGGAGTAGGGGTCAGAAGATAGAAAGTAATGTCCCTTATGATCGAGTCTATGTCGGCTCTAGAGTAGAGCGAAATAGGTCCACGTCTACATTTCTATCTGGTCGGTCGGAGGTTTGCATCAACAAGAATGCTGTCGTGGTCACTTAGTCCTATAACAACCTCGCTGTTTGTTATATGGAGTGTGTTGTTTGTGAGGAAGAGATCTAGCGTTGTGGGCAGTAGTTGAAGGGCCTAGGTCGCCAGTGGGGCGTGTGGTGACTTGGGTTCGCGCTGGTTTGAATACCGTTTGTGTGTGCGAATGTATTACGTTGTCAATGAATGTGTTGTGTAACTGGCGCCTGTTCGTGTGGGGTTTGAGATGACACCGCCACCTCTCCCTGTGTCAGTTGTTCTGTCTCTACGCATCACTGTCATATTATAAGGAGGAATATTTCCGCAGAGTCTATGTCTGATGTCAACCATACCATATGATGTTTGGGTCGTAAGTGTCAACAGTATGGAGGAGTTGGGTCTTTTTGGATGTAATGCTGCAGAAACTAAGGTTG
>NC_051414.1:1117322-1117544 GCF_015228065.2 Penaeus monodon
CGACCTACCGCTGGCGCCCGAGCCGAGAGCGACGTTTCCCGGGCGCCGACGGCAGCGAGCGGCGCAGACAGCGTGGCGCCAGCCAAGCACCGTATGCCAGGGGGCGAAATTACCATCGTTAATCATTCACTTTCTTTGTGTAATTGGAGATTAAGGAAAAATGCAATTAGATGTTTTTTGGTCTTGGTTTGCGTCATGTTTTCGCGTTTTTTCTTGAAAACA
>NC_051414.1:1117640-1118280 GCF_015228065.2 Penaeus monodon
CGGGCGCGGGAAAGCGCATTCCGCCCGCCCTCTGTCCTTCCGATGCAGAACCTTTTGTAGCAGCTCTGACAGACGCGCTGATGACGTTATTTGAATAAAACATTCTCTATAAATAAAAGCTACAATTTTCATTAAATAAATAAGAGTATGATCTTATGTAAAGGATTTCTAAACAGAGAGATTAGCCCACTACTTGTGTTTACGTGAAACTGCCGAACTAGGCTTTATACCTAGTTACAACAATTGCATGTCTTGGGTCCCGCCAAGAAGGTGACCCAAGGGACGTAGCCAGACCCTTGTGTTGTGTCCGACATTTTTGTTTTCCCTTGTCGAAAAACAAAGATAAGTACTGCTTTCGGTACTCTTTTGGACAGGATTATATAAGTGTATATGTGGAAATAATAAATATATGCTTGTCAGTTCTGAAGTGTTTCGTATTAAAAGCAAAATACATACTATTTCATGCTTCAGGAGGGTTAAAATCAGTGCCTTGAATAACGCTCGCTACCATGTGCCAACTAGATATGTAATTGAACGAAAGATATACGAGATTGAGGCACAAGAGGTACAGAATTGAAAGCATAAAATAATAGCCTTCAATAAAAGCGTGAAAAGGGGAGTACTAAGATATACCGAACGA
>NC_051414.1:1119439-1120095 GCF_015228065.2 Penaeus monodon
AGAGCGTGAAAAATGCAAAACAAAATGGCGCTTCTCCCGTGGGGATTTCGTCGACCTGCTTTCACAAACCGTCGACTTTGTTTTGTTTTTTATATCAAATCCATTTAAGAATAATAAGGTACAAAAGGAAATAAGACAACATTTTTTTCGGTGAAATTAATGTCTAACACTTTGTACGAAAAAATGCTTCTTAGAAGTATAAGTACAGTGAGATGAGATGAAGGCATGACTTGCATTTTCGAACACCACTGACATCAAACTCTCGTCTTTTTATCGGGATCGTAATAATCCTATGATTAAAGATAAAACGATAATCGGAGTGGAAACAAAAGTTCGGGCGTAACGAAAACTCACAGTGGGAGCCGAACAGCCTCCCTCGCCCGCCATTATTTCGTCTCCATGAATCAAGTTCCCTTGCAGCTTTCACGCGCCTTTTTCCCTCGAGAAGTAGCAGGTCCCGAGGGACGCCTCGCATCCCGCGCTCTTCCCGGGAGCCTCGCCCTTCGCCGCCCGCCTTCGCAAAGGGCGTCGCCTGGGCGTTTGTGGCTCACAGAAGGCTGAGGATTCTGGCAGAAGAGCAAGGGGCAATTTGCACGGAAAGATTTTCCAATTTATCATTATCTTTCGTCACTGATCGATTAAAAACACGAAGGCAG
>NC_051414.1:1120253-1121330 GCF_015228065.2 Penaeus monodon
TCACTGTGAGGGTTCTATGAGCCAGAGGTCCCTCCAAAACACGCTACGTTGGGTACCAGTGGAAGGGCTGGCTCATAAAAAGTAGCATAACACCAGCGATGATAGTTTTAATAATGAGGAATTAAAGTGCAGTAATAACACGTTCGATGGTAGTGATAATAGCAAGAATAATAAATAAAGTTTAAGTGAATACTAGCACCATTTAATCTTATTTTTCATATATCTTTTCTCTTTCACAGCCATGCACGATCTATGTTGGAGGTTGGACATTTGCGCATTTCTTATCCGTGCTCACGGAACGCGTCGCGGGAATCGTTGCCGTTGTCCTAATTCGTCATTCGATTCGGCGTAAAGCAAAAGCTCCTGACGTAACATCAGTATTTGATATATCACGAAAATAGCTACAGATAAATTCCGCGAAATGCAAACCTGGACACACCTCCTCCGTCAACAATAAAAGCAAGATTCCCTCTCCAAACCACAGTCTGGCTGCTTCGGCCCCGGCACGACACATGAGCCAGCTGTGGTACCACGACACATGACGGGGTTCGTGTAGCAAGCCATCTCCCGGGCAGCTTTTTATTCCCTTGGTTTCTTCTTTCCACGCTCAAACGCACACAACTGACCAGGTATGTCGTTGACTATTTTGTTTGTAAATAAAGTAACAAATAGGTAGATGTATGCCACAAATAAAATAAAATGGGTAAATGCAGCCAATAAAACGGTATATCACAACAAGGAAACTCGAGCACATGAGTTTGAAATTCGAGATACTTTTGTTACTCGTGAGAAATTCACATGCCATTTGATTGGTGTTGTTAGATTACGATCTTTTGATCATTACAGAAATATTTGTATTCATATCACGCAGAAAGACAGATTGCGAACTGTCGACTCATCGGAAACAGTTATCTTCGACAGGCATTGCCATAGCCAGCAAAATACCGCATTAGACAGAGTGGCTTCACGAGAAAGGCGTCTACGAAATGGCCATTCATCTTTTCATCACACGGAGAACCTCTGGTCATTCATAACGAGTGCGACAATAAAGGCGAGCTATGGCAGTGCACGAAAGGG
>NC_051414.1:1121757-1122035 GCF_015228065.2 Penaeus monodon
ACGGGTGTTTTATTTTTAGCAGTCAGAGGAGGAGTCACACCAGTTGCACTAAAGTGGGACTTTATCAAGTACTCTGGATAAATCCGCTGAGGCCGGGCGCCGCCTCCGCCTCCGCCCCTACTCCCTCGCGAGGAATCCTGTGCCTGTGGGGCAGCGCGCGACCCTCCCTGTGGGACCCTCGAAAAAATCGGATTATGGGAGTGATAGTGCTGATAATTAGGCTTAGGATTACGAAATTGAATATTACTATGATTTTGGCTGAAAAAGTACTAATTACA
>NC_051414.1:1122070-1122243 GCF_015228065.2 Penaeus monodon
TTTTTGTTCTTCAGCATTCCTAATTTTACTAGTGGAATTAGCACATCGTTGTCGTAATTCTACTAGAGTGAACACGGATGTCATGCACAGAATATCAGTGATAAATAGCATGAGAAGAACGGCCATCGAGAGAAGAATATTAGCGGTAACTGCTGAAATTCAAAAGTAATTGC
>NC_051414.1:1123489-1123566 GCF_015228065.2 Penaeus monodon
ACTCTCACTCTCTCACTGAGACTTATTAAGATAGGGTTGAGAATAACATAAGTTACCTCATCCTTTTGTAAACTTTT
>NC_051414.1:1124429-1124688 GCF_015228065.2 Penaeus monodon
GGCGAATAGTGTTGTTCATTCAGTAGACCTCCCCGTCGCGGTCGGATTTAGAGACGAGGCCACATAGGAAGCCCGTTTGACAGGCGGGGCCCCGACGGCAGGAGGGAGCGAGAGTGACAGTTCTTCCCCCGATAGTCTCACGGCAGCTACAGCAAGATAAAGTGGATCGCAAGGGCATAGTGAACAGGGAAGGGGTGCAGGGCCTGAAACAAATAGTGACAAATACTTGACTCGGCCCCGATGCCTCTGAACTTGGGTA
>NC_051414.1:1124849-1125176 GCF_015228065.2 Penaeus monodon
CGGTCACCTTGGATACTTTTGAATTAAATGTGAAGGTAGTTCTTTATAAATGACAGATAAATCTCGTGTGGAGCTTGCTGTGATATGTGCAGTAAGGTAAAGTCTCCACCACAGGAAAATGATTATATTTGGACAGTGACAGTTAAAAAAATAATAATAACAAGATATGTGAGTATGGGATGAATCATTTTCAAATAACCAAGAATGAAAGGAAGATATTTTAAATCTAATTAGTATTTCTCCTTATACGTGTACTTTACAACTACCTGTTCACTAGTTACTAGATTTTCTGTGCCTCTCAATGTGGCTAAATGTTGATTAAAAAAA
>NC_051414.1:1125302-1125593 GCF_015228065.2 Penaeus monodon
AATTATTATACTCCTGAGCCCTGTACTGAAGAATCCATCACTCAGAACGGCACAGTCAAAATAAACAAACTTCTAAGAAACGGATTTAACAGAGAGCATAAGAGCAGACGGTGCATTGGAAGTGGGATGTTATCAGATCTGTTTCGAAGTTTATGAAGATGATAACTAGAGTGTAACATAATTTTGAAGGACTTAGATTGGGAAGCCAAGGTGATCACAACGTACTGTACACTGACGATACATATGACTGACACTTAGTCTAGCTACATGCGAAAAAAAAAGAAAAAAAAT
>NC_051414.1:1125616-1125815 GCF_015228065.2 Penaeus monodon
TTGATAACGGAAGATTGTGGCCTCAAAGATACGCAAATCCTATGGTTGGAGACTGCGAAAACAAGGTGAAAAGATACTGTTATCCTGTGTTATCTAGGCCTGGGGAAAAATTGTGTTGAAAATGAAAATCCAGTAAATGCGGCTGCGGGCGGCGCTGCGTTAGGAGAGCTGAGGAAAAATGGAAATATTCGGACGGGAT
>NC_051414.1:1126308-1126687 GCF_015228065.2 Penaeus monodon
ACTACTTTTACAGGATTTTTCACTTTACAAATAATTACATCGTTAAAAATACAAATAAATTATTTGACGGCTTTGAGCATTCGGGATTTGAATCTACGGGAACTTCACTCCAGTTTTCGCCAAAACTGACGAAATGTTCTTTGTTGTTTACTTCGTTCGATTGCTTTGATGCTGGTTATAAACTTTAGTTTTACTCTGTCTCAGAGATATTTACATATGAGTATAATCAAACCTCCTGGCTGAATTACTTTTTTCCGTTTAGCAAGAAGCGGTCACTAAGCATACAAAAGCAAGAGAGTACCTTTAAAACCCGTGTTCCATCCGACACGCAAACGGACACCGTGTTTTCCTGCCAGTCTCGGACGGAGCAAGAGCGAGC
>NC_051414.1:1126819-1127013 GCF_015228065.2 Penaeus monodon
CGCCAGGCGAGGCTCCAGGACATGCTATGGCACCTCGAAGCATGTATGGAAGGGATATATTTTAGAGTTTTTAGGTAAGCCTTTTGTCTGAGAGCCGCCTGCAGGTGGGGATGTTATTCATATGTGTGATTTACCATCTCAGCTTTATCCTGTGACAATGACATGACAGTAGGATCTTCGTGTTAAGTCCAGGA
>NC_051414.1:1128110-1128449 GCF_015228065.2 Penaeus monodon
CATGGCAGCATTTCTTTCTAAAATAACAAACAGTAACTGAGATATAACACTTTCTAATAATTTCATAAGATTTTCCTATGTATATTGAGTATTAAAGATGTGTGTAATGTGCTAAATGTGTAAAAGACTGCATATTTACCTAATCATTTGTATACAGGATCATGTACAAACATACATAGGATTGTAGTCATATCCCATTCACACTGTAAGGATAGAGAAGGGAGTGAGTGAAAACGAGAAGGTAATCCCCTTCTGTAGCTGATTGTCTTCCTGAAGGCTGATCTGATTATCCTCACCTAAGTGTTACCAGTTCCTTCCCGTGTGCAGTGAAAAGCTTGG
>NC_051414.1:1128492-1131907 GCF_015228065.2 Penaeus monodon
GCTTTGTTTAGTTCTTATTTCTGGTCATAACTACTTTTATTTATCAAGATGTATTGTGTACCAGTATGGAGCATTTGGAGGTAAGAGGTAAGTGCCCATGGGATAGCTGGTATTATTAATTCATTAAGTTAATACTGGATCATATAATCAATTTCCTGACATTTTTTAATGTAATTTAGATTATCACTAGACCTTTTTATCTTTGGTGTTACTTGTCCTTTTTTTATTTCAAATTTTATATTGATACTTCAATACATTGTGATGGTACTGTAGATTGATACTGTGATGTATTCCTGTGTCTCATTAACTATATAAAAATTAAATGGAAGCATTAATTGTGTGCTTGTGATAGTATTACAGATAGTAAAGTAATTATTTTTTTATCAATTTGTGTATGGCTTTAACAATAAAGTAAACTTTGTAGCACATTTGAAAGAGAATATATAATAGATAGAAAACAGCATTATTTTAATGACCTTGTTATTATTATAGTGTTATATTCCAAACTTGACATTTATGCTAGATCAGTGGTCTACATGTATTCTTTTAATGGTTTATTTTATCTATTATTGAAATATCCCATTTAAATTAAGCAATAATACAGACAAAAACCGTTGTAGCTGTAGCATTCCTTGTGACAGGAATTACAGAACAGCCTAGCAATATTAAGAAAACCATGGTGAGATTCTGACCTTAATAGACAGGAATTTTAATTTGATTTCATATGGCCATGTAACCTTACTCTAACACTTATTTGGTACATTGGGCACCTTTTCTAGAGAGACAGTTATTTAAGGGCAAGTTGGTTAGGACAGATATGACTTGGTATTAGTAGACTTAAAATTTTCACAGTACTGGTAGAAGCCCTTGCATCCTGTTGGATATTGAAAAATGTTAAACATGTATCACATTCTAGTCATGCTGAGAGTCAACATTGCATTCAAATGAAGCCTATTCATCTAATTTGATTGGGGCAGTGGGGGAGGAGGTAAAGTTTAAACTAAAGAGAAACAAGTAACACAAACAAAAGGACAGTAATGTATAGTGTGCGTATTCTACACATATACTGCATTATTTTGCAAACCATATGGAGATGAGAGATAGTGTTTGTTAAAGGAGCAGCCATACCATTGGGACCACCAGCTGCTAACAAGAGTACATCAAAAGCTTTCTTTTGCTTGAGGCAACTGTTGCTGCAGATATAAATTAAGATTATATCTTTACAGGATTTAGTTTACATATTTACATATTTACATTTAAAGGTATTGCAAATTACTTAGCATAGCTTACTGCCTATTATGCTGAGTGTCATTTATTTGGTATAAATTTATATGATAACTGCAGTAAGATATGCAAAATCACTAATATATGAAATATTCTGTGCAGGCAAAGAGTAACATCATAGATAAAGAAAATATGTCACCACAAAAGCTGTGCAGAGACTTTGTCCACAATGACCTGGTGGGGGTCTAGGGGAGGGGCCCATGGCAAGGGAAATTGGGTGATTGGGTGAGGCTTTGGGTGTGTATTCTTAGGAGCGCCCCCAAGGTTTTTGTCTGGAGTGATAGGGACTTAGTCTTGTGGTACAAATACTTTGGAAACAATTACTAGTTGTATTTGTTTAGTTTATATTTGTTACTTAAAAAAGGAAATTTTTAGAGCGTGTCTTAAGCAAAAAGGGTTTCCTTTTGACCAAAACAGACTATGTTAATTTTTCCAACCTCTGTACATATGAAACCTTAAATAATTGAAATTATCATATTTCTCATCATTATACAGAAGGACAGTCTGATTATAAGCTATGAAAACACTTTGTGTAAGTATGAAACACAAACATTGTATAAAAGCCCAAAGTTCATTATAAAAAATGCTATTTTTGTAACTTGTAATGAAATCTCTCTTTATTTCAGATTGAGATTTTAACATGGGGGATGATTTATCATGGAGATTGAGACCTCCAGGCTCCGTAGGACCAGAAGTGGATATTTCTGTAAGGTAAACAAGGAGGAGAGAGAGAGGAAGATAGACAAAGGCTATAGGGAGTTGTCGAGGTTGAGAAGGATGCATAGTGGGAGATCAGTTGACATTAGTGTCAGTAGCAAGAAACAATAAGTTCAGATAGAAACAACTGTGAGTAAATGATTCAAAATACATACAAAATGGATATTGCCATTCTTTTTGTCATTCAATTTTTCTCTCTATTTTAATGGTCATGTGGAAAATTTTGTCAAAAAGATTGAAGTAACAAAGAAGGTATACGAAAAAACACAAATGCGAGGCCCCCTTAAAAAAAAACCTTCACCATTTGGTATTTTCCTTACTTCCCCACTTGTTTTTTTTTAATGATCATATTCATTTTATCACTTCCATTTAAAAATTGCATAATTTTAAGGGGTCCTGAAAAAAAACTTGTGCATAAAATTGTTTTTGATTTTAGAACCACCTAAAAAAAAACTAGTAAAAGGGAAAAAATGAAAAATTTCCCCGGGGGCCATAGGGTAAAGTTTCTTTTCCCGTGATTTTCCGTACTTTAATACAAAAAAGTATATATTCCTGTCCTGGAAGGATTTTGGGATGTGCTTAAAGAAAAGTAGAGGATGCACTTCAGTCTTTGAAAAGAGGGAAGGTGATGGCTTAACTACAAGATAAAAAAGTCAAGAGACTCATGATTTGATGTCTGGAAAATGGAAAGATTGTAGACTTGGGTTTCATTTTTTTGTATAAGTTGGTAAATCTCATGAAAATTATCCATAGAAATAGTAAAGGGAAGGTTACACTTCTGCTTGTTCAAGCATTGTAACAGGTGGCAATGACATGTCAGGCTTGAAAGCTCTTTGTAATGTTCTTTCCTTATTTTTTACACTTAAAAATAATGTATTTGGCAGAGAACTTAGCACGGTATTTACAAATAAAAACAATGTTCATATTTTACGAGTAGGGAAATATTTCAATATAAAAATGTGTAGTATTAAAGAAGCACTGATTTTAATTGTTATGGGGAAGCAAATCATACAAACTGTATATGTTCAAGAAACAGCTTTGAAACCTTTTATGGTTTTTCTGTTCATTAGTTCATGCTAATACCACGGAAGTAATTTTTAGAAATATAATTGCATACGTTGGTAATCAACCAAATGTTGGCAAAATTCTTTACAAAGGCAGTAAAAGGCATCATTACACTTATTAAGCCATTATTTACAGAATGCCTATATACAGCTATGAATAATTCCTTAACTTTGTAATATTTTATGCACTTACTTTTTGGCTGTATCCTACAAATCAGGGCAGCCCCTGTCACCCTATTGTACCCTGCTTGCAAAATGTGCAAGCATTGTGCCCTATATATAAGACTTGGTACAAAGCTTATGACTAAGAAATAGCATACAGGTTTTCAGTGTTGTTTGGTTCCCTTACT
>NC_051414.1:1131962-1133178 GCF_015228065.2 Penaeus monodon
CAGTTCATGGGGAGTGCTTTACAAGATGGCCAAACTTGTATTATTTTTGGCATCTGAGTAGGAAAATGTATAACTTATTTTTAATAATTTGTCTGTATTGCATGTTAGTGTTTGTATTAGATTTTTCATGAAAAAGTTCTCACACAACTGGGCATTTAGAGTTTAACCTTTTGACCGCAGCTGAGGATTCCATATCTATTCACTTGTATGCATCTTAAGGGTTTGTTTGGACAGACATGGGCTCCCATGGTTGAAATTGAAATTTCATACACACACGGAAAAACACTCTTGTGAACGATAAGCCTCAAATACATTTCTGTTGCTGGGGTATCTTGGCTGTTCCAAAAATAATACTATTCTTGTATAAATGTATGTCCTAATGACTTCTACAGCATTTTATTGCAAAGAAGGTGTAGGTTATGTCCAGCTTAGCCTTTCATACCAGGTACGAATGGATTAGAACAGATGGTGTTGATGCGTTGTTGATGATGAAAAAAATGAAAAATGTAAAGAAAATCTTAAATGTTAGAACCTTTGCACATTTGAAATATGACTTGCAAGAGACAAAGAATTGGTGTTATTTTTTATGAAGCTTCCAAAAGAACAAGCACAAAGAAAAATTAAGAAGAATAAAGAAACAAGGCAAATGGCATTCCATGCCCCAGGTGGCTGGCATTACCCTATCTTCTTCCATCATTTGATGGACCCTGTTATAAATGTTGTTCTCATAATGAATTATATCAATTATTGGTCTGTTTTGTTACACTGTGTGTTGCTGAACAGGCCAAGTGTCCCCCCCAAAAAAAAAAGTACCACTAATATATGATTATTATTATTTTCCATATTATCATCACTCAAGTATTAATTACATACCATATTTATTACATATAATTAGTGATGGTATTTGAGGTGTTCCCAGAAAGTGGATTTCTAGAAAGGTTCTTCTATGCATTTATTTGATATAATCAAATCAAACCACCAGTCATATTGTAACAATTTTCATTGCACATTAAACATTTTGAGCTTTCTTTCCTATATAACATTATTAAAAAATGATTGTAAAGATAACAAAGAAAAATAACCAAAACAAATTGTTTTCTCTCAATGAAAATTTCTAAGCAAGAGAGGCAAGGAATGCCAACACAGTAGATCCAGTTTCAGAACTTTCTCTTGCTGGAAAGACCATGCAGACGCAGCTAATATTGTCTCTTTTATT
>NC_051414.1:1133202-1133324 GCF_015228065.2 Penaeus monodon
CTGTGAAGGTAATATTTTTTTGGGGGGTGGGAGAAATATTGCCTTACTTGGAAACCATGTACCAAAAAGTTAAAAGTAATTTGCAAAATTGGAAGATAATTGATGCAAAGATTAAATGAATA
>NC_051414.1:1133462-1134019 GCF_015228065.2 Penaeus monodon
GTTATTTTGTCTCTTACATCCTACAGAAATTTTATACAAATTTTCAGGTTACAGGATGTGGCAATAAGTTAAAAGACTACAGCTCAAAAGAAGCAAAATCACCTTGCAATCTTAATGTTAAGAAAAATAACAGGAACATTTAGGCATTTTGCCTAAGTGTTAAGTGCAGTTGGAGCTTTTCTTGTTGGGAATGATTGTACAGATTCTATTGACTGTAAATATGATTGAAAAGGAAATTTCATATGAAAAACCTTTATTTACTAAATATGTGAGCGATAATGAACTTTGTTCATGTCTACTTTTGCACACACAGTAACTATAATTGCCCACTGTTTACTCTAAACATTTTTTAAAAGTGTAAGATGTTTGAAAACACTTCACTTTCACGGGAAGTTATAATTTTGTTGTGCCCCCACAAGGGAGTATTGGGAGGTGTTGCCCCCTCCCTGCCCCAGCTACAGGGGTGACCCGTTTATCTGGTTTCCTTTATCCTCTGGGGGCATATCTTGGGTGATGTATGTACCTGCCCACCTGACATCTAAGCTAAGGATTAAACC
>NC_051414.1:1134505-1134670 GCF_015228065.2 Penaeus monodon
CTCTGACACACCATCTTCATCAGGTGATAACAGCCATAAAAGCCGCTGGCTGGAACAAAACAAATGTCTGGTCCTAAAGGGCCAACAGTGGAGATACTACCAGGAAAGTTTGAACCTGTGAATTAGGATAAATATATGACCCTGAAATCTGTTAATGACCAGCCC
>NC_051414.1:1134784-1135013 GCF_015228065.2 Penaeus monodon
GAAGAAGCATATCACCTTAGTGCTTTATCTGATTGTGCCTCAACCAGTTCAAAGGGGTGGTTTTCTGCAGAGACTCCTCCAATACTCGGAAAACAAGCTTCTCCAGGAAATGGCCAGTGAGGGGGTTACAGCAATACACTGCTTCCAGAAGAAGATTGAAGTTGTAATAACACCAATGCCATCTCTTCTTATGTTTAAGAGCCTAATTTGGCATCCTGCTGTACATTGT
>NC_051414.1:1135104-1136339 GCF_015228065.2 Penaeus monodon
TCTGACTTTAGAAGGGCCTTCCTCCAGTGTGTGTTTCATGTGGTGAAAATAACTATTTGGAAGACTGCCCTTGCCCAGTGAAGTGCTTCCATTGTGGTGGAGCTGACCTAGCTTTGCCATGCAATTGGGATAAATATAAATTTGAGAAAGAGATCCTTCTGTTCTGCATTCAATTTCTTGCATCAGGGATGCCTTTATTTGAATGAAAGTCGCAACTGTATTCTCTGCCACGAAGGCTATTGCAGTACATTTTTTATGTATTTGAGGTGTTCACCCTGATCCTAACTTGAACCTTCATAGCTGTAGAATTCCATTTGTGGAAGAAACCTGATTCCTTGGTCTCACTTTTGATTGTTGACTTGTCAGACCCTTCTCTTGCTTAAATCCCTAATTCTCCCTAAGAGGTTTTTTCTCTTCTGCTACAGAACCCTGCATCCATATTTTAGACCCTGTTCACCATACCGGTATTTGTCTGGCCACTGGGGCATTCCATTCATTGCCAATCTCAAGCATGCTGTTAGATGCTGTCCTCCCATTGGACATACGTAGCCAATCCTTAATAATGTGCTGCTGGTACCATGACCGCTGCCTCCCAGATTCAATGTCTTGTGCCACAGTCTCTTATGATTCACATTCCAGTCTTTATAATACATGACCTAGTTTCCCTAAACCTTTGGGATACGGAGTTGTATTGGTAGTGTCATCTTTGTCTGTCCTCGCTCAACCTGTCTCCTCACTGGATCCCCAAGATAGGCTACTGGCAAATTCCACATGTATCAATATGCCACCAAACTATAGAGAATAAGAACAGCATTCCCATTAAAGAATCACATGCTATATATTTAGAACATTCTAGTCATGCAGGTACAGTTCTTGTATACAAGTAATTCTTACTTTTCCACCATCTAGATTTACAGAAGTGCTGTATTAGCTTTGGAATCTTTTAGTTCTTTTGCAAATTATCCATTAGTTTTATCACATTTATGGAAAGGCTATATGTCCTCAAAAGTCAGGGACATCAGGTAGGGTTCTGTTGGGATCCAGACCATGTTTGCATAGTTTGAAATGAGCAGGCAGACAGATTTGCTAAAGTGGTAGCTGCCTGAGGTGCTCTTCCCTCTCCACTGCCATTCAAAGACCTATTTTCCCCCCATTTGCTGGCAGTTTGGGAAGAGTGGCAGTGGAGATGGGAGGCTCTTGCTGCCATTACAAAGTTGGGAGAAATAAGTCTAATA
>NC_051414.1:1137496-1138753 GCF_015228065.2 Penaeus monodon
AATCCCCCCTTGGTGTTATGTGGACAAGTGTAGCCGTAACCAAAGAGCTCTGACCCATCTTCGGATAGGTCACACCTGACTAACCCTTGGATATCTCATGTCCAGAGATGCTGAACATTATTGTGAAGACTGCCTGGTTCCCCTGACTGTGTGACACTTGCTAGTTAAGTGCCCCAGTTTTAGGGATTTACAGGAAAGGTATCTATTCAAGTGCTGCAGGCAGGATGGTACCTTCCACTTTTCTGTGATCTTGGGAGAAAGATGGATAACGTCTGGAGATGAGGTTCTGTTTTTTATAGGGGAAGCTGGTCTTCTCACTAAAATATGATTAGGTCAGTCATTTTATTATTTTAACTAAAGTTTTTAATTTCTTCTGATATAAAAATTTTTGCTGTTTTTATTCTTATTTACAATTCTAATATGACCCGTGATTTTTGCAAAACAATCAATCAGTCAATTATTTTGTTGTGCAAGAAGATGCTTTGTGAATACTTGTATATTACTCATAACACTCATCATCCTCTATATTAATTTTTTGTATACCAAAGGAAATAAGACATATTTTATTTTATTTCTATTTGATAAAACATGTTAAATTGAGCAACCAGGTATGAACATTTACCTTTTAATTTTCTTGCATATTTTGTTGATGTCGAACCTCCCAAAACATGGCATTATACAAAGGAGAGCTGGAAGCATCTCTTGGGTAGAACAGGTTGAAGGGCATATAGACCCATTACTTTTCTGAGGCCATGAATTGTAGTCACTTAATGCATCATTAATAATAGAATTGTGACCATGAGAATTGAATTCCAAGTTTACCCAGAGGGAAGGAAAAGAACTATCTACTCTATGTCCATTGGTGACAGCGAGAATGACCACCAAATGGAGTATCAGAATTGATGTCGTGGAATATTCTAACTCACCTTGCAATCTTAGAAGTAATGATACTTAGTGCTCTTTCTGTTGAAATTGCTTTTGCTATTTTCTACAGAGTAGAGGAAGTAACCCATAATTTAAATAAGCTTTTAATTTCAGTGCCATTTATTGGTTTTTGGCTTATAATTTAAACCTGGTCAAACTGTTCTTCTTACCCAGACTGCCAGTTGATGATGATGAGATGTTGGAGGGCAGGAGAGAAGATGAAACCCCACTCATCAAGCGGGCCGTGCCACACTTTCGGTAAGTACTTTAGAACATGGCGCACTTTGATTTTAGTTTCACACATACTATCATTGTGGTTTTATTAACTAGAGG
>NC_051414.1:1140195-1140343 GCF_015228065.2 Penaeus monodon
AGTTTTTGATATTGCATTTGTCTCCTTAAACTAAATATTGTTATAACCAATCTGACATAAAAGTTATCCAATAGTAATAGAGTGAATTTAAAACTTTTTGAACCTGTTATTGGTGTTAAATTCTTTAGGACATTATTTTTTATGAAAG
>NC_051414.1:1140381-1140666 GCF_015228065.2 Penaeus monodon
GATATAGGTATCTCAGTTTAAGTTAGAGAAAATTGCTTGCATGGGAATGAAACTATAGATCAAGAGTAATAATAATAAATCACTGAGTATCTGAGATGGCTCCAAAGAGGAAGAAGCTGAAGACAGCTTGTGAATTGCCAGAATCCGAGTACAGGATCTCGTCTCCGCTCGGCTTCATCATCATCCGGGCCTGCAACTCTGGCCTGCACTCGACGGGCCTCGAAGGAGAGTTGTCGGACGAAAATTTTACACCAAATTTAAGGTGATACTTTTATAGGTTCAAGG
>NC_051414.1:1140904-1140987 GCF_015228065.2 Penaeus monodon
AGTTTTGTGGATATGCTTAGTGTTTGGAAGGAGGGCATCTATAGATTTATTACTGAGCAGCTTTTGATGCATCTACTTAAAAT
>NC_051414.1:1141421-1141942 GCF_015228065.2 Penaeus monodon
AACTCACTCACACTCTTAACATCAATACACTTATAGACATTTTCTTGTTTCTTGTATCACACTGTGCTAACACTGCTGATTTCAGACAAGGTGTAAAGCTTTTGGGCAGCAACAAAGTACCGCAGGTCATCAAAAAGTGTGAGATCTGGTTTCGTACTTACTTTGATGACCCTAAGAATATGAACATGTTGGAGAGGCCAGACATCTGTGTGTTCAAGAAATCAAATTTAGGTCAGTCCTTAATATAAGATTTTAAAAAAGGTTAATTTTTGATAATCTTAAAGATGATATACTTCTTTCACAAATGATTTTGTTTATTTTTTGGTGCATATGAGGGTGGAATTTTGAGTCTACATCCTTCTTATGTATTCGTTTACCTTCTGAAAGTGAGAAATCATCTAATGTATCTGATTTTAGTTTGTTATTTATTTCTCTGTTCTTATCTGCTGATGAGGTGTGTCCTTGGGGAGGGGGGATGCCCATGGAGGAGGAAGAAGGGTGAGGGGGGGGTGCTGGATTCA
>NC_051414.1:1143854-1144375 GCF_015228065.2 Penaeus monodon
TCTTAATTACATGTCATTTATAGATAAGCTTCCTTTTATAAAGGTTTTTGTATTTTACTCTCACAGCATTTCGTGAACTAGTTTGGAAAACCCTAGCGGATACAGTTGGGCCAGGTGAGGTCATCACATATGGTGCCTTAGCTGACAAATTAAAAAATCCAGGTGACAGGTTGGCCAGGTGAGTGTCATCACATATGGTGCCTTAGCTGACAAATTAAAAAATCCAGGTGAGAGCTCATTCAGTTATTATGTTACAGGCATTGTGATGAATAATATCAAAGGACAATTAAGTGTTTCCTATTTCCTCTTTTATGATTTCTATTTTGTAATGGTGTTTACCTCATCAACAGGTGCAGTAAGAGCTGTGGGTTCAGCAATGCGCAACAACCCAAATGGTATAATTGTTCCTTGCCATAGGGTTGTTAGGACATCAGGGCTAGGACTCTACCATGGAGGTACTCGACAGTCAGTCAAAGTGTGGCTGCTGAATCATGAGGGAATTACAAAATATACTTAGTAAG
>NC_051414.1:1144492-1144589 GCF_015228065.2 Penaeus monodon
GCCTTAAGGACTTTCAAAGAAACCAGTTGGTCTTGCTGGTCCAATATCTCTAAGAGAGAAAATAGACTTTATAAGGTTTCTTTAGAAATATCCCTTT
>NC_051414.1:1145375-1146566 GCF_015228065.2 Penaeus monodon
CCAACAATCCTTCAAAGCCAGTCCTTCAATTCATGGATGGAGGTCAATGAGGACCACTCCAGCATCTAACACACTGACAGAATTGAGGAAGGGGAGACTCCAGTTTACTGCCCTGAGGCCTGTGCGCGTCATCAGATGCCAGGGGTAAAAGCTGAAAATTGCAGTTTATGGATCATTCTCTGAACATTTATGAATTGCAGTTGTACTCAGTTATCTTGTGGCACTAATGAAAGATAGCAAAAGTTGCTCTCTTGCCAAGTTTTTTCTTTTATATTATTATGAGTCCCAGACTTTTTCCATTCTGTTGACTTACTTGACATACATTGTTAATGTGTGGTAAAATAAGACAAAAATTTGTGAATAACATTTTTGAGTTGTTCTTTTTCCCATTGTACAAGCATAAGTAACCCTAAAATCTTCCCTCCTTTCAGGGTTAAGTTTCTCATTGTATCATTAAAGTGTTTTTCTCTTAGTATTGTTGATGTAGTCTTATATATAGTCGTTAAAATTCAGCTAATAATTTAAAGAAGAAACCACTAAGTTTTTGTTGTTAAGAATTTGCCTTTTCTTTATTTAGTATATTTAATTTGATTTTAAATCATGCTGTTTTAATGTTTTGTAGGCCAAATATAAACTATTTTGGCATTTTTTTGATGCAGGAATTTCATATATATGTAGAGTTGTAAAAACCTAATAACTGTAGTTTTACAGGGAGATTAAAGAATATCTGAAAAAAGTCTTTATTGTGTCTTATCCATACCAAGCCTTCTAAGGAAATATACATAGTTTGTTAGGCAGCCCTTCTTACATGCATACACGTGAATATTCATCTTGCAAAGAAATTTGGGTACATCAGCCAATACTGATTTCTTTGCAATTATTGAATTAATTAGTGTCAGAATAAATACATTATTAGCTAGTGTGTACTAATGTAAAAAGGCCTGTCTATAACATGGGAATAAAGGCTTCTGCTCGCTGACTTGTGACTATATATACACACAGTAAAAGTATTTTACTAAACATTTGGATGTATCATATTCCAAGGGCTTGTAAGCCTGGTAATTGTGAAAAAATTGTCTTTAATTACTCAGTAATTGCAATATTAATAATCAGAGGTGTAGTCCTAAACATAGGGCAATATGAATATCACATGCTCTTAATGTTACAAATATATATGACTAACACTACAGC
>NC_051414.1:1146619-1147301 GCF_015228065.2 Penaeus monodon
GCATTTTACTGAATACCCTGTTAATGACAGCATGAAATTAGATACGGTGTAATCAGCAGAGAGATATGGGTAACATTATATTTACACACATACTTACAATATAGCTATATCTTCTACCAGGTGTCCCCATGTAAAACGAGCAACATTTCAAGTTATTGCTGTATAAAATATGAATATGTTAACATCCAGCCATTAAAGAACTTGTATCACTTTGCAATCTCACTTATTTCTTTATCACACTACAATAGCTTTGTGTAGTGCAAATAAATACTTAATTATAAATATAGTGAACGTGGCAGAAGATATTATGGTACCATATTTTTTTTTTTTTTACGGTATCATGAAACATAGCCTATACAGAGAGAAATTAAAAATGCTAGCACTCTGTGTATCTTCTGGAATATCAGTGTCATTTAAGTGATACTGCTAGAAATTATTTTTAAAAGATTTTTTTAAGGTACTAGTATATTAGTGTATGAAAAATGGTAAATAACTGGAGTTATGAAATTCATAATTTGAACTGTCTTCACTCCATCAGATACAAAATAATAAAAACTAATGTATCTTAAATATAATATATTCTATACAAAATGCATTTATGGATCTGTCATTCTCCAAAAGTACTCATCTACACACTTTAAGCATAGCAAACCTAATAAAAGCTACCCAGAATTTTTTAACT
>NC_051414.1:1147328-1147565 GCF_015228065.2 Penaeus monodon
GGAAACTGAGATAGTTTGATAAAATTACTATTCCCATCTGGATTAAGACTAGTTAACTCCAACAGACAGAAAAAAAGTAACAAATATTTCTGCTCCGAGAACAAATGTGGGGAAAAGGAAGCAAAATGAAGAAATAATTGATGGTCATGTCTGATTCATCTTACATTCATCAAATCAAGATACTGCTTACTTACTTTGAGCAACTTGCAATACTTTTTTCTAGACAGAAAAGAAAGG
>NC_051414.1:1147771-1148590 GCF_015228065.2 Penaeus monodon
ACAGAACTAAGAGATTTCTTGTAAACCAGCATTTTACCTCAAACATTCCCTCATAAGAGCAGCTTTTTCTATTCTTCAGACTTATATCACAATAACTTAAAAAATAAATCTGTATGTATTTTATATAAGAAATTAACAAAACTTATATGTCTAATTACAGTTGCATTGATAATGAGCTAGACAGAATTCAGGTTCAGGCATGTAATAAATAAGACCTAAATACCCTCTCTTTATGATTAAAAAAAAGAAAAGAAAATACAAGCTTATAACTACTGTATCAAGTCATTTTTTTCTTTTATAAACATTAATTCTATTGTAATTAATGAAAGTTGGCATTAGAAGCATCTGTCTTTTCCCATTTTCTGTCATCAAATATGCCTCATCTGCTGTTGTATCACTGTATTTTGTCTTCAAGCATCCTCTGCACTGAAGTTTTGGAGAGGTTTGCACAAAATGCCTGAGGGGGACACAGACTTTTTTTTCTTCTTAAATACTGTCCAGAAATTCATCATCACTTGCATTTGTTTTAAGCTTTCTCTTCATTGGCTTCCTGGAGTTTCTTTTCCTTTCTGGTGTCCTCCCATCGTTTGATAAGACGGAGAGGGATGCACATGAGACCCGACAGTGCAAATATTCCACCAAACACATAGAAGGTCACATCATATGACTGGGTGGCATCGACGAATGCACCTGCGGGCAAAAGACAAGACTTCTGATTAGGTCTGGTTTCTAAAAAGGAAATTGCTATTTTTCTCGCATGTACTTCCACTCTTATTCTCTTCAGGTTTTCCCTCCTTCCTTGTTTGTTTGTTTTGTTTT
>NC_051414.1:1148625-1149028 GCF_015228065.2 Penaeus monodon
TGAGAATACAGTGAAAAAAAAAACAACTTGAGAGTAATTTCTAAACTTAAAAGTACCACTTAACTCAAAACAAAAGAAAGAAGAAAAAAATGGGGTTCTTACCTGCCACAGGACTGCCCACAAGAGCTGCAATGCCTTGGAACAGCAGCAGAAGGCCAAATGCATTTGTCAGTTTTTCAAGCCCAAGTAACTCTACCAAAAGGATGGAACGTAGAGAGGCAAATGCAGCTGAAAGCACAAAGAAAAAGTGTAAGAAAAAATGGAGTATAATGCAAGATACTGTTGTTTATACCAATAACTTCCCTGCATTCTAATTAGTGCAAGACCTGAAAAAATACAGAAAATCTTAACATGTGTAGCTTTATTGTCAAGACTTGGGAAGCAACTGCTTGCAGAAAGGTTT
>NC_051414.1:1149277-1150072 GCF_015228065.2 Penaeus monodon
AGATAATCAGTTGTCAGATAATCTTATTACAGCATCCCTGAGAACAACAGCATTGCATTTTTTCACAATCTATAAAGTTAATTATAAAAAGTCCCTTTGTTTTAAAGCCCATTGCACTGAAGAAGGTTTAAATTAGTCTTATATACACTAAAATATTTTTTTGTACAAGTGATGTTTTGGAATCTTTTTATACACTGTACTGTCAGATACACATGCTCAAACATTAATGAAAAAACAATATAGAATAACTTCTTGACTTTCTACTCACCAAATGAAACACCAAAGGCCACGGAATATGTTAGGAGGAGGGACTGATCCGAGATGAATGGCAAGAGCATTGTTGCAGCTCCACCAATCATGAGGGAGAAGTTATTGACATGTAAGGCATCAACCTGAAATAAAAGGTATTTTATATAAATCTATATAATCCAGAAACAATATATCTATCAGGTACTTTCAGGAAATCAGTGAAAACATAATTAAGACTACACTAGTAAATAAAAACGGTTTATATTCCATCTAGGTGTATTTTAACTTTAATTCTTCATTCAGTATACAAAATTGAAAAGTGAAACAGTGTAGCTTATTGAATAAAAAAAGCTTTAAAACATCTCCAACCTTGGGGTGATCTGAAATCCAGCCACAGATAATTCTGCCCAAGGTGTTTGTGATGCCAATGGTAGAGACAAGAGTGGCTTGGGAACCATCGTCAGCACCTTGTAATTCAGCAAAACCTGAGGAGTTTGACAGTATTATCATCATGGGAAAATTACTGTTTGTGGCCACTACTTTGGA
>NC_051414.1:1150094-1151095 GCF_015228065.2 Penaeus monodon
AATTATAATAAGGAAGGTTTCTTTTTTTTTACAAGATGGTACATTTTAATGACATTAAAATAGCTAATGTATAGATTTTTCATGGATGAGTGAAAAGTACTTTACTGTATTTGATACACTATGTAAAAAGACAAACACAAAACAGACTTATTGAAAGGACTATTTTGTGTATGGTAAGTGTTTCTATCTTATTCAAAAATACTGAAAGAAAATATATTCTGCATTTCCAAAGTGAATCATATGACCCTACATTTCTCTCCAAACATGAACATATCAACAGTAAGTACACCCTATGAAACATTACCAGGCAGGAACATGAAGGGGACAAACAGAGCCATGAGGGACAGGAACCCTGCGATTCCCAGCACAACAAATGTAACAGAAGCCAAGAGGGAGAAGTCAAAAATTCTGAAGATGACGTTGGTAAGGGCAGTTGGACAGCAGCGCATTCTGCTTTCCTCCTCCTCCTCTGCTATGTCTTCCATGGGTGGGAGTTGAGTGACAGACTGATGGTATTTGTCCACTGTATCCTAGAGAGTGAAAGGGGATTGAGAAAATGTGTTACTTTTGCAAGTTCCATCTGGCATACTATTACATACTAATTTGTTGCTCAGGTATAGCCTACTTTTCCGGGTAATAAACCAAAGGATAAATGTCCTGCTTAAATTTAATTCTTCTATGAAGGTATTCCCTCAAAGAAAATGTCATGTTTTTATCAACACCAATTAATGACCTATCCAATACTGCCACCACTTATATTATAGATCACACTACATTTTTTAGTGTCTTAGAAAAAAAATAAAAAGAAACCCACAGAGCTTTTATATTCTGGGAGACGCAACAGAGACCCTGAGTAGAAAATGTCATCACGGTAGAATGGCCTGGCAGTCTCCGTTCTCATGGCAAGCCTCGACGGACGACGATGGTGTTCTGAAAGCAATACAAACAATTCAGGTGGTTGCAAAGATTAACATTCATATTCACCTGAACAATTGCACATG